>NW_012103310.1:278274-281798 GCF_000951045.1 Mandrillus leucophaeus | reverse complement strand
CTTGCAGAAAGGTCTGTTGAACAGCACTGCTTTAAATAGATTGCAATTACATTGCAATTTCAAGGTAGGATTCCAATCAGTTGCTTTAAAATAAGTTAGTAATCAAGGAAAGACCCTTGTTTTTTTCAACTGAAATTTTTGTTGAGCTAATTATAGATTCATATGCAGTTGTAAGAAATAATACAGAGATTCCTTACCCTTTACTCAGTTTCACTCAATAGTAACATATTGCAGAAGTATAGTACAGCATCACAATGAAGATATTGACAACAAAACAGTCCACCAATCATACTCAGATTTCCCCAGTTTGATGTGTACTTTGTATATGTATTTAGTCCTATATAATTTTATCAAATGTTGGTTTGTGTATCCACCACTACAGTTAAATGAGTATGTTTCCATTCGCACAAAGAGCCCTCCTGTTGCACTTTTATCACCAAACATACCTCTCTATTACTCCCCAAACCGACTCTATTTCATGGCACCCACTAATCTGTTCACCATTTCTACAAGTTTGTTGTTTCAAAAATGTTACATAGATGGAGTCATACAGTTTGTAGTCTTTCGTTTTGTTGTTTTGTTTTTTTCCACTCAGGATAATTCAGAGCTCTGTTTTGGATTTTCTTTCCTATCCCAGGGTGTGGGGTTGGGTCTGTCATTGGCTGGGTTCTCTCCACTTCATCAGCTACTGTCTTCTGTAGCTGGTGTGAGTCAGTGTTAAGGGTGGGATGGATTAAATTTATTAAGAGGGCCAGTCACAATAGCACATGGTGTACAGGGAACTTTGGACAGGGTGAGGGTCCTGCTGTTTCAAAAGGCAAATCCTATGAGGGCATGAATCATGAGTTTGAGTCTGATTTGTTTATTTTTTTAGGACTGGTACCAACATAAGAATTGACAGGTACATTGGGCAGGATGCTCCGGAAAATATATAAAATATGTATTAACAAGAATTTACTGTATGATAAAGGTGGCCTTAACAACTAGTGAGGGAAATAATTATTCCAAAATTGGCACTGGGGAAAGGGCATAGTGATTGGAAAGAAAAAAGATCCCTTACAACATACACTAAATAATTTCTGGAGAGAGAAAGAGAAACAGTGATTTATAAATGAATCCATAAAACAACTAAAAGAAAACAAAAGTAACTTTTATTTTCAATAGGGGAAAATGCTTTATTTTATAAGCATAAAAATAAGGGAAGAATCATAAATGTCTGATGGGTTTGACTATGGGAAACTTTTTGAAAATTTGTTTTTGAAAAGCACAATTTAAAGCCTGTGAATTAAGCTCTACTTGGATGATTTTGTATTGTTTTCTCTGTTATATCTGGGTCTTGATTCTGGTGCTATATGTGAGGAGCCTCCAATATGCAGCACCTTGTCTGGATTCTGAACAATTTAAGAAATAAAACAGAAATTTAAAGATGGAGTTTCCAGATCTCTGCTATTACTGCTATTGGTTAAGTTGGAAGACATGCCTTAGTTGTGAGAATCAAAAGTCTGAGACTATATTGGCTGCTATATAGATCAAGAATTTTATAATACCAATTAACCTGTGGAATGAATTCATACCTTTACTACCCAACTTTTTTTTGTTTTTTAATAGAACACTTCATGAATTTGCATGTCATCCTTCTACAGGCACCATGCTAATCTTGTATCGTTTCAGTTTTAGTATATATGCTGCCCAAATGAGCACTACTACCCACTAGTTTAAAGCAATTAAAGAACACAGTTCCCACAGTCACAAAAAAGAATGGAATCATTTTCTTTGCAGCAACATGGATGCAGCTGGAGGCTATTGTGCTAGGTGAATTAACGCAGAAATAGAAAACCAAATAATGCATGTTTTCACTTATAAGTGGGAGCTAAACGTTTGAGTACACAGGGACACAAAGAAGGGAACAATAACACTAGGGATTCCAAAAGGGGGAGGGAGTGGGTAAGGATTGAAAAACGCCCTATTGGGTACTATGTTTTCTACTTGGGATCATTAGATGCCCAAACCTCAGCATCAGGCAATATACTGATGTAACAAACCTGCACATGTACCCCCTGAATCTAAAAACAAAAACAAAAACAAAATACCCTAAAACACAGTTCCATGGTATATATTAAAAGAAAAGATGTTGGAAAATAATATTCTTAAATTACGAATTGTGAGGTTCTCTGGGTTGTTCCTTTGATTATTTACTCTTTTGCAGAACCTGCTGGCTGAAGAGCGAGCCCGCGGGCGGAGAGCCAGCTGGCCTGACTTTGCAGAACTGCTGGCTGAAGAGCGAAGACGGACTCTAGCTGCTGGCTGCCGGCTGCCCACATAGCAGTGAAGAACCATTCGTAGTGGCCATGTGCCACTGCTTGTCCTTGGTTCTCTGAGGGGTTTTCTTCCTATTCCCCCAGCTGTTCAATCATTCCTAGTTGTGTTTGAAGAAATAGTACATTTGCATGTTTTTTTTTCCTGTTTAAAAAAAAAATATATATATATATATATACACTGCAGGAACTGCAGTCTTTGGAGCTAGAGTTGCAGAAGAAACTGGAAGGAAATGACAGGGTATCAAGTTTTTGTTGATTTCCCCCCTAAGTATATGAAAACAAAGCTACTGACATAGCCAGATTTTCCAATAATGGTGGGAAACATTCATTAAATCTTTACAAGGTGACTTCTCTGGGCATTTGCAGGGCCATCAGTTTACCTGTGCATAGGTGTAGGAGGTTTCACAGCCATATTTTACACTGAAAATAACACTCCAGGATGTACCTTTTAATCCCCATCTTAAAATGAAGAAACAGAGATCTATCCTGAGAGTTTATAACTTAGTTCAGTGGTGGGAAATAGAGAAATGCCAGGGGTTCAGTGTAGGTCCGGTGGTTCACAGCACAGAAAGCCTATCACTGAGACCCCATTATTGTCAGGGAAGAAGGCATTATTTGGGTGCTACAGCCTATGGGGGGAGATCAGTCTCAAATCTATCTTCTCAACTGATTAAAATTAGGATATAGCAGGGAAGAATGTAACTGCATGTGCAAAAACAGCAGGATTTGGGGAGAGATGAGGAGGAGTGATCAACAGGCATCAGTTAGGAGATTGTTAGAGGTGAGGGGTCTGGCATCTGATTGTCCAGATGTGGTGATCTGATAAGTTTCAGTTCCTAGGTGCTACCTGGGAGGTCTGATGGCTAGTTTCCTGAGAAAGGAACTCAGATAAGACAAATGTAAATTTCTCAAGTTTTTAGACTGGGAGAGTCAATTTGTTTATTTAAAGGAGACCAGGCCAGACGCGGTGGCTCACACCTGTAATCCCAGCACTTTGGGAGGCTGAGGCAGGTGGATCATGAGGTCAGGAACTCAAGACCAGCCTGGCCAACATGGTGAAACCCCATCTCTACTAAAAAAAAAAAATACAAAAATTAGTTGGGTGTGGTGGCAGGCGCCTGTAATCCCAGCTACCTGGGAGGCTGAAGCAGAGACTTGCTTGCTTGAACCCCAGAGGCAGAGGTTGCAGTGAGCCGAGATCACGCC
>NW_012103310.1:259155-277074 GCF_000951045.1 Mandrillus leucophaeus | reverse complement strand
ATTAAATTTATTAAGAGGGCCAGTCACAATAGCACATGGTGTACAGGGAACTTTGGACAGGGTGAGGGTCCTGCTGTTTCAAAAGGCAAATCCTATGAGGGCATGAATCATGAGTTTGAGTCTGATTTGTTTATTTTTTTAGGACTGGTACCAACATAAGAATTGACAGGTACCTTGGGCAGGATGCTCCGGAAAATATATAAAATATGTATTAACAAGAACTTACTGTATGATAAAGGTGGCCTTAACAACTAGTGAGGGAAATAATTATTCCAAAATTGGCACTGGGGAAAGGGCATAGTGATTGGAAAGAAAAAAGATCCCTTACAACATACACTAAATAATTTCTGGAGAGAGAAAGAGAAACAGTGATTTATAAATGAATCCATAAAACAACTAAAAGAAAACAAAAGTAACTTTTATTTTCAATAGGGGAAAATACTTTATTTTATAAGCATAAAAATAAGGGAAGAATCATAAATGTCTGATGGGTTTGACTATGGGAAACTTTTTGAAAATCTGTTTTTGAAAAGCACAATTTAAAGCCTGTGAATTAAGCTCTACTTGGATGATTTTGTACTGTTTTCTCTGTTATATCTGGGTCTTGATTCTGGTGCTATATGTGAGGAGCCTCCAATTTGCAGCACCTTGTCTGGATTCTGAACAATTTAAGAAATAAAACAGAAATTTAAAGATGGAGTTTCCAGATCTCTGCTATTACTGCTATTGGCTAAGTTGGAAGACATGCCTTAGTTGTGAGAATCAAAAGTCTGAGACTATATTGGCTGCTATATAGATCAAGAATTTTATAATACCAATTAACCTGTGGAATGAATTCATACCTTTACTACCCAACTTTTTTTTTGTTTTTTAATAGAACACTTCATGAATTTGCATGTCATCCTTCTACAGGCACCATGCTAATCTTGTATCGTTTCAGTTTTAGTATATATGCTGCCCAAACGAGCACTACTACCCACTAGTTTAAAGCAATTAAAGAACACAGTTCCCACAGTCACAAAAAAGAATGGAATCATTTTCTTTGCAGCAACATGGATGCAGCTGGAGGCTATTGTGCTAGGTGAATTAACGCAGAAATAGAAAACCAAATAATGCATGTTTTCACTTATAAGTGGGAGCTAAACGTTTGAGTACACAGGGACACAAAGAAGGGAACAATAACACTGGGGATTCCAAAAGGGGGAGGGAGTGGGTAAGGATTGAAAAACGACCTATTGGGTACTATGTTTTCTACTTGGGATCATTAGATGCCCAAACCTCAGCATCAGGCAATATACTGATGTAACAAACCTGCACATGTACCCCCTGAATCTAAAAACAAAAACAAAAACAAAATACCCTAAAACACAGTTCCATGGTATATATTAAAAGAAAAGATGTTGGAAAATAATATTCTTCAATTACGAATTGTGAGGTTCTCTAGGTTGTTCCTTTGATTATTTACTCTCATGGAGCTCTGCTTGACACTGTGTTCCTCTTTCATTTTATGTTTGTTTAGGATATTCAATAAGCCTTTCTAAAGTGATAGACCATGGACTTTGAGACCTGGAATCAATCTGTGGCTTAGGTGCTTTAGTTATGTAACTCAAGCAATTTGCTGAATTCTGTGAAAGACAAAGCCAGACACTAAGGTGGTAAGGACAGATTTTAGTCAATAATGAACTACTATAATAGAAAGAGGGTCTAGTGTAAATGAACTTTCATTTGTACGGAGGTGACTGTGCCTTTTAAAGGGAGAATGAAGGATCAGGAAGGGGGAGGAATTAGGGAAATGACAAATTACCAAGGATTGCTCAGTGGAAATGTTGGTTAGGCCAGCTGTGTCTGTTAGCTGGCAATTAGCAAAGTTGGGATTCTATTTTCCCACTACAAAGACTGAAAGACAGGGGCTCTATCATTTCTGATGATTACATTTCAGAGGAATGGCTTTCAGGTCTGAGAAAGACATTCTTTTTCTTTTTCTTTTCTTTCTTTTGAGACGGAGTTTCTCATTTCTGTCTCAGGCTGGAGTGCAGTGGTGCAATCTTGGCTCACTGCAACCTCTGCCTCCCAGGTTCAAGAGATTCTCGTGCCTCAGCCTCTCAAGTAGCTGGGACTACAAGCATGCGCTACCACACCTGGCTAACTTTTTGTATATTTAGTAGAGAAAGGGTTTCACCATGTTGGCCAGGCTGGTCTCGAACTCCTGACCTCAGGTGATCTGCCCGCCTTGGCCTCCCAAAGTGCTGGGATTACAGGCGTGAGCCACCTCACCTGGCCAAAAAACACTCCTGAGTAGGACATACATCTCAAAGGGTCAGAGGAAGAATTCACAGCTGTAAGCCGTTTTCAGTAAATGCTTTAAGAAAGGGCAGTCAGGGACCTATTGTCAGAAGTTGGTTATTACAAACACCACATTTTTTTTTGGCAGCTTAAACATTCTCAGTAAGGGACTAGAGTCATACTAGGTGTTAGGGTCATCCTAGCCATGTAGTCTTGAACTGTGTGTGTGTTTTTTTTTTTTAGAAAGAAAAACAAAAACAACTCACAATGTATAAATTTAGAAAAGGAGATGGAGACTTTATTTCTTCTAAAGGGGTACAACCTGCAAGGTAGCCATCCTGGAGGCTGGGGAGCTGACTCCAGCAGAAACTCAGAGACAGGCACTTTGAAGGGGGAGGCTTTGAGGCAGGAGCTTTAGACTGCACAGGTTAGCTAAACTTACACATTCAACAGGTTACATGAGGGGCTATGAATATTCATGAAGGTGGACCTGATACATGCATATTGAAGAAACATGCATGTAACATACGACTCATGTATATTCAGTTTGGGATGGTGACTTGACATTTAAGTGTATTACGATTAGGTCCTATCTGTCAAAAGTCTTTCAGGACATCAAGGCACACAAGTACACAGCCTCTGTAAACCAGAACCAGTCCATTCCATAGTCCATGATCTTCTTATCGGGAGAAAGTTGTTGAAATCAGTCTCTTATCTAATCAAAGCTGTAGTTACGGCTTTTGTGTAAGAGTTAGAGAAAGAGG
Source organism: Mandrillus leucophaeus (assembly GCF_000951045.1). NCBI lineage: Eukaryota > Metazoa > Chordata > Mammalia > Primates > Cercopithecidae > Mandrillus > Mandrillus leucophaeus. The sequence goes on along the minus strand of NW_012103310.1, from coordinate 274,027 downwards.
AAAGAAGCAAAAATACGTTGGCAGTTAGAGACAGGTTTACTTTAGATGGCCCATTTTGGTTCGGAGCCCTTTCTCTTACTAAGAGTATATATTGGTTTTAGGGTGAGGGGGCTTATCACAAGCTTGGAATGTTTATGTGTGTGGGTAAGTTTATGGCGGGGTTGGAATCCCGCCATAAGGGGAGGAGGGGAGGTTATCTTGAGGCAGACATTTTTCTGGCCTGGAGGGGGGTTATCTCAGGGCCAGCATCTTCCCGGCCTGGAGGGGGCTTTATCTAGGGTCTAGCATGTCTCTGGTCAGGAAGGAGTTTGGAATGTTTCTGGTTGGAGATGTTACTTGTGATTTATGGTCATGCTGACCTTAGCCATTTGGCTGATGCCCTTTGGATTTAGGCAGTTTTTTATTAAGGTGAACTTTAGCACGAGGGGCTTGTCCAAGATGACGATGCTCCTGCTCTGTCAATCCAGACCCTATAGTTATAAAAAGGAGGAGGGACAGCATTTTCTTTCTGGCTACTTCCTGCTGATGAGGGTACAGAGAGTTGTCTGGTCTTGGGTTGACTGTAGGAGCAATGCCGTCTATAGATGTTTTTGGGTAGTTGTTTGTGAAATGGCCATGATCCTGTCGGTTAAAAATCTTTGAAAAAGGTTAATTAGGCAGGGTAAGAACATTAGTCCCAGGCATATTATTAGAAGAGGGCCCAGGAATGGAATGACCCATGCTATGATTTTGTTCCCAAACCAAGCATTTATTTGGTTGTTTTGGTACTTCCTTTTTAGCCCTTTCCTTAATAATAATCAATCAAAATGCTACAGTAATTGAGATTTTCTGTCCGATATTCCACCCTGAGAGTGCTACAGTATATAGTCCTACTGCAAATAGTAGAGTAAAGCAATTTCCACAAGGGTGGTATAGTAAGTAATTTCCATTAAAAAGTTTTCACATTTGACTTAAAAGGAGAGATAGGAATGACAAAAACTATTTGGTGAGGTAGGGATGAGACTAAGGTGAGTAGTTCTCAGTTACTTATCACTTATCTTCATTTTTTTTTTTTTGAGATGGAGCTTTGCTCTTGTCACCCAGACTGCAGTGCAATGGTACAGTCTTGGCTCACTGCAACCTCCGCCTCCCGAGTTTAAGTGATTCTCCTGCCTCAGCCTCCCGAGTAGCTGGGACTACAGGCGCACACCACCACATCTGGCTAATTTTTGTATTTTTAGTAGAGACAGGATTTCACCATATTGGCCAGGCTGGTCTCGAACTCCTGACCTTGTGATCTGCCTGCCACGGCCTCCCATAGTGCTGGGATTACAGGCATGAGCCACCGCACCCAGCCTAGTTACTTATCTTTTATGATTTTCAGTGTAAGATTTCCTATTTATTTACATTAATATTTAAGATTTTTTTTTGGGCTCTCAGGTTGCTTCCTTAGCTTTCCAAGCTTTGACTTGCCTGTGATGTATTTAGGAGTTGATTCCTGTAACAGATACCCTCTTAATTACCCTGGGTTCCATGGACTCACTAGACTTGGTGGGAAGGATTCCGGGAACCCTTAGTTATTAGTTGTCAGCACCAGCAGTGAAGAGATTTTCTCCTGTCATGGTTGGGGGGCTTAGAGGCAGCATCTGCTGAAACATCTAGTTTTCAGCTTCTAGGGCTTTAAGAAAGCACAGCTTATTTTGGAATCTTGTAGCCAGAACAATTAGAATTTAATTTAAAATGAAGAAAATAACAAAAATTGAAAAACATACTAGAATTTAATGACAGGTGTGCTATAGTTTTTGAAACATAATTTTCTTTCTCCAGTTTCCCATTTTTATTAAAAGACAAATCATGGTACGCCTAGTTTGTTTTATTATATGTGGCTTAATTATCTGGATACAGTGCAGCAAGAATAATTATTTGTTACATAGGCCTTTTAAATTAGCTTTGATGGAACTTTGTTCTGTAGAGAGAATCTGAGGTACCTTTTTAAAGGCATGCCCAGTCATAGATTTGTACCATCAAATACCTATGAGTTGTTGAATTTGTCTCTTCTTGAGGTCCCAAGATAACCTGGGGTTCCTGGCCCGTTAGAAAGGGACATTCTTTACTTGCCACAGATCAGAAACCCTGTACAGGAACTTTGTACACAGAATATGAGGCCAGTTTCCAAGGGCTTTATTGGCTTCATAAATTTTGATTCCTCAAAGGAAAGCACACCATTCCAGTCAAAGCCTTGGTAAAATAACCAGTTTTTCCAATTGTGTCCTGTTACAAAAGAAAACAGATACTTATTGCACTTATGCAAATAACTATATTGCCATAACTTAAGAATACTCACAGATAGTTTCCAAATTCTGGAGAAAATCAGGTAGAGAGAAACAAGTATGCTCCAAATTTTGTTCATGGGCGCATACTAAAGTGTTAAAAGCTGTCAGTATCTCCAAAGAAAAGTTTCTTTAACTTTGAAAAACGAAACAAAACGTTGGCAATATTTTAAGCGAAACATCAAGATTACTCCAGTCTCCTATTAGTTTAGTTCATGCAGTTAATTCCTGTCCTGCTTGATATTAATGAAAATTTTAGCTTTTCAAGAGTTCTGAACGTTTTTCTTCCATTCTGATGTTACAATTTCCAAAGTTATCAGAAATCTGCATTCAAGAGCACCTGTTAGACCTTTATAGCTGATCATAAAACCACCTTTTAAGGAGCGCCGAATAAGACAATTGTATGGATGAGAAAAATTTTAGGGTGGCCATAGGTAAAGACACAATTGACAAGGATAGCTGTTACCTCTGTGGCACACAGTAAGTTTAACATAACAATTATAATTATTACTGATACATAAGATATATCAGAATTATCAGAGTCTCCTATAACCCTGGAAAACATATCAATAACATATTATATAAATATAGATCAAAGAAAACCAAATACCATTTTATATTTAGCAATGCTTCCTTGTATGATTTTATACCAAATAAGCTAAATTTTACCTTTATATTAGTGTGCTATTAATGTTAAACTCAATTTTAATAAAACCTTGTAGACATAGTTACCCGATTTTAATGTTTGACGATGAGGTAAGATTTTCAGACTCTTTTTAACCCTTTATAATTTTTGTTAAAGAACAGGTTAATGCTTTAAGAGAAACCCGTTGTGCTTTTATTTTAATGCCTAATTTACAGAAAAGCTGGATGACACCCCTTCAATCTTTAGCCAAAATGTTTACACACAGAATTTCCTTTACAATTAACCTTTCGAAACTTGCTTAAACCTTCAAAAACAATTCTTTAAACTTTTAACATAGGTTAAAAATCCACGTTCTTATGCCTACCAAAATACACTTTTTACCAAAAGTGTATTTTATTTTCCTTATGTACCCCTTGCACATAAACTGTCTCTTTAATAGTTTTAAATACATGTTGCACTGTTAACTTTTAGCAACCTTTACCTTTGTTGAGAACCCTGGTAAGTGGGATTTTAATGATGTGCTAGGTGTAGAGCCTAGGACCTAGACAGAAATGCAGATAAGCTCTGGCTTAGCCCAGCATTTAACTCCATGTGTCCTAGATTTTCCCTAGCTGCAAAGCAGGCAAATTGTACAGCCAAGAGTTCTAGCGACATTTCATAAAGCACTCGGGAGGCCTACTTACTTTTAAATTATACATTTCTTGCCTAAATTCCAGGTTACTGGGTTTTCTGACCCCAGACTCGACGTAGGGATTATGGGGGTGTAGGGGTGCCGACCTCGTCCCAGACTATTGGGCATTGGCGGCGAGTCCGCGGACACTGCGCATGCGCGATCCGGAAGCTGCCGCCCGCGGCGGAAGGGGCCGACCCGGGAGACTGAGGACTTAGATTGCTTAAGGACACCAGGCGGGCGCGACGACCTTCAGCCTCTCTCTCTGCAGCTTTGGCCCGTTCCTTTAACTTTTGTTCACTTGGGGCCGTTTGGCGTTTCCACGTGCCTTGGGCCCGCCCACTGCAGCCGCCATCTTGGAAACGGCCGCTGGCGCCTAGCTGAGCTGGTAGGACTTCCGGGTCGGGCTTCCAGTTGCCCGGGTAACGGGAGCACAGTCTCGCTGGTGAGTTACTTAGCCTTTCATTCATCAGCGTAAAAAGAACTGAGTTCAGGTCGCAGGTCTCCTCCAGGGCGGACATTATCGTGTGCGCTGTAGTAACCTCTCATCGTGTGGAGTCGTTCACTTAGCGCGTATTGCTCCGGCGCCCTGCGTAACGCTAAGATGCCTGAGGCCTGGGGTCCGATGCCCGCCTGGCTGTACTGTGGCGGCGGGAGCGGTGTGTGTGGGACCGTAGGGCGGCCTCACGGCTAGAGTTTCAGGACTGTGGGGTGCCTGTGTCTGTGGCGGTCGCCGGTGTCCTCGTGGTCCTCAGCAGGGTGCGGGTGGACAGCTCGTGCGAGGGCCCGGGAGTCTTGGAAACACTTTCCGGCGCGGTCTCTGGACTGAGCGCTGGGACCCGGACCGAACCAGCCGCGCTTGCCTCTGGAGCTGGACTAGCCGACTTTCGTTAGGTCAAATAATGAACCTTATACTGCCCAAGTGCGGTATTAATACCGCCTGGAGTTCTTGTCTCTTACTCATTTCTATCCCCGTATATTTTAGAAGTAGATTCATTTTATTTTTATTTATTTATTTTTTTCTGTGACAGAGTCTCGCTCTGTCGCCCAGGCTGGAGTGCAGTGGCGTGATCTCCTCTGGCTGCAACCTCCGCCTCCTGAGTTCAAGCGATTCTCCTGCCTCAGCCTCCCGAGTAGCTGGTATTACAGGTGCCTGCCACCAGTCCCGGCTAATTTTTGTATTTTTAGTAGAGACGGGGTTTCACCATGTTTGCCAGGCTGGGCTCGAACTCCTGACCTCAGCCCGCCTCGGGCTCCCGAAGTGCTGGGTTTACAGGCATGAGCCACCATGCCCGGCCCTTATTTTGTTTTTATTTTTATTTTTATTTATGCATTTATTTTTTGAGACGGAGCCTCGCTCTGTCGCCCAGGCTGGAGTGCAGTAGCGCGATCTCAGCTCACTGCAACCTCCCCCTCCCGGGTTCAGGCGATTCTCCTGCCTCAGCCTCCCAAGTAGCTGGGATTACAGGCATGTGCCACCACGCCCAGCTATTTTTTGTATTTTTAGTAGATTAAGCTGTAGTCACTAGGTCTGCAAGATAAAACTGTTTTAGAGGGACTGATAATAATGGGAATTCTGTAACTGTAGGGATCATGACTTAGCTTACAGTATAAACCTTTCATTTACAAAAACACTTGAGAGAAACAGTTTACCAAAATATACATTTGTATACTTAAAGGTACAAAGAACAGTGATTATCATATAACCAGAAAGTAAAAGAAATGTTTTTTATTTTAGATTGAGCATTTCCACAGAAATTACAGTTTTATCCTTTTTGAAAAAATAGAATTGTGTTTCAGAAAGAAGAAACTACAGTTTTAGCATGCAGAAAGGAAAAGGGAGAACAAGCCGGATCAGAAGACGAAAACTTTGCAGAAGTTCTGAACCAAGAGGAGGTACAGTTTTTGTTTTAGTGACAGTGATGAAAAAAGAAATCCTTTTGTGATTGCTTGTTTGTTCATACGTAGCTTTTCTTTCTTTCTTTTTTTTCTGAGATGGATTCTTGCTCTGTTGCCCACGCTGGAGTGCAGTGGCGTGATCTTGGCTCACTGTAACCTCCACTTCCCAGGTTCAAGTGATTCTCTTGCCTCAGCCTCCCAAGTTGCTGGGACTACAGGCATGAGCCACCATGCTTGGCCTAACACATAGCTTTTCTCAAAGGCACACAGTGTTCAAAGAGAATCTTTCTTTTTTCTTTTCTTTTTTTTTTTTTTTTGGAGACAAGGTACAGTCTGTTACCCAGATTGGAGTGCAGTGGCGTGATCATGGCTCTCTACAGCCTTGAACTGCCAGGCTCAAGTGATCTCATGCCTTAGCCTCCCTCCTGCCTCAGACTCCCAAGTACCTCGGACTACAGGTACATGCCACTCCATCCGGCTAATGTTTTTTTAAATTTGTTTTAGCAACAGGGTCTCACTATGTTGCCCAGGCCAGTCTTGAACTCCTGGGCTCAAGTGGTCCTCCTGCCTTGGCCTCCCAAAGCACTGGGATTACAGGCATGAGTCACTGTGCCCAACCCAAAGAAAATATTTCTTAAATAACACTCTTTTTAATGGTGCCATTGTATTCTTTTAGATCCTGGTGGGAATGTGAAGATATCTAACTCATTGTTTCAACTGTCTTCTCTGGGGGTGACTCCCAAGTTTCTTTTTCTGGTCTTGACCTTCAGCCACCTGTAGGATATCAGTGTTTGGATGTAAATTTATCACTTCAAATTCGGGGTAACCCTGTCTGAAGAAGATACTGTATCTTGTTCAATACAAAAGTGGCCATCTGGAAAGTCCTATGTAAATCCAACTGAATATGGTACAAGATATGGATAAGTTCACTTTTTTTTTTCTCTTACGGAGATCCAGTTGTTGGATCATCATTTATTGAAAAGACTACCTTTTTCCACTGATTTGCCTTCACACTTTGTCAGAAATCAGTTGTTCATTTACATATGGGCCTCTTCCAATTTTCTGTCCTGTTCCATTGACCTATTTGTCTGTCTTGACAATATCACAGTAATTTGATTACTGTAGCTTTAGAATAAGTTTTAAAATCAATCTTTAAAAGACATCGTGGCTATTCGAGGCTTTTTGCATTTCCGTATGAGTTTTGGGATCAGCTTGTTAATTCCTGTACGAAAGCCTGCTTGAATTTTGATTAGGATTACATTGAATGAATATAGTCATATGTTGCATAAGGATGTTTTGGTTGATGGATCACATGTACAGTGGTAGTCCTATTAGATTACAATACCGTATTTTTTTTTTCTTAAGAGGTGGGGTCTTTCTGTGTTGGCCAGGCTGGTCTCAAACTCCTGGCCTCAAGCAACCCTCCCGCCTTGGTCTCCCAAATGCTGGGAATACAGATGTGAGCCACTGTGCCTGGCCAATACTGTGTTTTTATTGTACCTTTTCTATGTTTAGATACACCAGTTCTTACTATTGTGCAAGTCTCTCTGACACATTTCATCAGACATGTTCTTTTAAAAATGGTAATCTGATTATATAGTGGTTTTAATCACCATTTGTTCTCTCCTTGCCTGATAGTGAATGAGAGCCACAAGTCTGAATTTATAGAGCTAAGGAAGTGGCTGAAAGCTAGGAAGTTTCAAGATTCAAACTTAGCGCCTGCTTGTTTTCCAGGTAAGATCTAGCCTTCAGCTGTCCTGCCCTTTCCCACGCGAGAGCCAGGTAGACAGCAGGGGCCACTCTTGCAAGTGGGCCTCAGCAGATATTGTCCCTCAGCTGGTTTGCTTGTGCTCCCCTTGGGTTGGAGGAGGAGCCCCCTGTGTGTGGCCAGTTAATTGCAGAGCTGTGGGCTTCAGCACTGAGCTGAGGTAGATTGACATTCTCTTCTGGAACTTGCGCTTATTAGGGAGGTTAGGTTAACATTCTGCCAGGCGCAGTGGCTCATGTCTGTAATCCCAGCACTTTGGGAGGCTGAGGCAGGCAGATCACTTGAGCTCGGGAGTTTGAGACCAGCCTGGCCAAAATGATGAAATCCTGTCTCTACTAAAAGTCCAAAAGTTAGCCAGGCGCGGTGGTGTGCCCTGTAGTCCCAGCTACTCTAGAGGCTTAGGCGGGAGGATTGCTTGAGCCCGGGAGTTTGAGGCTGCAGAGAGCCATGATCATGCCCCTGCACTCCAGCGTGGGCGATAGAGTGAGACCTTGTCTCAAAAAACTAACAAAAACCAAAAACCACTTTCTCCTGGAACATTCTCTCACAGAGGTTGGGCAGCTTGCTCTGGGTGTGTGCCTGCATACATGGCCACTCCACTCTCCACAGGTGGGCAGGAGATAACCACAGGGAGGACCAAGATGCTCTCTACAAGGATTTGGAGTCTGCTGCAGCACAGAGATAGTGGTGCAATTAGGGCCCCAAAGTTCTACATCACAGGGCAGGCTGCACCTTACAGAAAAGTTAAGGCATATGCCACACAATGCTCACATTGTCCATTAGAATTATTACTCAAGTACCCGTTAGGTAATTGAACTTTGAGCAAATTAACTTCCTCATATACCCCCCGCCAAGGCAAATGATTTCCCACTTGTGCCCCTTGCTGAGTGAGGTGATGTGTGTAAAGTTGTTTTCCATGAGTCAGTTACACATCATGACTTTGAATGAAAATGCTTGATTTGAGCCATTTTCTATTAGGGCCCCTTCTAGTTGATGGTCATGAACCATATTGTCAGCCTCTAACATAGTGCTTGACTTTTCTGTTTTTGTGTGTCAAAGATGGTCAGTAAAAGCCACATTCTTAGATTATACTGAACAGAGTTCTTCCCCAGATGATCAAGAGAGTCAGTAGTGTCAGCGGTAGATTTGCTGTGTCTAAGGCCTGCCCACATCTCAGGTGTCATTTGCCCTAAGATGGATGGGTTTAAAATCATCAAGCAGGAATCAGCAGATGGTTTAGATGGAATACCTGAGAATAGGTCATCTGTAATTTGGAGCAGTAAAGCGTTCCTATTTTTAAAAGAACAACTTGCCCTGGCCCCAGCCCCAGATTTCAGGCGATGCAGGTGCAGAAGCACAGTGGCTTGGCAGTGACCTGAGCCCAGTGCTTACAGTTCTGGGGACAAGGAACCTTCTGTAAGTGCTTCATATAGTTTTTAGCTCTTAATCAGTGTATGATGGGAGGTAACATTTTTGGGCTTCAGTCAAAATGTGTGAACTCTGGGGAATTCATCTTAGTTTGTGGAGGGGCATAGGAAATCTCCTAAGCAGGATTCCATCTTTAGACTCTCTCTTCTTTTCTGCCGTGGGAACTGACCCCAGCATTTCCTTTCACCACCAGAAGCGCTAGCCAGGTCAGGGCCTCCTATGTAGATTGATGATAGTGGAAATTTTGAGGCTTTGAGACATTTATAATAAGCTTTACTCTTACGAGCTCCTAATGGCCACTTCTACTTTGCCTAATATATCCAATATGAAAATGAAAGTAAGTGTAGATTACTGTGTGTTTTTTTGATATTAAACACTATCATGTAAATATAGGTAAAGGCTTTTCTAGATGTGTTCCATAGACCAGCTTTTGTTCACATATATGTTTGGAGAGAATTTCCACTTAGATTAGCACGTAAGGTTTTGGAAGGATAACCACGCAGAAGAAAATCTTCCCATTAGTAATTGATTCTAGGAGGAGTTCTGGCACACAGGGGTGATTAACTCCACAATGCGGTACACGAAATCAACGAAATACGCTATCAACACTAGAACCAGCTGTGTGAGCAGACAGTATCCTCCTGGGAGGGGAGATGAATTGGGACTCATCAAATCCAACTTGCTGGGAAACCCATAGAGGACTTGAGGCAGGAATTCCCACCATGAACCGGGAGCATCAAATCCAACCTGCCAGGAAACTGATGGAAGACTTGAGGCAGGAGTTCCCACCATGAACCAGGAACATCAAATCCAAGTTGCGGGAAACTGATGAAGACTTGAGGCAGGAGTTCCCACTGTGAGCCAGGAGCTCCCAGTAGTCCTGCATTGACTTGGCTGAATTATTTTCCCTCCCAGCTAAGAGAGGAAAGGTGAGGAATGATGAATTGGAGACGTTAATGCTCTAGGCCTCTTATGATCATGTAATACCTATGCCTGCCAGAAAAGCTGTCATCTGAGCATCCTTACAATGTTTGTCTGACTGCTCCAGGAGCAGAAGCTTAGGCATGGAGGGAGAAACTTCCGGAAGTTGGTGGGGTATTAATGCAGCTGCTGAGGTTACTGTGGTGACTGTGCTCCAGCTGGAGCCTTGGCTCCCAGGCATCCGCTGGAGCTGACCTACCCAGCTGAGCTCACCAGGTCATGGAGAGCCCATCTCATGGGTTACCTGATCAGAGAGGGGAGGATGTCTGCAGGCTTTGTGGGGACTTAAGTGGGGTTTACTGGCCAGCCGGCCAATCAAAGGGGTCTCAAGGTCTTTACTCTGGAGAGCTGAGTCTGGTAATGGGGATAAGTGGCCTGGGGCTCTAGCCTCAGAGGTTGGCTGGGCATTGGGAATAGCACCTTATTGGCCAGTAGGCCCCAGGGGAGAGAGTCCAGCCAAAGCTTCCTGCAAGAGGCTAGGAGTAGGTCTGTATCAAGTCCACGGTGGTCTTTAGGTCTCACCTCTGAAGCTGACTTTGCCCTTCAAGGATTATAACTCACTGGAGGTCAAGACATTTTCTGGAATAGCTTTCTGACTCCCTGTTTCTCCTTGGAATCAAAGACTGAGACACATCCAGCTTCAGCCTTGTGTAATTTTGAAGTTCACATTTTTTTTTTTTTTTTTCCATAATGATATGTCTAGGGCCTCGAAGGTGTAGTAGGATTTACTCTTTGTGTCTTTGCTTTCCTAGGTACAGGAAGAGGGCTGATGAGCCAAACATCCTTGCAGGTGAGAATTTTCCTTTGATCCTTGAAACCCAGTGTAGATTTTGCTGCTTTGTTTTTGTGGTTCAAATGAAGTGGATTAAAAAAATTTCAGACATACAGTCATTTCTTACTTACCTAATAGATATGTTTGAATATGGTTCTATCAACTAGGATTAAGTTTGTTGCAATGAAAGACAAGCCCAAAGTTGAGGTGCTTAAGCAGCATGGAAATTTATTTTTTTCTCACTCATAGAAACAAGCTTGGAGTAGGCTGACCCGAGCTGATGGGGCAGTCCCATGGTCCGTGGAGGCCCCAACTCCTTCCAGCTCTCTCATGTCCTTAAGGGAACTGCACCCTCAGGTCAGGGTGCAGGTCTTGGAACTTGGGCAGCAGGAGAGAGCAAGGGGGTGAGGAAGGGCAGGCTTCCTCCCTTTAAGGAAATTCCAGTCCTTCTGTCCTTGACCGGTGATCAGGTACACAGCCCTAGCCAGCTGCAAGGGAGGAGAGCCGTGCTGGCCTTTCCCCAGCCATGTGCCCTCTAAGTAGGATTCTGTTAGTGAGGACGGGGTGAGAAGGCGTGTTGGGATAGGCAACTAGCAATCTCTGCCACAACACATTACATGTCAGATCACGTTTAAAGTGTGCTGAGGCAGCTGCTGCTGTTTGTGAGGCAGTTGTGGTGCAGCAGGTAGAAACCAGAGCTAAGGGAGGATGAGGCCTCGGGTTTGGGCCAGAGTTGCCTTCAGCTGCCTGGGGGCCCCAACCCGAGACCCCCTCATACCCTTGCCTTCCATTTCCTCCTCTACAAAATGAGGAAGTAAATGATGACCTCCAAGGTTTCTTTTTGTTCTTCCGATCCTGTTTTAAAGATCTCTAATGCACGATTTTCTGTAAAGCTAGAAATTAATTTCTTCCTTTATTTAAAAATTGTCCTTTAAAAAATTCTTTATTTAAAACTCATACTCAGATGTGTACATACGTTTAGTCTAAGGAATGGTATCTTTTTTTGTTTTGTTTTGTTAGTAGATAAAAAGTAATTTTTTTTTTTTTTGAGACAGAGTCTTGCTCTGTCGCCCAGGCTGGAGTGCAGTGGCATGACCTTGGTTCCCTGCAACCTCCGTCTCCTGGGTTCAAGCAATTCTCTTGCCTGAGCCTCCTGAATAGCTGAGATTACAGGCGTGTGCCATCAAGCCTAGCTAATTTTTTTGTGTTTTTAGTAGAGACAGGGTTTCACCGTGTTGGCCAGGCTGGTCTTGAACTCCTGACCTCAGGATCTGCCTGCCTCGGCCTCCCAAAGTGTTGGGATTACAAGCATGAGCCACTATGCCTGGTCCAAAGGTAATTTTAATTGTTAAAAATGTTGTGCTAAAAAGATAAATTTTTAAAATATTAAAGGAAAATATAATTTCTTTAAAATGCAAACACAGTCAGCAAGGGAATTCAGGTTATGTTTCCTAAACAGGTGAAAATCACAAACACAAGAAGTCCAATATATAAAGAATGGTATGTTTTGATGTTGTAATTCTATTATGCTGTGTTAATGTTTTCGTCATTTAAATTTTTTTAATTGTGGTAAAATATATGTAACGTAAAACTTAACATCTTAACCATTTTGAAGTTCAGTAGTATTAAGTACTTTCATATTGTCGTGCAGTATTTTTATTTTTGGAGGAAAGTGTAATTGACTTTATTCTGTAGCAGAATTTGGGGATGAGAAATGTCATGTATGCAGCAGTAACTACAGGTAGTCTTTGTTTAGGTCATGAAATAATTGGCAGTTGTTTCACATGTACATTCAAATGTGGTTGTTTTATCAAAAGTTTTTGAAATTTGAGACATATTTTACATATAGTGAAATGCACAGCGAAGTGTACAGTTTGCATTTTGATGATAAAGAGATTTACCCAAATATTTTCTAACCATAAGATCATAGGATGTTGGAATGGGAAGTGACCATGGTGATCATCCAGCTTAATCTTGCTTTACAGATGAGGAAACCAGAAATTGATCCCGGAAGATTTTTTGGCTGAGATTTTTTTTTTTCTTTCTTTTTTGAGAAGGAGTCACGTTCTGTCACCCAGGCCAGAGTGCAGTGGCGCAATCTCCGCTCACTGCCATCTCTGCCTCCTGAGTTCAACTGATTCTCCTGCCTCAGCCTCCGGAGTAGCTGGGATTACAGGCACCTGCCACCACGGTCGGCTAATTTTTGTACTTTTAGTAGAGATGGGGTTTCATCATGTTGGTCAGGCTGGTCTTGAACTCCTGGCCTCAAGCAATCCACCCGCCTAAGCCTCCCAAAGTTCTGAGATTACAGGCGTGAGCCACCATGCCCGGGCTTGGCTGAGATTTTTAACCAACTTAGATGCCAGTTAGAATTAAAGGAGAATTTCACATCTGGCTTCATCATGTTGTGTTTATTTAAACTGTTTTCTATTACTTTACATTGAATTTTTCTTCTGTGGTTCTATCTCAGTGGGAGACACTGAGAACGATACTCTTGCAAGTGGTAGAATTCGATCCTTACTACGTTGGGCATGCTGGCCTTTCTTTAGCTCCTAGGCGTGGGTTATGTAGAGAGCAGACCATTGCCTAGCCACTTGGATTTCACTGAATACAATTTTTTGGGGGTAGTTTCTGAAGGGGGCTGCCCCTCTACACCTGTGGGTATTTCTCATCAGGAGGGATGAGAGACTGAGAAAAGAAATAAGACACAGAGACAAAGTATAGAGAAAGAACAGTGGGCCCAGGGGACCGGCACACTCAGCATGCAAGGACCTGCACCAGCGCCGGTCTCCGGGTGTCCTCAGTATTTATTGATGACTATTTTCACTATCTCGGCAAGGGGAGTGCAGCACGAGAACAGGGTGAACAGGGTGATGGTGGGGAGAAGATCAGCAGGAAAACATGTGAGTAAAGGAATCTGCATCGTAAATAAGTTGAAGGGAAGGTACTGTGTCCGGATGTGTACATAGGCTAGATTTGTTTCTCTTTACCCAAGCATCTCAGTATAGGAAAGAGTGACAGAGTAGTATTGCTGCCAGCATCTCTCTCCTCCAACCACAGGGTGGTTTTCTCCTATCTCAGAATAGAACGAATAGTTGGATTTACACCGAGACATTCTGTTCCCAGGGACTTGCGGGAAACAGGCCTTCCTCTTTTACTAATCCTTCTTAGCACAGACCCTTTACAGGTGTTGGGCTGGGGGACGATAAGGTCTTTTCCTTCCCGCGAGGCCATATGTCAGGCTGTCTCAGTGGGGGGAAACCTTGGACAATACCCAGACTTTCTTGGGCAGAGGTCCCTGCGGCTTTCCGCAGTGCATCGTGCCCCTGGTTAATCGAGAATGGAGAATGGCGATGACTTTTACCAAGCATACTGTCTGCAAACATATTGTTAACAAGGCACATCCTGCATAGCCTTAAATCCCTTAAACCTTGATTCAATACAGCACATGTTTCTGTGAGCACAGGGTTGGGCCTAAAGTTACAGATTAACAGCATCTCAAAGCAGAATGATTTTTCTTTGTACAGATCAAAATGGAGTTTCTTATGTTTTCCTTTTTCTACATAGACACAGTAACAGTCTGATCTCTCTTTCTTTTCCCCACAGTTTCTGTTTGTTTGCTATTGGTAGCACTATTTCTTGGCATAAGAAAGTGCAGAAACAGGTGAAACCCTGTCTGTACTAAAAATACAAAAATTAGCTGGGCACGATGGCAGGCGCCTGTAGTCCCAGCTGCTCAGGAGGCTGAGGCAGGAGAATCGCTTGAACCTGGGAGGTGGAGGTTGCAGTGAGCTGAGATCGCGCCATTGCACTCTAGCCTGGGAGACAAGAGCAAAACTCCATCTCAAAAAAAAAAAAGTGAAGAAACAGTATAATTTGAATTGTCAGGTGAAGGGTTGACTGCCTGTCAATGCTTTCATTTTTGTTGGGGTTGTGGGACCTGGCATTGGAGCAGCCTTATGTGCATCTGCTGACTCGCAGAGTTGGGAGCGACTCCATTGGTGGCTTTTGGTTGAGTTATAGTGAGTTCTTGGTAGGTGACTGTGGGATCAAAGACTTTTTCAGACTCATACTCCTGGGTTCTTCCCAAAGCATAGGCATCCTCAACTTTGCTTTCCTTTTGGCCAGGAGGGACAGATGATTATTTCGTTGCCTGAGAGTTGCCTGCTCACCACGGACACAGTGATTCGAAGCTACTTAGGGGCATACATTACTAAGTAAGTGACCACACACATGCTTACCTGGTGCAAGTGCTTCTCCTTAAAGTCTGTCATTGGCGAATATGTCTCTTGAGACATAATTCATTAATACCCAGTCCCTTTTAGAGCAGATAAATACCTGAAATGATGTGAAAAGTTTACTCTGTTCTAGAAAGTTTGTCCTCCCTCTTCCCCTCCCT
>NW_012103310.1:252961-258755 GCF_000951045.1 Mandrillus leucophaeus | reverse complement strand
CCTTTCCTTTTTCCTTTCCTTTCCTTTTTCCTTTCCTTTCCTTTTTCCTTTCCTTTCCTTTTTCCTTTCCTTTCCTTTTTCCTTTCCTTTCCTTTCCTTTTCTCTGTCTGTCTGTCTTTCTGGAGACGGAGTCTCACCTGTTGCCCAGGCTAGAGTGCAGTGGTGTGATCTTGGCTCATTGCAGCCACTGCCTCCTGGGTTCAAGCGATTCTCCTGCCTCAACCTCCCAAGTAGCTGGGATTACAGGGGCCCGCCACCATGCCTGGCTAATTTTTTTTTTTTTTTGCATTTTTAGTAGAGTTAGGGTTTCACCATCTTGGCCAGGCTGGTCTTGAACTTCTGACCTCGTGATCCTCCCGCCTCGGGCTCCCAAAGTGCTGGGATTACAGGTGTGAGCCACCGTGCCCAGCCGGAAAGTTTGTTCTTAATTCACTGTAAATGGCATTTTTAAGGTTTTTAATAGGCTTCCTGGAGTGTGGGTGTGATACCACCATCTATCACTTACTAAGAAATAAAAATTAAATGGGATAATATATGTAAATCACAGCTGAGTGCTTTGGTTCTTAGTAGCCTGTTCTCTTCCATCATAGTAGCTCTTGACAAATGTAAGTTACTCTCTCTTATTTCTACCCTTACTGTACTTCAGTTTTTCTTGAACTTTGAAGAGCTGTTGACATTATGAAAGAATTAGTTTTATTTGGGTATAGAAGAGAGGAGGTTGATGTGGGAGAACTGTTTTCTGGCACACGTTCTGCTGGGCCTTTGTTTTGGGGCATCTCTGAAGACAGAGTGAGAGACCCGCAGTGGAAGGGATTTCTAAATTATGAGGGTACCGTTTCTTTCTTTCTTTTCTTTTTTGTTTTTTTTCTTTTTTCTTTTTTTTTTTTTTTTTGAGACAGGATCTTGCTGTGTCACCTAGGCTGGAGTGCAGTGGCGATCTTAGCTCCCTGCAACCTCCACCTTCTGGGTTTAAGCAGTTCTCATGCCTCAGCCTCCCAAGTAGCTGGGATTACAGGCATGCTCCACCGTGCCTAATTTTTGCATTTCTATTAAAGATGGGGTTTCACCATGTTGACCAGGCTGGTCTCAAACTCCTGGCCTCAAGTGATTCACCCACCCTGGCCTCCCAAAGTGCTGGGATATAGGCAAAGGGCCACTGTGCCTGGCATATACTGTTTCTTAACCGTTAGGTAAGTTCTGGACTTTCTTCCCCTGGCATGTTTTTGGAAGAAGGTGAATAGGTCTTTTAGGCCCGTGTAGAGGCAAGGATGCTGTCATTATAAACATTTTCTGAATCATTCTGAAATTTTGAGTAGAATGTATGGCAGTATAGGAATCTGGACCTTGAAGGATTGATGAAAACTTTTTCTAAATACCTTCAGGCAACATGAGATCTTTTTATTGGCAGTTGTGCAAAACAAATAAAAATACTGTGATACATAATTTGTAATAGAGCAGGTAAACTTAGGAATAAAAGCATTAGAACTGCACAAGTGTATATGAGCATATTCCATTTTGGTTAAGGTTGGTGCCTTCCAACAGAGCTTTCAGCAGTGACATGTTTTTTCTGCATTGTCTGGTATGGTGGCCATTAGCTCTGAATGGCTATTGCGCACTTAAAACATAGCTTATCTCACTGAGGGATTGAATTTTAAATATTATTTAATTCTAAATAATTAAGGGTTAAATTTAAATAGCTCTGCGTACCCAGTGATTACTATATCGGATGGTGCAGGTCTGTGTTCTTTCCACCATTTTTTCCCCACCATATTTTATATCTTTATTTAGGTGAGACAAACGAGTTAGGTCAAAAGCTTTGTAACTGGAGAACCAAGTTGGAAGCAAAGAGGTTTTTTTGCAACGAGGAATCTCTTGCAAACAAACCTGGAACTTGGCCTAGTGTGTCAGTTTTTCTGACATGTAAGTATGGCTCTTTCAGAGCACTGGCACTGGGGCTGTGCTCCCCCGGAGAGGAAGAGCCTTAAGGAAGGAAGGAAGGAACTCTTTTGAGTCTGTTAAGTAAACTGAGTGTGTTGACAGTTTGAACACACTCCCTCTGGCAGCAAAACAAACTGCTTGGCTTATTTCATATTTTGAATCAAAGTAATTCCTTTAAACCGGCTTTTAATTTTCAAAGGTGGAAGCCGCCTCCGTCTCCTCTGCTGGCGCTGTGTACCTTTTTAGTTTCAGAGAAGCATGCTGGGGACCGATCTCTTTGGAAGCCTTACCTGGAGATTTTACCCAAGGCCTATACCTGCCCTGTTTGTTTGGAGCCGGAAGTGGTGAACCTTCTTCCCAAATCTTTAAAAGCAAAGGCTGAAGAGCAGAGAGCCCATGTGCAGGAGTTCTTTGCTTCCTCCAGAGACTTTTTCTCTTCTCTGCAGCCTCTGTTTGTGGAGGCTGTTGACAGCATCTTCAGCTACAGTGCCCTGCTGTGGGCTTGGTGCACCGTCAACACCAGAGCCGTGTACCTGAGGCCCAGGCAGCGGGAATGCCTTTCTGCAGAGCCGGACACCTGTGCGCTCGCTCCATACCTGGACCTGCTGAATCATAGCCCACGTGTCCAGGTGAGAAGCTGACAAGGGGGCAGCTATTCTATTTGGATAGGAAAGCTTCCACTGCCCAGAACCTGTGACTGTAGATGGTGAGTGACACCAGAGGGAGAGGCGTCGGCAGCTTCAGGTGAGCCTGTTGGGATGGCCTGCCGTCAGGAGGCTCCTGTTGTTCTTCCAGACCCCACTGTCCCTCTTGCAGTGCTTGCCTCTGCCCATTTTCTCCACTTTGCTCTTCAGGCCTACAGAACCTCATGTTGCATCCCCTGTCCGGTCTTTCCCAGCAGGTGGTGCAGAGCCCTCCTTCCTTCTCCCTCGTTCCTCCTTCAAGACCAGGACTGAAGCCCAGCCTGCTTTCCTGCCCTGTCGCTTTTAAACTTGGTGTTATAGCTGTCACAGCTTTTCTCTTTGCTCTGATCGCTGACTGACTTGATCTTTTTCCCACTGAGCTCTGAAATCTTTGAGAATGGGGTCTTTGTCTTGTTCCTCTTTGTCACCCCAGTGCTCATGGCAGGGCCTGGCACATAGTAGGTGTTCAGTAAATGTTTATTGAATGGATGGGTATTTGTGGGGAAAGGGTTCTGGGAAATAATGAAAGAAACCCGATTTGGGAGGTGGTCACAGATCGCATCCTCCTGAGCCTTTTCCCCAGGTGGCTCATTTGGGAAACGAGTGTTATTTGCAGGGCATGCAGGGGTAGAGGCCTGGCTTGGAGAGCAGGAGAATGTCCATCAGTCGACTCACCTGTAACGCTTTTGGGGTGTGTTGTGGAGGGACATGGCTGGGATCCGTGTCCTGGCTGTCACCTTTACATGACACTCCACTGTGAGAAGAGCAGTCATGCCTTGTGAGCCCACGTGCTAAGCTCATGTGCTCTCCACATGAGATCAGAGCTTAGGGAGGTTCCCGCTCTGCTTTCTTAGCCCAGGAACAAGGGCTGTCTGCTTGTTACTTTTGTAGAAAGAAGTATCTTTAACAATCAGGAGCAAAGGAGCCTGGGATTAGATGAGTGTTTCTGTGGTTGATGTTGATGAAATAATATCAGGGGTGTGTAGTGTGATAGGATGCTAGACATGGGAACTCCGTCTGTCCCCAGTGCAGTGATTTATTTTTATTGGGGCTTTTGGTGCATTTATGTGCCGAACCAATGATTTTATAGTCTACTGTAGGAAGACCACACCACAAACTACAGCCTGTGGGCATGTGGCCCGAAAGCCCTGAGCTAAGAGTGGTTTTTACACTTTGAAAGGATTGTAAAAATACAACTTGTGACAGAGACCACATAGGGCTGGCAAAGCTGAACATGTTTACTCTCTAGCTTTTTACAGATAAAGTTTATTGGCACCACCATGTCCTCCTTCCCTGGGCTATGAGTGGACGTGACCAATAAACTGCTGATGATCTCATCTGTGCTGTGTCAGGTGATGTGGTGTGGCCATCCCCAGCGCCCTAGGGCAGGACTCCCTCCCTCATCAACAGGGTGAAGTCGAGGTGGATGAAACCGGAAGTGGCATGTTCCCTATGCATAGTTACATTTATTGATGGGTGTTTGAAAGCTGCACTTGACTCACATTAATATTACATAATAACTTAATCAGTTTTTGTAGTTTTACACCTTACTTTAAAAAAAACCGTTAACAGTTTTTCTTTCTAGGTAAAAGCAGCATTTAATGAAGAAACTCACTCTTACGAAATTAGAACGACTTCACGTTGGAGAAAGCATGAAGAGGTATTCATCTGTTACGGCCCTCACGATAATCAGCGGCTGTTCCTGGAATATGGATTTGTTTCCGTCCATAATCCTCATGCTTGTGTTTATGTCTCCAGAGGTGGGAATCAACTTTGTTCTTAACATAAACACTGTATAATTTTTTTTCCCAGTTGGAGATGTGTATTTTCAGTTTTAATAAAAATATCAAAACCGTAAGACTGACATACACATCACTAATTTTCTTCTAGGTAGGCCTAGCCTTACTCTTACTGACTGTAATTTCAGTGTTGAAGTAAAAACAACAAAGCTCTGACTGATATTTAGGATAAGAAGAATTAAGAAGTTTTCATTGCATTGGGTCAAACTATAGAATAGAAGAAGAGGAAAACTGCTAAGGAAATAAATACAGTATTAAAGGATGGAAATGTTTATACTGAGATGTTGTCACTGGCACTAAAGACAATAGAATTAGAGAGCAATGAATAAAAAATATTTATTAAGCACCTACTGTGTGTAAGACACTGTGCTAATCACAGAGATAAATCTATAGTCCTTGTTTCTGGAGGTTGATGCCATGATGACATTTGATTTCATCTGTGTTCTTTTGTTTTTGGTTTTATTATTTTTGGTTTTATCATTGGTTGTATTTTTGAGTCAGAGTCGCACTCTGTTGCTTAGGCTGGAGTGCAGTGGCGTGATCTTTGCTTGTTGCAACCTCCGCCTCCCAGGTTCAGGTGATTCTTGTGCCCTAGCCTCCGGAGTAGTTGGGATTACAGGCATGCGCTACCACGCCTGGCTACTTTTTGTAATTTTAGTAGAGATGGGGTTTCGCCATGTTGGTTAGGCTGGTCTTGAACTCCTAGCCTCAAGTGATCTACCTGTCTCAGCCTCCCAAAGTGCTAGGATTATAGGAGTGAGCCACTGCACCTGGCCTGGTTTTATTATTATTATTTTTAATTTTTGTTTTTTCATATGATAGAGACAAGCTTGTTATGTTGCCCAGGCTGTCTTCAAGTCCTGGGCTCAAGAGATCCTCCTGCCTCAGCCTCCCAAAGTGTTGGTATTACAGGCGGGAGCCACCGTACTTGGCCCAGTTTTATTATTTTAAAATAGTAAGTTAGCCATTACACTTAAAATGTGAAAATTCCAAATATAGTGTTAAAAAAGTACATAGAAGACTGATTTTTCCCTTTGTGAAACAGTAGAGAAGCAGTTTTCTAGGCCATGAAAAAATGGCAAGAGATTTATTAAATACATAATTTGATGCATTTTTAATATAGATTTGATTGGAAATAGAAACTTGGCCAAGCTGTTACTACTCCATCTTATAAGGCAGAATAATAATGTGATTTCTCAAAATAAAAATAGAAAGGCAAAAACTGGGTCTTGCTGCTAGAAAACCAGCTTTGAGATTGGCTTCATGTTTTCAAAATCCTGATAAATTTAATATTGATGTCTATGAAGTATTCATTTGTTGAATAAATTAATTTGAGCAAAAATTATATTTTAGTTATATTTACATTTTAAAAGT
>NW_012103310.1:244863-247251 GCF_000951045.1 Mandrillus leucophaeus | reverse complement strand
GGAACTTTTGGAGTAAAATTTCTCCCTGGTCTCAACACCATAGTTTTTGTTTTTATTCTTAGCAAATGGAGTGTTTTTATCTTACAGACACTATGAATTCTTTAACTGATGTTTCCTTCTTTTTCTTGTTCGCTGGAAAACTGAGAGGCAAATCTGAAGTCCATCCAAATGTACCTAATGTTAGGGCGTGCGGTTTCACACTGGCCCGTTCCTGCTGTGTCTTGTCTTTTCTCCCCTCTTCTTCCTTTGTCTTGTTTTCTGCCTTCATTCATCTTACCTTTAATTTCGTGTGCATTCATGTAAGCTTCTTTAAATCCTTCTGGCAACAAGGTATGAGTCCTTTTTGGACACTTCAGCCTAAAATTAAATACAACAACTGGCTGTTTCCCAGAGGTCTTCCTTAGGCCTCTTTTCTTCCATTTGAGTTACTGCTTACTGAGTGGGTGGTGGAGAAAACATGTGTGGGCTCTGGCTGATGCGTGTTTGCAGTTCTTTCTGCCTCTCATTAGGTCTGTCACTTAGGGTGGGTGCTTCAACTTCCCTGAGTGAGCCCTGGCATGGGGATAATCGTGCTTTCTTTGCTAGGTAACTGTGAAGATTAAATTAGATAATGGTTATTCATGAACACCATGCCTGACAATCATTTTTTTTTCTTTCCTGAGAACTCATTTCACCTGTCATCTCTGACGCTGAAGCCTTCTGAGACTATTCCGGGCTGTGTCTTGCCAGCTGTTCTGAATTCTAATGGGCTCCTGTTTACTTCCACAGCAGCCATCTTTCCTCCCCTTGGAAGCCACTTCCACTTCCAGATTCTCGGTGTTCAGAATCCGGTCCTCCATCCTTTTCTCCCGGTAGTTCTTTCTAGTGTCTAGGTCTGGCGCTGCCACCTCTGCTCCACATCCTGCTGTGGCTCCCTTGCACCTGCCACAGCAGACCTGCCAGAGTAGGTCCTGCCTGCTGACTGAGCCCCATTTCCTACGAGCCTCTGTAGTAGAGCTTTGGAATGACTTGCATGGGGATAGAGGCTTGCTGTAGATTCCTCCTTCCAGATGTGGAGCATTTGGCTTTGTGAATTGTGTCCCAGTTTGCTACTATTTTGGACAGACTGTCACTTGAAGAGAAGGAAAACTCCCACCTTTGCTCCTTAGTCCTCTGCCTTTCGGCTGTGGACTTGCCCTCCTGTTCTGTCACTGGCTTCGTTCCCATGGCTGGGGGCAGGACTTCATTCACTTATGGGTCACACAGGCTTGTCATGATGATAACATTCAGTCCTTGCCTGCAGAGAGCACCCACCCCTCGTGCTTTTTCTTCTCAGCTCCTCCTCCTCCTTTCTTATTACCTGGTCGGCTTCCACACAGGAGCTACAAGTGGCGTGGAGGTTTGGGGAGTCTGCTTATGGAATGAGTTGTATTATGCTCCTGGAGAAATAGGAGAAGGAGTTTATGTGTTGCATTGAAATAGAAAAGTCTGCTTTTTGAGAGCCTGCTAAAATTGTGTCATGGAACATTTTGGTTCTAGTACATGCTGGAAAAAAGTACTTCTTGGGGAAGTAATTTCAGATACGAATGAGAAGACAAGTTTGGACATAGCCCAGAAAATATGCGATTATTTCATGGAAGAGACTAATGCTATGCTTCAAAAGGTATGTTTCCAGAATGTGACATCCTTAAAGAAGTGTCTGGATTCAGCAGTTCCTTGTTTTGTACATGTTGTTAGGGATAGTGCATTTCATAAGAGCATTGTTTAGTCCCTTAAATAAATAAATGTTGATGTAATTACCTCTATTTTTGTTTTCTTTGAGATAGAGTTTCACTCTTGTTGCCCAGGCTGGAGTGCAATGGCACGATCTTGGCTCACTGCAACCTCCTCCTCGCAGGTTCAAGCGATTCTCCTGCCTCAGCCTCCCAGGTAGCTGGGATTACAGGTGCCCACCACCATGCCCAGCTAATGTTTGTATTTTTAGTACAGATGGGGTTTCACCATGTTGGCCAGGCTGGTCTCGAACTCCTGACCTCAGGTGATCCACCCACCTCAGCCTCCCAAAGTGCTGGGATTACAAGTGTGAACCACTGCGCCTGGCCTGAACCACTGTGTCCGGCCTCCATTTTTGACTGTTAACCTTGTCCCTATGCTTTTTCTCTCAATTTTTTCTTTATTTTTTCTTTTTATTTTATTTTATTTTTGAGACAGGGTCTTGCTCTTGTCTCCCAGACTGGAGTACAGTGGCACAATCTCGGCTCACTGCAACCTCCGTCTCCTGGGTTGAGGCGATTCTTCTGCCTCAGCCTCCTGAGTAGCTGGGATTACAGGCGCCCACCACCATGTCTGGCTAATTTTTGTGGTTTTAGTAGAGACGGGGTTTCACCATGTTGGGCAGGCTGGTCTCGA
>NW_012103310.1:239685-242913 GCF_000951045.1 Mandrillus leucophaeus | reverse complement strand
AAATAGAAAAATCTCTCATTACCCTGCTTCTCCAAATAGCTTTGTTAGTTTGTGCATATTTACTTTAAGTTTTTTGTAGTTGCAGTCACTAATATCCAGACTACTTTGAATTCTGGTTTGGAAAAAGCTCAGTATTGTAAACCTTTCCTCATGTTTTTGCATGGCCTCTACTTTTGTTGACTGTAATTTTCCAACAGTCATGCTGATGTCCTAATGACCTGCTTGTTTTTGGTGGATTTACTTAGTGGGAGCACGAGCTGAGGTTATGCGTGTTTAGTCCTCCAGCCTTGGAATTCTGATAGCCTTTCAGGGACTCAGTACTGATGTGACTGAATTGGACTCGAAGAGTAGACTTCCTTGTGAATTAGGTGGAATTGTTTGTGCATGTCTGGGTTGCTAAGGGGAAAGGAGGTGAGTTGAGAAGGGAAGGAAGACATACTTTTGTCCACATTTACGCCCTAACAGTCTGATTTTTTTTTAAATATAGAAATACTTGTTAAATATCTTCCATCAAGAGATAAACAGATGGACAAAAAGATTTCTATTCTAAAGGATCATGGCTATATAGAGTAAGTGTTTCTCTTTCCCTCTTAGAATTATTCCTTTAGGAAATGTTCATGGAAAACCTGGGGTTAAATTTTCCATGGGGGTGAGACACCTCTTGACCCTGTGTCAGCTGACGGGTAGGTATTGAGCACTTACTGTGTGCAGTAAAACTGTGCTTGATGTTGTGGAGGACATAACGAGTAGAAGACACTTGAAGGAAACTTCTTTAGGGACATAAGGTACGAGCTAGAAATATTAAATTACAGTACCAAAAGAGAGCTTGGATGTGTTGATGGGTGGCCCAGGATGAGTCTGTCTACCCTGTGGTCATGTGGAAAGGCCAGGCTGGCCCTCAGGAGAGCCCAGTAACCTGGCACCATGGTGCAGGCTCTTGGGGTAGGTGGGTAGCCAGGTGATTCCATGCCAAGTGGCTAAACGGGGTTCAAGGCTCTCCCTTTTGGATTTTCTTTTCTGGATGAAATTAAGTGTGAAATGATCCCGCCATGGTGTGAGAGCAGCCTGGCAGTGGTGGCTGCCATCTGTGGGATGCCCGGGTAGTTCCAGTTCTTAAGCGTTTCTCTTACTGGGAACTCCTGCGCATGGGCCCTGCCTCAGGCCCCTCATTCATGTTCAAGCTTCTTACTAAAATTATTGCAAAAGAGCTGTTTACTCTTTAAAAAAAAATGGGGAGAGAATTTTCTGTTACTTAGGCTTTCTTTTTAAGTATTTGCGACTGATTTTCTCCTGTCCTTTGACCAAGATTGCAGGTTACATGACATTTAGCAACCCCTTTAAAAATGTGTTTGACTCTTCAGTCATTTGCTATGAGCTCATGAAATACTGAAATGACGGATTTGTCATTATTTGTTTTTCTGCTTCAGAAATTTGACATTCGGATGGGATGGACCATCTTGGAGGCTACTCACAGCCCTTAAGTTGTTATGTCTGGAAGCTGAAAAATTGTAAGTTTCACATGTGTTGGTCTTAAGCTGAGGCAACAGGCTAGATGTAACTTTGGAGCGTTTGTTTGTGTTTTGGCTTGCATTCAGATACCCAACCAGGGAGGAAAAAGGAATGTCCTACATTGAAGTTGCTTTTTTGTTATGTAACTTGCCCATGTAGTGAATGTTTCATTTCTCAGTTTTAACCGTTTTGGAATTCTGGTTTTAGAATCATAATCAGAATGCATAGTTCTGATAATTTTTTTGTTTCTACTCATATTTTCCTCCTGGTGACCTGAAATCCTTTAGAAAGTGTGGGCATTGGCACCGTTCAGAGGAAAGTCTGAGAGTAGGTAGGTTTTGCCCGGGACAAATAGAGCTCGAGCTCCTAACGTCGGTCCTGCCCTGGGGCAGATCCAGAAGCCTGGCTGAAGAGCTGGACTTTTCCATGGGGGAGGCAGGTCGGGGAGCCCCCGGTGTGGGTCTGCATCCTGGCCAGGCTCCCTCATGTTCCTGCCTGCTGTCAGTCCTGCTCCCTGCAGCCACCTGTCGGCACATCCAGCTGTGCTGTACCCAGTGCAGGGGCAGCTTCGGCCTGAGTCCCTGGCAGGGAGAGCAGCCTTCAACCTTCTGCTGCTAGATATCCAGGGAGAACCTCTTGAAGATGGTGCAGGCTGTCCTTGAGCAGTTGGGAGGACTGACTGAGATGAGGCACAGTGCCTGGGAGCAGTCGGTGCCCCTTCCGTGATGCCTGTTCTTCTTGTGGATGAGATGATGTTGCTTCCTTCTTTTTCTCTAGGAACTTTTGGAGTAAAATTTCTCCCTGGTCTCAACACCATAGTTTTTGTTTTTATTCTTAGCAAATGGAGTGTTTTTATCTTACAGACACTATGAATTCTTTAACTGATGTTTCCTTCTTTTTCTTGTTCGCTGGAAAACTGAGAGGCAAATCTGAAGTCCATCCAAATGTACCTAATGTTAGGGCGTGCGGTTTCACACTGGCCCGTTCCTGCTGTGTCTTGTCTTTTCTCCCCTCTTCTTCCTTTGTCTTGTTTTCTGCCTTCATTCATCTTACCTTTAATTTCGTGTGCATTCATGTAAGCTTCTTTAAATCCTTCTGGCAACAAGGTATGAGTCCTTTTTGGACACTTCAGCCTAAAATTAAATACAACAACTGGCTGTTTCCCAGAGGTCTTCCTTAGGCCTCTTTTCTTCCATTTGAGTTACTGCTTACTGAGTGGGTGGTGGAGAAAACATGTGTGGGCTCTGGCTGATGCGTGTTTGCAGTTCTTTCTGCCTCTCATTAGGTCTGTCACTTAGGGTGGGTGCTTCAACTTTCCTGAGTGAGCCCTGGCATGGGGATAATCGTGCTTTCTTTGCTAGGTAACTGTGAAGATTAAATTAGATAATGGTTATTCATGAACACCATGCCTGACAATCATTTTTTTTTCTTTCCTGAGAACTCATTTCACCTGTCATCTCTGACGCTGAAGCCTTCTGAGACTATTCCGGGCTGTGTCTTGCCAGCTGTTCTGAATTCTAATGGGCTCCTGTTTACTTCCACAGCAGCCATCTTTCCTCCCCTTGGAAGCCACTTCCACTTCCAGATTCTCGGTGTTCAGAATCTGGTCCTCCATCCTTTTCTCCCGGTAGTTCTTTCTAGTGTCTAGGTCTGGCGCTGCCACCTCTGCTCCACATCCTGCTGTGGCTCCCTTGCACCTGCCACAGCAGACCTGCCAGA
>NW_012103310.1:234774-236865 GCF_000951045.1 Mandrillus leucophaeus | reverse complement strand
ATATATATATATATAACTGCAATAATAATAATTAAAAAATATCTTTCAGGTGTCGCATATGAAGGATGAAAAAGAGGCCCTAATAAATCAACTAACTTTGGTGGAATCCTTGTGGACGGAAGAGCTAAAGATTCTCAGGGCATCTGCCAAGACCCTGCACAGTTTGCAAACAGCTTTTACCTGATTTCACCAAAGTGCGTTTGGTCACCTCCTCTGGTGGGGTGTTAGTCACACATTTTAGACTAAGGTTTGATGGACTAAATTTATATAGTTTAGAGTCGAGAGTGGCATCTACTCAACAATTAGGAACGTCATCCTTTTCTTTTTGCTTTTCCTACAGAAACAGAAGTTAATTTGAAGAGCGTCATCGTGGCCTGGGGCGGTGGCCGCCCCCAGGACGTGCAGGATTTCTGCAGGGGGCAGCACAGGTTCTGGGACTGTGAGGCTGTGAGTGAAGGTGGACAAGCTGTCTGGATAGCACGTCTAATGCTCTTCTGAATAAAGTGCTGAACTGTGAGGAGAGAGGCGGACTGCCAGGGAGCCAGGAGCCAGCTGCGTCCGTGTGTGGTCTGTCACCACGGGGCCTGCTTCTTATCTGACACAGCAGCTCTCAGAGTCTAGCGGTTGTGCTTTTAAGATGCTCTGATACCGTTGGGTTAAGGGGCAGGTTGGCGGTGGGTGGCTTTGGGTGGTGGGTGTGGGGAAGTGTGAGGTAGTCCTGGGTTCCCGCCAGGGTGGCCCAGCCGCCAGCCGTTCCCTGTGTGACTGCACTGAGGTGGGCGTTGAAGAGTCCCCTAGGGGACACAGGGCTTCCAAGAGGAGGGAATGTCCTCTAAACATGCTTCTGGCCTCCCAAGGCGGCGCTTGTCTAATTATTCACTTGGGAAGAATGACTGGCTTAGCCAGCGGCCCTTTCTGCTTTGTTCTGGTGGCTGTCCTGGGCAGGCCTTTCAACCTGGGAAGCTGGCCCATCCGCGGTGGGCCTGTCTGCTTGATTCTGGGGTTCAGTGTAGGTCAGCTGATTGCAAACCACGGTAGTGGTTTGGCCTCTGTTCTTACTCTTGAGTTTTGATGCTGCTCAGACCCTGGGTGGGGAAAAGGGGCGCTTCCTGCACAGCTTTCAGCTGCCTGTGGCCTCGGGACTGCCTGCATAAGTAACGCAGGGGCTGCTGGTCCTGTTCAGGCCCATGCCGGAGACGCTGCGTAGACAGTGTTGCCCAGGGTCCTATTTACCCTCCCAGGGTTCATTCTTCCCAAGAACTGAAATTCCTTTCTCACTGGAGCCCAGCAAAACCAAATGAACGGGGCCTGCTGGCCTCAGAAGGCAGGCAGAGTTTAAAATAAAACTTTCTCATGATTTCTTGAACATCTTTCCCTGTTTGTATATACAGTTTGTGTTTATTTTTCAATAGTTGCAGTATATTTCTTTTTTTTAATATTCAGTATAATGCAGTGTATTTCATCATACAATGTATGGAGAGTGGGCAGACTCTTCTGTGGAGGGCCCGGTAGTGACCATTTGAAGCTTTCTGGACCTGTGGCCTTAGTCCCAGCGATTCTGCAGAGCAGCTATCAGCAGCATGTCTACCACTTGCAAGGCTGGGCTCCCGGGAAACTTGACAGTGACAGGTGGTGGGCCGTAAGTTTCCTGACCCCTGTGCTGTGCTAGAATTTCTTTCTCCTCTTTCCTGTGAATGCACCTAAATATGTTAATTCCTTTACACCTTTCAAAATGGACAGCCCCTTGAACATTAAAAACTTTGCAGACCCTACATGGTCATTGTGCTTTCCTCATCTAGTGATTAGAAAAAATGCACAATGGGTGGGTGCGGTGCTCACACCTGTAATCACTTTAGGGGAGGCTGAGGGGGGAGGATCTCTTGAGTCCAGGAACAGCGTGGGTGACATAATGAGCCTCCCCCACCCCCCCCACAAAACAATTTAAAAAATGAGCGGGCGGGTTGACCTGTGCCTGTAGCCGCAGCTACTCGGAAGGGTCAGGCAGGAGGATGGCTTAGAGCCCGGGAGTTTGAGGTTGCAGTGAGCCAGGATCGCGCCACTGCACTCCAGTCTGGCCAACAACTGAGTGAG
>NW_012103310.1:231295-232089 GCF_000951045.1 Mandrillus leucophaeus | reverse complement strand
CTGTTTTCTTCCTTATTCTCTAATCACCACCGCCCTCCCCGATGCCCCCTGCCATCTTTCTTTCTTGGTTTTCTCTTTGCTGGTGCTTTGGGTGTGCCTGAGGCTCCTAAAGACTCGCACTCCTGTTGGTGTCAGGTTCTGAGTTTGGGTGGTAAACCTCCAACTGCTGACTTGGCCTGAGGGGACAGACCGCAAGAGGTTGAGGATGATTGGAGATTGGAGGCATTCCTGGATACTCTTTCCAGCTAAGAATAGAATAGGCGGTCCTCTGTGGAGGGTGTGAAGTCTGGAGGCTGGCAGTGATGTTTGAGGAAATAGAAATAGAAAATAGGTCTGTAATTCTGTGAAAATGGCTTTCTCACGGAAAATCCTGGCCGTGCCCCTTGGGGGCCCTTGGGGTCCAGAGAGGCAATTCTGGCTCCTCCTTGGTGGTCAGCTGCTGCCTTCCATACTGTAGGTAAATGCTGGGCAGCAGGTTTTGTCCCGAGGGGGAACCTGTAGCAGAACCCGTGACTTGTGGGCTGATACTTGAACAGCCTTGTCAGGAATCCCTTGTGAAAGGATTGTTCTACAGCCCACAGTCCAGAACGCCCTGTGGGAACTAAAGGGAAAAGGAGGAAAGAAGGAGCAGGAACAATGCATCTTTCTCCAGCCCGGCCCACTGTCTATCCATGCATCAGCGCCCCCACAATAGGACAGCGACCCCCACACATCAGAGCCCCCCACAATCAGCGGCCCCCGTAATAGGACAGCAACCCCCCCACAATCAGCAGCCCCCGCAATGGGACAGCGAC
>NW_012103310.1:225641-230185 GCF_000951045.1 Mandrillus leucophaeus | reverse complement strand
TAGCTGGGCGTGGTGCTGCGTGCCTGTAGTCCTAGCTACTTTGGAGGCCGAGGCAGGAGGATCACATGAGTCTAGGAGCTTGAGGCTGCATTGAGCTATGATCACACAGCTGCACTCCAGCCTGGGTGACAAATCTGTGGAGGCCTAATTAGGCCAAAGGAGTCAGGCTGGTGGGACTGAGGGAGTTGAAGAGATAAAGCAGGTAAGTTATCAGCCTCCCTTTCTTCATGGTCCAGGACACATAGCCCTCCAGTGCAGATAACGTACATTACCCACAGTCCTCCTGCACCCAACTTAACATCAAACACTTCCGTTTATCATCAGACACCTTGGCTGATAGAAAAAGGCACATTAGCTTCTTGCAGCCCTGGCGTTATCAGTATTGCGTGTAGCCTTCTGCAGCTGAAACCATCCTATAAATCTCTAGGAACCTTTGTCTCTGGCAGTCAGCTCCTCCTCTGCTGATCTGCCCGTTGCCTCCTCACATGTTTTCATTCTTCTTCGTGTAAATCTGCCTTTCTTTACCTACAGCTGTCTTGGTAAATTCTTTTACCCCTGCATGCCACTGACCCAAATGGTTGTCACCCACCTGTGACAAGTGAGACCCTGTCTGTTAAAAAAAAAAAAAAAGGTGGAGTGGGACTCACAGCCACTGTGTCCTCCTGGTGCCAGGCATGATATCCCTTTCTCATCTAATTGTCACAGTAGCTCTATGAGGTAGGTATTCCATCTTTTGTTAGAGTTGAAGACACTGAGGCATAGACGGGTCAAATGACTTCTCCCACATCACATGGCAGGGATTAGAACCCAGCAGTGTCTGGTGTCTGAGTTCCTGCCTCTGATGTGTGATGCCTGTTTCTGCCTCCTGAGTTAGGCAGTCTAGGGTATGGGAGGGGACCTGCCACCTTCCAGCAATTTGTGTTGTCTGGTTTTTGCTTTGTGAAAGGCCGCGTGACTGCCTCACCTTGCAGGCTGTTCTGGAGGAACCGCGCAGCTCCACCCCCTGGCCTAGCCGCAGGGCAAAGAGCGAGCCAGTCTGTCTCACTGCAGCCTCGCCTCGAATGGTCCCATTTCAGTTTTACATCCCCCTCCTCATCACACTGACAACCCGGATCTCATACAGGGCATACCTGTTATTAGAGGGCCGAGAAGGGGTGAGTGAGCCCAAAGCAGGCCTTCTCCCATTTCTGTGGAATTCGTGCTGGGGGAGAGGCTCTCCTGTTGCCGTTGAAAACATTGTCTCGGTGCCACAGAAACTGCTCAGAACCCTGAAATCTCTTCCTAATGCCCAGATTCAGAAGATAGGGCCAAGACCAGAGAAACAAAGCCTACTCAGCGATGATTGGGACAGTCAACAATTCCAGTTTTTGCTGTGATAATCACAAAGGGAGACTGAACTGCTGACAGATAAAAGGGAGTTCAGGATGTCACAGAGGAAGCAGGTTGGGTCTAGGGGAGTGTGTTTGGGACAGGCAGCGTAGACTTCTGCTTCTCGCGCTGTGGCTGAGACCTGTGTCACTGGACGTCTTTGCCTTCCAAGCCTCTGATGGTAAAGGCTGTAGCAGTGGTTGGCGGCTTTGCTGTTTCCTGGAATCACACGCGGAGCTTTAACAACTTCTAAGGCCGGGTTCCCACTGCAGGGGTCTGAGCTAGTTGGCCTGGGGTGCGCCGGGGTGTTGGAGATTTAAAGCTTCCACGTGACCGATGTTCACCAAAGTCCCCTTTCTGAACCTCTGGGTTATGGGAGCAAGCGATTTTACCTTTTCCCAGCTGGAACTTTCTGGTTTTCGGAGGTGTGGGAGGCAAGCTGGAGAGTGTCAATTCTTTTTTTTCTTTTTTTTTTTTTTTAAATTTTTTTTGGAGACAGAGCCTCGCTCTGTCGCCCAGGCTGGAGTGCAATGGTGTGATCTCGGCTCACTGCAACCTCTGCCTTCCGGGTTCGAGCACTTCTCCTGCCTCAGCCTCCCGAGTAGCTGGGATTACAGGCACATGCCGCCACACCCGGCTAATTTTTTGTATTTAGTAGAGATAGGTTTTCACCATGTTGCCCAGGCTGGTCTCGAACTCTTGAGCTCAGGCAATCCACCCGCCTCGGCCTCCCAAAGTGCTGAGATAACAGGCGGGAGCCACCAGGCCTAACCAAGAGTGTCAATTCTTATACTACACAAGTTCATGCTGCCTAAGTGGTCTTTTAAACAGTACCACTTCATGTTGAGCACAGACGAATCCAGAGATCAACTCTTTATCATTTGGCTCAGTAAATACAGCTGGAGTGCCCCCAGCCCACAACAAGTGATTAGCAAATGTTAATTCCACGTGTCTCCCTTAAAAGGCGCCACACCTCTCCGTGTCCAGAGTGTGTCGGCTGATGCTTGGGAAGTACCAGGTGGATCTTGTGGAATCCTGGTGGGACTTTGCAACGTGCTTAAATCACTTCCACCTTTGGGACGCTAGATGGCGCGAGAGGACCGCCGAGCTGACCTGGGTACGGCGGCTCGGTCAAGTCAGGCAGCAGAAAGTGGTTTTCCCAAATAGTAGTAGCATCTAAACAAGGCAAAAGCAGCTCTCTGCGTTTCTTCTGGGAGATAATGCCAACGTTCACTTTCTCCTTTGGGCGGTTAACACCACTTCAAGGTGATAGCTGCTTTGGAAGGGACCTGGCCAGGTGGGGCAGGGGCTGGAGAGGGCAGCGGTGGCTCAGAGGTCATAGCGAGAGGAGGAGGGGTGAGAACCATGCAGGAACCATCCTGGCTCTGCCTACAGAAGGCCCACAAATAAAGGCATATATTTAGCCCTTACTTTTGAGAAGGAAAGGACTTTTCACACCGGGTAGCAGGTTTCAGTTTCTATCCTAATTGATAGCAGGTGGACTCAGGCTGTTTCAGGCAGACCAAGAAAAGAAGGAGGGGTTTTTTTTTTTTTTTTTTTTTTTTTGAGACGGCAGTTTCACTCTTGTTGCTCAGGCTGGAGTGCAATGGTGCGATCTCTGCTCACTGCAAACTCCACCCCCGAGGTTCAAGTGGTTCTCCTGCCTCAGCCTCCCAAGTAGCTGGAATTACAGGGATGCACCACCAGCCTGGCTGATTTTTTGCATTTTTAATAGAGATGGGGCTGGTCTTGAACTCCAGACCTCAGGTGATCTACCTGCCTTGGGCTTCCAAATTGCTGGGAAGTGCTGGGATTACAGGCGTGAGCCACCGAGCCCGGTCAGAAGGATGGCTTTTAAGGAGTTGAAACTGACCACCCAAACAAAGACAGAGGGACACATCCAGTGACTCCCGGCTTCTCATCTCCCAGGTGTTTCTAGAATAAGAACGTGAAGCATTTTGTGGTGAGGTGGAAAGAATCCATTTCTGCTGACCAAGGGGAGGCCTGGCCCGTCTGTTGTTAGAGGTAGGTGCATGATTGATCAGAGGTTGGGGCCTCAAGGTAGAGTGAAAAAAAACCAGGGTACCCTTGAGCTTCTCTGTCCACAGGTGACTAAGACACTGTAGATCCCCAAATGGCTGGTGATGTGGACTGACTCAGTACAACATCAGTACAGTATCACACGATGACTTGACGCTGGTGGCCTCACTTGAAATGATTTCTTTGGTCAGCTGGACTTGATCAGAGGCTCTGTCATCTGCTTTTATGTGCAGACAAATTCAACTTGTGAACCAGGAAGCTGCTGTAATGCTTTTCTTCCCTCCTGATACCCTTCTCTTCCCTGGCCCCGTGCAATTGATACACATTCTGGCTTCGTCTTGAGTGGAAGTTTGTTTTCTCTTTGGCATGTTGATCTAGAGTGCTACCAAGACCTCGATGAGGCCAATATTCAATATCACAATATTGAAGGGTTTTTTTTGTTTGTTTTTTAATTGGAGTAGAGAAAGGTATACATTACTGTTTATCTGATTGGAATTGTCTCACTGGTGATGGTTATGTATATGGAATTCAGACGTTATTTAAGAGTATTCAGGTTGGGGCCAGGCACGGTGTCTCATGGCTGTAATTCCAGCACTTTGGGAGGCTGAGGTGAGCATATCACTTGAGGCTAGGAGTTCCAGACCAGCCTGGTCAACACAGCAAAACCCCATCGCTACTAAAAAATACAAAAATTAGCCAGGTGTGGTGGCTCGTGCCTGTAATCCTAGCTACTCAGGAGGCCAAGTCATGAAAATTGAATCTGGGAGGCCCAGGTTGTAGTGAGCCTAGATCATGCCACTGTACTCCAGTCTGGGCGACAGAGCAAGAATTTGTCTCAAAAAAAAAAAAAAGAGTAGGCCTGGCGTGGTGGCTCATGCCTGTAGTCCCAGCACTTTGGGAGGCTGAGGCAGGCGGATCACCTGAGGTCAGGAGTTCGAGGCCAGCCTGACCAACATAGATAAACCCCGTCTCTACTAAAAGTGCAAAATTAGCAGGGCATGGTGGCTCACACCTGTAATCCCAGCTACTCGGGAGCCTGAGGCAGGAGAATTGCTTGAACCTGGGAGGTGGAGGTTGTGGTGAGCCGAGATCATGCCTTTGCACTCCAGCCTGGGCAACAAGAGCGAAACTCCGTC
>NW_012103310.1:221461-224881 GCF_000951045.1 Mandrillus leucophaeus | reverse complement strand
TGCCTTAGAACCCTGCTCCTCACAGGCTGATCTGAGAGCACAGCATCAGCAGCACCTGGGAGCTTATTAGAAATTCAGGATCTCGGCCGGGCGCGGTGGCTCACACCTGTAATCTCAGCACTCTGGGAGGCCGAGGATCACCTGAGGTCAGGAGTTCACGAGCAGCCTGGCCAACATGGTGAAACCCCGTCTCTACTAAAAACACCAAAATTAGCCAGGTGTGGTGGTGGCGCCTATAATCCCAGCTACTCGGGGAGGCTAAGCCGGATCACTTGCGGTCAGGAGAATCGCTCGAACCTGGGAGGTGGAGGGTGCAGTGAGCCGAGATCGTGCCACTGCACTCTATCCTGTGCGACAGAGCGAGACTCTGTCTCAAACAAACATACGCACACACTCACAAAAAAAAAAAAAAAAAAGAAATTCAGGATCTCAGGCCCTGCCTAGACCCACTGAATCAGAATCTGCATTGGAACAAGATTCCTATGTATGTGAAAGTTAGAAAAGCAGTGTCTTAGAGGTGTGACTGACTCCAGGGATCAAGCCAGTTGGATAGGTTATGACCCGTCTTCTGGGCTGTCCATCGGCAATCCCTTCAGCCCTGTTGTGGTTCACCCTTCCTTGACACGAGGTGCCAGTGGAGATGGCTCATTTACAGAAAGTGAGGCGGGGCTGGGGTTCTGCTCAGAGGACCTACGAAACCCGATTATCAGCACGATGATCATGGTTTTCCCCTTTTACGTTGGCGCATGGCAGTTCCCAAAGACCCTGAAGTGGGAGGCAGCTGGACAGAAAGCCACCAGCCCCTTACACCATGTGCTGGGGAGCCTGTGTGCCCTGGGGCTGCCGACCTCCAGCCTAAATCACGCACAATTGTGAGTTTCTCATTCACTCGGAAAAAGAGGTTCCAGTGCAGCAGTGTGGTTACAAAATCTCTGAGCCCCACAGCTGCATTAGGACTGGTGCACCCTGATTGGAGGGGTCCCCGGATGTTCAGACTGGGCCGTGGCATTGACTTAGCATTTCCAGGTGCCAGCACGGTACCACAGGCTGCCAGCCCCGAATCGGTTTCACCCTCAATGGCTACACTAGTCTCCTCCCAACAGATGGGGAAAGTCCAGCTCAGTCCGTCAGTCCAGCTTATTTTTATTAGCTAGCCAAGTCCCTTCCTTGTCCGAGGTTCCTGGCTGGGATAGACAGACCAGCTTTGGGTCCCGGTCTGCTGGATACCATGCGGGCACTTGGTCTCCACGCAGCCTTGAGACACAGGGTCTTGCTTTTTGCCCAGGCTGGAGTGTAATTGCCAATCATGGCTCACTGCAGCCTCAGATTCCTGAGCTCAAGCAACCATCCTGACTCAGTCTCCTGAGCAGCTGGAACTACAGGCATATGCACCACCACAACTGGTTAATTCTAAACATACTTTGTAGAGACAGGGGTCTCACCATATTGCCCAGTCTGGTCTCAAACTCTAGGCCTCAAGCGATCCTCCCACCTTGGTCTCCCAAAATGCTGGGATTACAGGCATGAGCCACCATGCACAGTCACCACCCAGGCTCTTTCCAGTCATTTCCCCTGGCTGCTCTCTGATTCCCCACAGCACTGAGGTCAAGCTTGAGTTTTGCCAGAGTCTTAAAGAACAGGGAGCAGAGAAGGATGTTGGGAAAGGCGGTGGTGGAGGGGGAGCGGACTTCACCTTTCCTTTGTCTTGGCCATCGTAGATTCTGAGACAGGAACCTCAGAAAAGCAGGAAACTTGGCCGGGCGCCATGGCCCACACCTGTAATCCCAGCACTTTGGGAGGCCAAGGCGGGCAGATCATTTGAAGTCAGGAGTTTGAGACCAGCCTGGCCAACATGGTGAAACCCCGTCTCTGCTAAAAATGCAAAAATTAGTCGAGTGTGATGGTGGATGCCTGTAATCCCAGCTACTTGGGAGGCTGAAGCACTAGAATCGCTTGAACCCGGGAGGTGGAGGTTGCAGGAGCCGAAACTGCACCACTGCACTCCAGCCTGGACAAAGAGGGAGACTCTGTCTCAAAAGAAAAAATAAAATAAATAAATAAATAAAATAAAAAGGAGGAAACTTCAGGAGATATAGGTGTGGGGGGGAACAGATGACTGTACTTTGAAAGCTGACTGTGCCCTCTCTTTCCTGTGGCTTTAGTTGCCTTCAGCTGGTTCGAACATGCTCAGAGCTCACGTATGGAGGCAGGCGGGGCTGCTGGCCGCCCGGGCTTGCTGGCCTCCTGGGCTTGCTGGCCTGGCTGATTTCATGGGATTGTTTTCAGCCATTAGTGTGTATTGTGCAGAATGACGGGGAACAGGGCCTAGTGTCCCTTTTTCCCTTCTTTTGTTTATATACTTTTTTTCCTCCTTGTGAGGGAGAAAAAAGAGCTGACTCCCTTTCAAGGGACATGAACACTGAGTTTTGTCTTCCCTTCCTATTACTGTCAAACAAAAGTCACCTTCAAACTCCAGCTCACATGGAGTCCGTCACTGGCAGGAAGCAGGACCTTCCCTCCTGAATGTATAACTTACAGTAAGTTCTCAGCAGACCAAAAAAAAAAAAAAATTCCTTTTATCATGTTCTGGTTTTTTTCCTTCCACTGTTTTATTTCACTTACAACATCACTCAGGCCCAAATGGTATTTGTCAGGAGTAATTGGCAAATGCTGGAGGCTGTGTTCAAGGCTGCTTGAATGGAAAATCTCAAAGCAGTTGTCCATGTTGAAAGAAAATATTACATTTGATCTTTTTTAAAAATGATTTTTGCAGACATGATGTGTGTCTGCATTCTTTAGCCTTACAACCTCTTTCTATTTGGGGGGGAAAAACCTCCCTGCAGGAAGTAGCACTTCACAGTTAATTTACAGTATGCCTGAGAAGTAACGACAACACATGAAAAGTCATTTTAAAAACACGACTATGATTTATTTTATTAGCTAGCTCGTAAACCTGCACTGGTTTGCAGGTTGTTATGTACTGAGTTATGACTTCAAGCTTTGCATTTCATGTGTATTTCTCTGAGGATGTTTATTCTTCTGGATGAAAATATGCTGAAGGATGGTGGCAGCCGTCCATGGGGGGTGGTGTAATACCTTCACATGCTGTCTCATTTCTAAGCTACATGCTTTTCCAGAGCAGGACATCATATAGCCAGCAAATGAGAATCATCTGATTAAACTGAGGCCCAGAGAGCAGGGATAACGTGACTGAGGCCATGCAGTGAAGGGTGACTGGGCACCCTAAACGTGTTATCATCATACTCTACCAGCTGGTTCCTCTGTCTGTGCATTTTCCCTTCCAGGAACAGAGCATAGCATCAATGACACAGTTTTGAGGCTTTTAAACCCATACTACCCCCTATTAATATGCCTTCCTCCATGTTCCAGGGGCACACGTGCACATCCCCAAAGGAAATG
>NW_012103310.1:219822-220087 GCF_000951045.1 Mandrillus leucophaeus | reverse complement strand
CTGGAGGACATTATGCTAAATGTAATAAGTCAAGTACCAAAAGACAAATACCGTATGATCTCACTTGTATATGGAATCTGAAACAATCAAACTCATAGAAGCAGAGAGTAGAAAGGTGGTTGCTAGAGGCTGGGGTTGTGAGAACAGGGAGGTTATGGTCAAAGGATATAAAGTTTCAGTTAGAAGGAATAAGTTTCAGAGACCAATTGCACAACAGGGCACCTATAATTAACAATAGTGTATTGTATATTTCTTTTTTTTTTTT
>NW_012103310.1:218764-219772 GCF_000951045.1 Mandrillus leucophaeus | reverse complement strand
GGAGGAGGTTGCAGTGAGCTGAGATCACGCCACTGCACTCCAGCCTGGTGACAGAGTGAGACTCCGTCTCAAAGAAAAAAAAAAAAAGTCAAGATATAATCCACATATAAAATTCACTCTTTAAAAGTGTAAAATTCACTAGTTTTTAGTATAATTACAACATCGTACAACTATGACTACTCTCATCCCAGAACATTCTCATCACCCCTAGAAGAAATACCTATCAGCAGTCACTACCTACCACAGCCTCCCTTCAGCCCCAGGCACCCACCAATCTAGTTTCTGTCTCTATGAATTTATCTATTCTAGGTATTTCATATAATAAAGGAAGGTGGGTATTTCATATAATAAAGGAATCTGGGTCATGTAACAAAGGAATGTAAAGGAATCATACAATGCGTGGCCTTTTGCGACTGGCTTCTTTCACTCGGCATAATGTTTTCAAAGTTCATCCATGTTGCAGCATGTCTCTGTACTTCATTAATTTTTATGTGGAATAATATTCCATTGTATGATATACCATGTTTTATTTGTCCATTCATCAGTTGATGAACATTTATTTAGGTTGTTTCCGCTTTTTGGCTCTTACGAATAATGCTGCTGTGAACATTTCTATACAAGTTCCAGTGTGAACATGTGTTTTTAATTCTCTTGGATATATAACTAGGAGTGGAATTTTGAGGAACTGCCAAACTGTTTTTAAAAGTGGCTGCACAGGCCAGGCACGGTGGCTCACACCTGTAATCCTAGCACTTTGGGAGGCTGAGGTGGGCAGATCACTTGAGGTCAGGAGTTCGAGGCCAGCCTGGGCAACATAATGAAACCCCGTCTCTACTAAAAATACAAAAAATTAGCCAGGCGTAGTGTCATGCACCTGTAGTCGGAGCTACTTGGGAGGCTGAGGCAGGAGAATCATTCGAACCCAGGAGGCGGAGGTTGCAGTGAGCTGAGATCATGCCATTGCACTCCAACCTGGGTGACAGAGCAAGACTCTGTCTCAAAAAAAAA
>NW_012103310.1:210307-216464 GCF_000951045.1 Mandrillus leucophaeus | reverse complement strand
TGTATTGTATATTTCAAGATTGCTGAGAGTAAGTTTCAAATGTTCTCACCACAAAAAAATGATAAGTATTTGAGGTGATGGGTATGTTAGTAGCTTGATTTAATCATTCCACATTGTATAAATATATCATAAATCTTTGTACGTCATAAATATATACAATTACGATTTGTAAATTTACAATGAAAAATATGATATTAGCTATGAGTTTTTCTATATGCCCTTTGTCAGGTGGAGAAAGTTCTCTTCTATTTCTACTTTATTCATTGTTTTTATCATGGAAGAGTTTTGGGTTTTGTTAAGTGCTTTTTTCAGGTCAGATCATGTGGTTTTTGCACTTTATTCCATTAAGGTGTATTACATTGATTGATCTTCATATCAACCAACCTTGTATTCCTGAGATAGATCCCACTTGGTCACAGTACATAAACCTGTTTTTATGTTGCTGTTATCAGTTTGCTAGTATTATGTTGAGGATTTTTGTATCTCTATTCATAAGGGATATTGGCCTATAGTTTTCTTTTCTTGTAATATCTTTGTGATGGTTTTGGTATCATGGTAATACTGGCCTCACAGAGTGAGTTGGGAAGTGTTTCGTCTTCTTTTTGTGGAATAATTTGTGAAGCATTGGTGTTTTTCACTATTTTGCAGTGCAATTTAGCTCTTCTCAGCTTCTATTCTAAAAGGTAAAAAGAGGCAGGTGAGAAGGACTACCTTGTGCCTCTAGATTTCATCACTGTGTGATACCTGGATCTATGGCAGCCTCTCTGGGAATATAATGGGAGATATTCCCAAGTCAGCATCCTAAGGGTGGCGGAGGAGAAAGAAGGAAAGAACCCATGTACTTTATGAGCAATTGAATAATCAACCTGGAGCCTGTCTGTCTCCATACCTCATATGGACACGTTTTTATTGTGGTTTAAGCCCCATTTGGTTAGGGTTTTAGTCATTTGCCGCTGAAAGCATATCTGATAGTTAATATCATATCCATTGCAATAGGAGCATTCTCTGTTTATTGTCTTCCACTTTCTGTGTCATCAGGCTGAGAACACTAATTGTGCCTACAGAAAAGTCTCCCAAGGGGGATGTGATAGTCACTGGTTTCTGGGTAAAGTAAACCAACGACAACCTCAAGGTTACATGGAATTCAAGTCTGCCGGAGCCCTCTGGGCTGAACTGAACGTT
Organism: Mandrillus leucophaeus; assembly: GCF_000951045.1. Lineage (NCBI taxonomy): Eukaryota > Metazoa > Chordata > Mammalia > Primates > Cercopithecidae > Mandrillus > Mandrillus leucophaeus. The sequence continues at coordinate 215,282 of NW_012103310.1, read as the reverse complement.
TAGGCATCCTTGAGGGTTAACATTCTTGCCCCTCGTGTGAAGGTAGTTAAAACACGGGACAGTTGGGGTTTGGGGAGATGCACAGTGGACCCGAATTGTAACTCACACACTAACCTTGTGTATGTGCCAGGGTTCTCCAGAGGAATGCAACCAATAACATTCTGTGATGGCCCTAATTCCTGCCTCTGGTGAACATACCCTATATAATCTCCTTCCTTCTTAAGTGTGGATGGGACAGTGAATACCATGTTATAAGACAAATGTGAAAGGGTTTTGTAGGTATAATCAAGGTCCCAAATCAACTGATTACGAGGCAATTAAAAGAAAGACTATCCTGGGTGGGCCTGGCCTAATCAGGTGAGTCCTTAACTAGATCTTTAGATCCTTCCTGAAGAGATAGATCTGAAGTGGAGAGGGCCTATTGAGGGCACCATGTGTCAAGGGCTTGAAAGCAGCCTCTAGTCACTGAGAATGCTTCCTAGATGGTGGCTAGCCAAGAAAATGGGGACCTCAGTCACAGAGCTACAGAAAAATGAATTCTGTCATCGATCTGATGGAACTTGAAGATGGCACTTTTCCTGGTTGAACCTCCACATGAAGATGAATCTGGCTAGCAAGTTGATTTCAGCCTTGTGAGACCCTGAGCAGAGAACCCACTTAACATGTGCTGGGCTCCTGGCCTCAGAAACTGTGAGATTATAAATTCGTATTGTGCTAAGATAACTAGGTTTATGGTCATTTATTATGCAGTGATAGAAAATTAATACAGGTACCATTTCAAATATTGCACTTTTATATTGGAAAAAAAAGCTAAATATCAACAAAGAGCAAATTGCAAAAAGTAATGTTTGACAATGCAGGAAATGACAGAGATCAAATGCATTTGTGTTTCTTCATTCAACTTTGTCAATTCTAATGAAACTCCATGGACAAGGGACTGGATTGGGGAGAATTTAGGGGATGTACTTATATCTTCCTCCAGATGGTTGACCACACATGCTCAGCCCTTGGGAGGCTAGTGTACCTGTGTGGCCCTCGTCCTGGCCCTGGGACAACCTCAGCCAGTGGAAGTCACAATCAGCCCTGGCCTGTACACATTCTGGGGTTCCTTCTGTCAACAAGAGATCTACTCTAGGTGAGACTATCCAAGTTAAAAAGAGTTACAGCTGTGAGAGAGAGTACCTACAATACATGGGACAGATATCTGGTTGAATTATTGTTCTCTATGGTGTGAGACGTGGTTATTTCTTAAAATCTTGTAACCCAGTAGAAATGATTTGGGCGGATCAGCTTGCTAGGTAGCTCCACTGGTGCTATGACCAGTTTTGGCATCAGAGTAGTTAGGGATAGCAGGAAGATCATGTCCCATCTGTAAGTGACTAAATTATTTATAAATTGATTTTAAAAAATGATCAAAACTGCTGACTTTTTATTAACCTTAGAGAAGACGTTTTGGGGATTACTTTTTAATGTCATAGATCTGTACAGGACAATTTTCTTTTCTTTCTTTGGCTTTGATGGGATCAAAGGTACTTGTGAGAATTTCTAGCTTGCAAGACAATGGAAAATGAGAAGAGAATTGCATACCTTTTTTGTTGTTGTATTGACAATGAAAATGAGAATCAGATGGAGGGCTTTTTTTTTTTTTTTTCAAATTTAAAAAATGTCCAGTCATTTGTACAAATGCTTTAAAAGCCTTGAGATTTTAGGAATGTTGTATTTGCAATTATTCTCCTTTAATAATTAATTACTAATATGTTTTAATCACTGAGAACCTTGTTTTGATCATTAAGAATTTACAATGTAAAGATTATTTCAAGGTCAAATTTCAGATGTTAATCATCGTAACCTAATGCATGTAAATCTCTGCTGAATTCAGTTTAAAAATAAAAAGTAAATCATTAATTCGAACTGGCATACTTACTGGAAATCGTCTTTTATTTTTCTTTACTGTGGTTCAAGGTCATTTCTTTAATCAAACCTCAGAGTTTGATATAGTCATCAAAAGAAAAATCATTCTTCTTCCTCTCTTTCTTTCCCTAAAAATACAACACTCACAGGAGACCTAACTTTCCTTTTTTCTTAATTGTTCTCATCTCATCTTTAATTATTGCTGCTGCTGTTATGTGTTTATGTTTACTTTTTTTTTTTTTTTAAGTTTTGAGGGCAGATCGTGTCACTGGGCATAAGATACTGAGAAATCAGGTCACTTCACTGACTGGTAGGGGACTTTTGCTTTTGAAACGTCACAGGTTGTCTTCCATTGGATGTAATGACACCCTGATGACCCAAGTCGTCTGCTTAGCTGTGTTCTGACCAGGGCCTTGGGGATATGGATGACCAGCATGGGCTGTACAGTGGCCTTCCCTGGGTTTGAGTCCTCAGCACCACTTGTTAGTTCTGTGACTGTGGAAAGTTTTCGTCCATCCTGTGACTCACCTCCTCATCTGTAAAATAGGAACAAGAAGAGCACCAATTACTTAATTAGCCAATTAATTAACTAGAGATGGTGCCACTCTGTCACTCAGGCTAGTGCACAGCAGTGAGATCATAACTCACTGCAACCTCGAACTCCTGAGCTCAAGGCATCCTCTTGCCTCAGCCTCCAGAGTAGCTGAGTCTAGAGGCATGAGCTACTGCATCCAGCCAGGTAATCTCTTTAACTCATGCTACAGACAAAATGTAACCCCTCATCTCCCCTCCCCTCCCCTTTTCTTTTCTTTTTGAGACGGAGTCTTGCTCTGTTGCCCAGGCTGGAGTACAATGGAGCAGTCTCGGCTCACTGCAACCTCTACCTCTCAGGTTCCAGCGATTCTCCTGGCTCAGTCTCCTGAAAAGCTGGGATTACAGGCGTGAGCCACCACACCTGGCTATTTTTTTTTTGTATTTTTAGTAGAGATGGGGTTTCACCATGTTGGCCAAGCTGGTCTTGACTCCTGACCTCAGGTGATCCACCCGCCTCCCAAAGTGCTGGGATTACAGGTCTGAGCCACCCTGCCTTTACTTTGATCTGGTCTTTTCCTGCACCCACTCCACAGGTTATTGGGTAAAATATGACTTCTAATCCCATCCCGTTTAAATCTTTGTCTCATCCAATTTAATTTAAAAAGTCCCCATTGAATTTACATAGCTTCTTTTGGTAACAGCCAAAAGAGAAACATGCTCAAAGCGCTGCCCCTTGTGTTGTCCCTAAAATGTCGCAGGTTGTGTGGTGGGGTTGCGTGTTTACACAGCTTCCCCACTATGCTGATTCTCCTGTCTGTAACTGGTGAACTTGTGGTCTGTTCTTTGGACTCAGGCACTATCTCAGGGACACATCTGCTATCTATCCCTGGCTGGCTTCTGGTACCTGCAGATCCCTGAGCTTTATTCTCTACCTGGCCTGAGGCTGGGATCCACAAGGCCAGGGAGGTACTTGGCTTACTGCCTCTCGGCTCAGGGTCTCTGCCATGTGAGAATGAAGTGGCCTGGGACAGCCGATCTTCAAGGTTTCCTTTGAAATGTTTTTGCTTTTTGTTTTTAAAGAGTTTCAGAGACAAGGTCTTGCTCTATTGCCCAAGCTGGAGTGCAGTGGTGTGATCATAGCTCACTGTAACCTTGAACTCCTGGGCTCAAGCGATCCTCCCACCTCTGCCTCCTGAGTAGTTGGGACTACAGGTGTGCACCGGCACTCCTGGTTTTTAATTTCTTTGTAGTGATAGCGTCTCGCTATGTTGCCCAGACTGGTCTCAAACTCCTTGCCTCACACGATCCTAGCCCAGACTGCTTTTTGAGCTGTCGAATTTGCTAGGACATCTCCAAGCTCTGGATTGGTATATGGGGCAGGCTGTTAGGTTGCTCCTTCTATAACCTGACACGTGGGGAAAGACAGGATATACTCATTAAAAAACAAGACAACTGTTGGCTTGGCTGGACCTCCTGGCTTCCGGTTCCCGTTTTTCCCACTTTACCCCTGGCATCTCCGTTCCCATTTTTCCTACTTTACCACTTCTTGTTGGTCAACCATGGAACAGTTTTTTTTTTTTTTTTTTTTTTTTTTCTGAGATGGAGTCTCCCTCTGTCACCCAGGCTGGAGTGCAGTGGTGTGATCTCGGCTCACTACAAGCTCCGCCTCCCGGGTTCACGCCGTTCTCCTGCCTCAGCCTCCCGAGTAGCTGGGACTACAGGCACCCGCCACTACGCCCGGCTAATTTTTCATATTTTTAGTATAGACGGGATTTCACCGTGTTAGCCAGGATGGTCTTGATTTCCTGACCTCGTGATCTGCCTGTCTTGGCCTCCCAAAGTGCTGGGATTACAGGCGTGAGCCATCGCGTCCGGCCTGCACAGTTTTTATAACATTTCCTGTTTTAGTCTTCCACCTCTGGCTCTTGATATGCCAAGGGGAGGAGAAAAGCTGGACATTCTCTCTCAGGTCATCAGTCCGGCCTGAAAGACTAGCTCTTACTGCAACATCGTCCTCTTGAGTGCATGAAGGAGAATCTCACGTTGGCCTATCTCCTTGCATTCTTTCTGTATTCCTTATCTTTCCACTAGGCAGAGGGATGTCTCCAAGATCGGAGCAAAGAGAAACTCTGCCAAAGAGAAAAGCACGTTAATGCTTTCTGCAAGGCTCTTGGATCTGTTGGAACCCTGAGAGCGCACGCACAAAGCGGTGTGGAGCAACACACTGTTTCAATGAGCGCCTGGGTGCAGATGGTCTGAGGCCTAAAATGGCGTCAGCCCCAAATGAGGACGAGGCAGGAATTTTACAGTCTCCTGTAAACAGGAAGTGGCTCAGTCTGATGTAACTGCTATACGGTAGACTGCCTGTCTCTCTCTCTGTCTTCCAGGGGGTGCATACCTTCTGGCCAGCTCTCTTCCTGCTTCTGCTATCTAGCTGACTCAAGATAGCTTGCGCCTTGGGACTGGGCCTGAGAAGGGAGGAGGAGTTATTCACCTCCCTATGCCGGCCTCCCCGCGCCCCGCCACCCCC
>NW_012103310.1:207673-209965 GCF_000951045.1 Mandrillus leucophaeus | reverse complement strand
CCACCCTCCCCGCTCCCCCCACCGGCATCAGCTTCCAAGCCCCAGGTAGTCTTTCACTTTCTAAACTGCTGGCCGTCTAGTGCTGATGCTGGACCTGGACGGAAGCTTCCTGCAGGCTGGGATCCTATCTGCATATTTCGCAATGTGTTCCCAGGAGCAGGAGTAGTTTCTGGTAAAAAGTCAAGGAATATTTGTTGAATGAGTTAATGAATGAATAATGATGATTCATACCAGAGTTGCCTATAAATAAGCATATGGTGAACCCAGTGAACAAGTCGTTTTCACTTGGAAATTGGACGTGAATATTTTATACTGCTCACTGTAAATATTCCTTACTGACGTAAAATGCCATCAGATTACCAATACGAGGATGTAGTTAAATGTTCCTATATTTTGCTTTTTTGGGTCAATCATTTGGTAACAGCAATTAGAAAAGAAATTGGAGAGTACAGGGCCTGTCTGTGAAAGTTCTTCAGAACCTCAGTGCCATTGTCAAGAGAAAATGGCCTGGGTTTTTCGCACTGTAGAGGGTGTGTTAACAATGAGTGCTTTCCCAATTCGATGCCATCACCGGCCATATTTGTGTTGAATCAGGTGCCCTATGGTAAAATATGTCATGAGTATACAAATATTTTTCCTAAAGAGTCTGTACTATGCGCTATTTCTCTTTGTGTTTCACTTACAACTATGTCTTCTTTCCTATCATCGCACTTGGCTAATGATTGTTAGTAGATATTAGTCACCATAACTCTCCAGCATTGGAGAAGCTTCAAGAGAAAACTTCCTGGCTCACGTCTGTGATCCCAGCACTTTGGGAGGCCGAGGAAGGCGGATCACCTGAGGTTGGCAGTTCGAGACCAGCCTGACCAACATGGAGAAACCTTGTTTCTACTAAAAATATAAAATTAGCCGGCTGTGGTGGCACATGCCTGTAATCCCAGCTACTCGGGAGGCTGAGGCAGGAGAATCGCTTGAACCCGGGAGATGGAGGCTGCAGTGAGCCGAGATCTCGCCATTGCACTCCAGCCTGGGCAACAAGAGTGAGACTCCATCTCAGAAAACAAAACAAAACAAAAACAAAAAAAGAGAGAAAACTTCCATGGGAGGTGGCACGCATTGGATGAAAGTGTGGTTATATAAAGAAATATGACTTAAAAGAAAGTAATCCGATGCTGGAAGCAAGGAGAAAATAATAAAGGATGAAAAGATAAATGGGGAATCTGAGCTAATGGTGTTAGTTAGGCTAAGAAGGCACCTGCATATTTTCACCTTGATGGTGTCAATTGTGGAGTGCCTGGTAGAAACGTTGTGAGCTGCCAGAAAGACTGTGCACTATGCCCTTCAGAAAAATCTATCAGTAGGGAGGAGTTAAATCTGTCGTGGGCATATAGTTTAACACAATTTAGGACAATTTTGTTCCAGGACCTTACCTCTCTCTTAAATGATCACGTTACAGACTGCCTCTTGGCTGCGTTAGGCCATTTGCAAAACAGGTATTAGTTAATCCTTATGGAGTTTTATAGTCATGTACCTTGATGAAGAAAAATATTAAGAACCATGGACCAATGGCGATTTAGTGCCAGAAACCAGAAATCTCCATCAGCTAGTCACTTTTGATGATTTACACAGATTTCACACATGTTGGATTAAGTGCCTTCTGGATTATGTCTCACTGTTTATAAAACAGTAATTGCTTTTAAGTTTAGCAGCAGCAGATTTTTGGATCATAAGAATATTGAGTGAAAAGCTCCCATACCTTATTTATTAAATGCTGTGTCCACATTTTTTTCTCCCATCAGAAGCTAAATACAAGTGGGTTCTAAGGTACGTATTTTGACATACTTTATCATTTGGATATAAAATGAATGTCCAAGCGTTTCTGATTGAATGGAAGTCCCTTTCAATGATATAAAAAAGTAACGACTAGAAATAGTATCATCTTCTCCTATGCATATGGTGCTGTCTTATACGTATAGTTGATTTATTTTAGAGGTATGGTTTAACCCATGGTGTTTGTATATTGATATGTTATGGATCAAGTTGTGACGGAGTAATACCTTAAACCTCTCTACCATTTTACAGAATTTTATTTTATTTATTTATTTATTTTTGAGACAGAGTCTTGCTCTGTCGCCTAGGCTAGAGTCTAGTGGCCCAATCTTGGCTCACTGCAAGCTCCACCTCCCGGGTTCACTCCATTCTCCTGCCTCAGATTTTATTTTATTTCTGAGACGGAGTCTTGCCCTGTCACCCAGACTGAAGTGCAGTGGTGTGATCACGGCTCACTGCAGC
>NW_012103310.1:195167-206458 GCF_000951045.1 Mandrillus leucophaeus | reverse complement strand
CCGAGAGGTAGAAGGAAGTTTGTCTTCTATGGTGGGTGAGTGAAACCTAGAACTGTTAGCACTGGCTGGCAGGCTCTGCGGGGTCCCCTTCAGTTGTCCTCAAATAGCTAGTTACTGGTTTGGTCAGCAAATGCTACACGTATGACTGACGCAGAGATTCCAAACATACGTAAAGGCAAGCATAGAAAAAGCGCAAATGAGAAATCATTATGGAAAAATCAGAGAAAATCCATAAAGCGTCTTCTTTAGTCTATACTGCTATTCTCAGTGAGCACATCTGTTGTGATAGGAGTGGTCAAGACACAGATGGAGACAAGCATGCTTCCCGGAAGCCTGAAGTCAAATGCACCAGGCCATCCTGCTGACCAACCCCCTCACAAGTGTTCATGAGCATTCGCTCATTAGCCTCCCGACACTCCCAAGAAGGCGCTGCACTGAGCGTCTTCGTCCTCATTTTTCCTACTTTACCGCTTCTTGTCTGGTGAACTGCTGAGAGGCTCAGCAAATTGTCCAGTGTTGGGCTCCCAATAAGACTCCTCCATGCCCTGCAGCATCGAGCTAGATTCCCCACCCCCACTGAAGTGTCTTCTGGACGCTGCAAATCCCACAGTCCATCCATTTACCTGTAGCTCTGCAAATCTGGTCCTAGTCCCAAAACAACATTACTTGATATTTAAGAAGCGACCGGAATTCTGAGTTATTTTTACTTGCAATTTCAAGGCTTTTTCCTTTCTCCAAATCTCCTTGGGCTATAAATTAATCTTAGTCAAAACATGCTTTTAAGAGAAGGGGACTCAAAGTGGGACAGCGACTTGTTCTTTTTGAAATTGCAGATAATTTAACAGGGAATAACCTTTGAAGAGGAAATATGACCTGCGTAGAACATCGCAGTGGGATTGAAGGAGGCTCTAAGTCTGAAAGCTTCATCTCAAAGAAGGCAGGTATTTGGTTTCAAATTATCAAAACAGCCTTGTACTCTTCTTGGAGTTATTTTGACATCCAAATAATAGTTCTGGCATTTCTTTCACAGTGTAAATCAATAACATTGACTTAGTGCATTCTTTCCTCTTATTTTTGTTCCTTATTCTTTTATAACCTTAAATCAAGTATTAATAATTATTTTAAGCCTTAGCTTAGGTTTGGTACCTTGCCACTTAGTGATGCAGGAGGCACCTCCCCCGTCTCCCCTTGCTTTTACCAGTTGCCCAGCTCTTCCAGAATATTCTCCTCTTGAGATAAAGACAACATTCATTGTCAAAGGCAGATAAGTAGATTTAGTGGTCGCCTTTGACACATTTCTTTTTCTTCTTTTCCAGTTCTGACAATCTTAGAATGTAACACTTTTCTCCTTTTTGTCTGTAATCACAGCCTCTTATCATGAATTCCTCCCTGGTCTCTCCCTGGGGTTTCTGAAGGATGACCTCAGAATCAACTGATGCTTGCTGCAGTGGCACTTCTTGGGCCTCATCCCTGACCCAAAGAATTGGAATCTCTGGAGATGAGGACCTAGATGGTGCAGTTTTAACAAGCACACAGAGATGCTTACAGCATGAACATGTGGGAAGCCCTACCTCACACCTTCCTGGCTTTCCAATTCCCTCCATTCCAGTTAAAGTAGTTATTGAATTCTTGTATGCAAACTTCTGATATGGATATTACTGCATTTTCAGAAATGTTCACACAAGCTCCAAAGTCCTCATGATTGACTTTCAGACTCTGCAGGATGTGGGGGTAGTATAGTGGGGAGAGGGCAGACAGACATGAAAGGGGGTGGGAGGGGCTTGGAGGTCAGTCAAACCTAGGTTACATTTCCAATCCAGCCGTATAACTAGCTGAATGACCTTGGGTGAGTGATTTCACTTTGTGAAACTCAGATTTCTCTAAGTGGGGGTGATAATCTATCATGCAGAGTTGTTTCAGGGCTGTTTAGGAGGATTAAATGAAAGAATGCACGTAGAGTTAGGAGGTGCTACTATGTGACAATTTTTTTTTGAGGGGGGGGATGGAGTCCTGCTCTGTTGCTCAGGCTAGAGTGCCGTGGCGTGATCTTGGCTCACTGCAACCTCTGCCTCCTGGGTTCAAGTGAGTCTCCTGCCTTAGTCTCCTGAGTAGCTGGGATTACAGGCACTTGCCACCTCATCCTGCTAATTTTTTGTCTTTTTAATAGAGATGGAGTTTCACCAAGTTGGCCAGGCTTGTCTCGAAATCCTGACCTCAGGTGATCCACCGGCCTCGGCCTTCCAAAGTGCTGGGATTACAGGCGTGAGCCACCGTGCCCAGCCTATGTGACAACTTTTATTGCTCTTTAGTTTCTTTTGTCTTTTTCATTCCTGTACTTCTATTTCTTGGTTGTCTTAACTCCTTGTCTTTTTTCCATATTATCCTCTTGGAGAACCTTAAGGTTTTATCTTAGCACCTTCTTTTTCAGAAACTCCTCTCTAAAGTGATTTCGACTTATTCATACCTTTTATTCTTGACCTTGTTAGGTTAACCGTCTAGAAATCCCTTAGCGGGGAGTCCCCAGTAGATACCTGCTGTTTTGGTGTGTTTAGCACTTCTTCCTCCAGTAACAGCACCTCTCTTCACCTTTGAGGTCCTGCTGGTCCTCCCCTAATGTGTGTGGTTGTGGGGGGTTGGCTAACTCAACAGGCACCTGACTCAGGGTGTGCCGCCTATGGTACCACTTCCTTCCCCCCATGGTGATTAGTCCTGGAGTTGTCTGGTGATGCAAAAAGGGCCAATCAGCGTCGTTCCCCGTAGTTTTCCACATTGGACTTGTTGGTAGAACTTGCTTTTGTTTCTGGAGCTCCAAGTCCGCTAGAGCTCTAAGACTCCTTTGGGCTGCTGATACTTGCTTGGGGCGGTGGGGAGGTGGGGGTAGCAGTGAAAGTGAGGAGGGAAGGCATCCTCTTCTGCTTCCTGAACTTTAGGTGTGCTGGGGCTTACCCCTCTCTTGCTGCTAGAGAAACACCTTCCAATATCTGCTTTTCTGGAGGCTCGCCCTCTTCAGAGATGCTGGGAGCCTCTTAATTGTTTGTATTGTACATCCTTTTTCTTCCCCAAATCATGTACACACTGTCAATGTGCTTGAGCCTGCGGGCAGCATCCAGACAGAATCGTATCTAGAATTACCGTTTCCCTCTATCCCACAGGTCCTGCTGGTGAATCTGACACATCAGGTTCAACCTTTATCCAGCACAGTAGACTCTGTCCCAGGGACTGTCACAGTCTCCTCTGTTCCCACCTTCTGTGGCCCCCCTACTTGGCACTGTTCTACCTGCTCCTCGGCTCAACAGAGATTCTGGCAATTTGCGGGGGAGGTTCCTGGACCCCATGATAATTAGTGGATGCCATGCCTGTGGGTGGGTCTTTCACCTCCACGAGCTTCATCTACAGCCTAGACAAGATTCCTGTTGCACATATCATTAGAACTGTGCAAAAGAATGTACACAACATTCAAATATGGGAATAGTTAATAATCGAGGGATCATTAGCAGGTGCAAGTTCAACAATTTCAATTGTATTTAATTGGTGAAAGTTTCAATGGGATGTGGTAGAAATAGGAGGAGGCAGGAATTAAGGTACACATATAATTCTTTTGTCTCTGCCATTGAGTGGCTATGACTTTAGACAAGTCAGGAAGGTCCTTCTTTCCACAGTTTTGTCAATGGCAAAATGGAGTTTAGTTTACACAACGCTCCCAACTATAAATCGTGAATAAGTCCATGACAATGGTTTTAAGTGGAAATTTAGTGGCCCATGGCTGGATTTTGAACCATCGACTCAGGTCCCACAGTGCTGAGGGTGTGCTCCTTGGTACTCAGGATTTCTGAGACCTTAGTGTCTGCGGCTGCCATGTTTGCATTAAGATGGTTCCCCCCTCCTTCCGTGGTTGTTTGGACCACTGGGGCAAGCTGGGTAAATCAGCTTTCCTGGGCACTTACAGTTGGGTCTCAGAAATCCTGAGTACCAAGGAGCACACAAAGATCCAGAAGTCATAGAGTGGCCATAGCTATTCCTTAGAGCTATAAGATGGTCTTCTTCTACCCTATGAAGTGAACAATGAAGTTCTGGAGAAAGTAGTTGTACAAAGAGACGTGGAGCTAAGAGGCAGAGAGCTCGTGGATTTCCAAGTCCCCCAGTGGCTCATGAAGTCTCCTTATCCTCGGGTTCCATAAAGCACCCCAGCATCCTTCTCATAAATTTCATTTTTCTGATCGAGGAGCCCAAGTTGGTTTTCATTACTTGTTTTGCAAAGAGCCTTGACTAAGATAATCTCTGCTGTTCCATACTAGCATCCAAAGTTGGAGTGGTCCTTAGCAAATGCTTATGCTAAGAAAATTCCTAAAATAAGAAAAATCATTCAATCTATGTTGAACATTTATGGAAAGAATAAGGATCATAAATAAATACATCCTAAAAGTGCTTGAAGTGGGAAGTAGGATGTTTTCCTGTTCCTTTCCAGGAAGATGTAAAATCATCCCACCAGAAATCAGAACAGATTCCCAAAATAAACACGAGGCCATCAACCAATCTTTTGCTAAAAGGGCTGGTCTCAGTTTATTTAAAAATTTGTAATAATTACAAAAATAATAAGGCATGACTCACGTACTGCTACTATCTTTTAATGGGATAACATTGGTTATTTAGTCCTAGAGTCTCATACCAAGTCAACTGAATGTTTATTGTGTTTGAATGAGGCTCCAGGAAGCTGCAAGAGAGGTATACCATGGATGCCTAGGTTTTGGACCTTTTTTTTTTAAGACCATTTTTTTTTTCTATTCCCTTTCCCTTTTTTAGTAGTTAGTCTTATACTGGAAAATATAACTTTCTATGATGATACAAATGTTCTGTATCTGTGCTGTCCAATATGGTGGTCACTAACCACATGTAGCTTTTCAGCACTTGATATGTGTGGTTAACATGACTGCAGAGCTGAATTTTAAATGTTGTTTCAGTTTAATGAACTAAAATTTAAATTGAAATAGCTACATGTGGCTAATGACTACTGAGTTAGACAGTACACATTTAGTCAGTACACCCTAATTTTTGTTGTTGGTGTTGTTAAGACTTCATTTGTGGGAGCTAAGCTATGAGGATGCAAAGGCATAAGAATGATACATTGGACTTTGGGGACTTGGCGGAAAGGAGGGTGAGTGATAAAAGACTACCCATTGGGTACAGTGTACACTGCTTGGCTGATGGGTGCATCAAAATCCCAGAAATCACCACTTAAGAACTTATTCATGTAACCAAACACCTCCTGTTCCCCAAAAACCTATTGAAATAAAAAAAAATAAAAACTTCATTTATGATTTTTGGCCGGGTTTTACAGGGATTTGAATTACTCATCTGATTTCTCTAATTCTGTCACTTCCCACTTCAAGAAGATCCACGATCACGAAGCCGGCTGTATCACCTTTTAAGCACATTTGATTTTGTTCTCTGGATAAGAAACTCTGCCCCAGTTCTGGTTTATTTTAGATGGGGGTTCTGTGGTTGTGTGTGGGTGAACTGTGGCTTTTTATGATAATGCTAGCATTCACAAAATACACCTGACACTGAGGGCAGTCAAATGTAACCTGGAAGGAAGGGTATTTGCTTATCTTTCAACTTGTTTGAAGACTAAACCACAGCCATGTTGGGATAAAAGAGCCTGGTGAGATAGTACCAGCAGACTCTAGGGAGAACTCATCATGGCTCACCACAAAAACCTCAATGTTGATGTGCACTTTTTTTCCTTTATGGACCTTAATGACAGACTTTCCTGGGTCTGGGTTACTGTGAAGAGGTTACTTGAGGTGGGGAGTAGTATATTTACTACACGTAATTTTTCCTGCAGTTGCCCTCTTCATTTAAAAAATAAACTCAGAGCAACCCTTTCCACAAGAGGTGAGTTGACAGCCTCATGCTCCGCCTAGGTAGCCTGTCCTCCTGGTTCCTGGTAAAATGGGTTCAACTTCAAGCCAACTGGATCCAGAACTGGGAGTCTTTTGAGATAGGACTGAATGCATTGGTTCAAAGACAGTAAGGCCTGTTGCAGAAGATGACAACACATTTGATTGAGATAGTTGAGAAGGTGTCCCTTCTGTTGTTTCTGATTGGGTTTCTTCATTAGAGACTTGAGTGGTCGTTCGATTTCCTGCCTTGCGCCCTGCTGAGAAGCAGCCTGGTCTCTAATACCTGGATCATTTCGTTTTGTGCACCTTGTGACATCTGTGACTGTAACTATCCACAGGCCTGGCAAAGCCAGTCAATCTGTGGATGTTATCCACAGGACTTCTCCAATCTTCCTGAAAAGGGGAGGGAAAGCATCCTTCTCTGTACTTTGGTCATCCGATACCTGAACTGCCTGAGGTTGAAGGGAGGTCTGTTTATTGGTGTGGTGAGTGGTTAAGTCAACCTTCCGAGGAGGGCTGGGGCCTAGAAGCAGGAAAGCAGAAAGATTGAAGTCTGGGGCCACTTTCTGCTATTGTCACCATAGGTACCCTTATCAGGAGAGTCCGGGAAGACCCTGCTGCCCTCCTGATTGAGCGTCGTCTGTGCAGTTCTCATTGCACTCATCCTTGCTTATTGCACCACTTGCTTACTCAGTGGTCCATGTGGCTACTGCTTAAGGAAGTGCTGGGTCAGGTCAGTGAGTCAGGTAGGTGCTGGCATTTGTGGAACAAGCCCTTTGTTGGGGTGTGTGTTGTGACAGTTGGGGTGTGAGTTGGGATGTGAGAGCTGAGATGTGTGTAAGAGTTGTGTGTGTTGTGAGAGCTGGGGTGTGTGTGATTTGGGATGCATGTGAGAGCTGGTGTGTGTGTGAGTTGGGATGTGTGTGAGGGTTGAGGTGTGTGAGAGTTGGGTCATCTGATAGTTGGGGTGTGTGTTATGAGAGTTTGGGTGTGTGTGAGAGTTGAGGTGTGAGTTGCAGTGTGTGTGAGTTGAGGTGTGTGAGAGTTGGGGTGTGTGTGAGTTGGGGTGTGTGTGTGAGTTGAGGTGTGTGAGAGTTGGGGTATGTGTGAGTTGGGGTGTATGTGAGTTGGGGTGTGAGAGTTGAGGTGTGAGAGCTGGGTCATCTGATAGTTGGGGTGTGTGTTGTGAGAGTTGGGGTATATGAGAGAGTTGGGGTGCATGTTGTGCGAAGCTTGGGCATTGTGGTGGGTGTTGTGTGTGTGTGAGGCACTGAACAGTAAGGGGCCTTAGCAGCCTCTGAGACAGACCTCTGATCCCCAGCTTGAACTGGAAGGGCCCAGCCCATCACCTTCAGGTGGACTTGGGCAGTAACCCTGCAATAGGGAAACAACAGTCTTCTGGGATGCGCCCTTCACTTCTATTTATCTGTTTGGGAAGCTGTGAGAAAGGGCTGCAAACTCCAACAAATATGTGTACGCTTGTCCTAACAGCAGCATTATTCACCATAGCCGAGAGGCGGAAGCAGCCCGGATGTCCGTCGAGTGGGGACTAAATACAGAGAATGCTGCATGGCCGTAGATAGAGCAGCGCAGCACCCAGCCTGGAAAGGAAGGGAATTTGGACACACGGATGAACCTCGGGGACATTACACTAAGTGAAAAAAGTCAGTTAAAAAAGGACAACTACTGTATGATTCCATTTATACGAGGTGTCTAGAGTAGTCAAATTCATAGAGACGGAGGTAGAATGGTGGTTGCCGGGGGCTGGGGCGACGGGGAATGGGGAGTTAGTGTTTAATGGGGCAGAGTTGCAGTTTTGCAAGATGAATGGAGTTCTGGAGATGGTGGTGAAGGTGGCTGCACACGCATATGAATATACTTACCACTGCCGAACTGTAGACTTAAAAATGGTGAAGATGGTAAATTTTATGTGACGTGTATTTTAGCCATTGCAGGGGGCTGTTCCAGTCCCTACTACTAAGTCTGATGGTTTATTTTGGCTGTTAGCACTTGGGAGCGCACTGTTTGCTCCCCTTAGCCTCTGCCCAGGGCGGCGTGCTCCCAAAATCTCTAACAGAAGGAGAAATGAGGTCACACTGGCCCAGCATCAGGGAAGCATCAGTCCGGTTTGGCACACTGGAAACGATGCAGTCAGTACACGGGCCTCCCAAGTGGCTACAACTGCACGCCCAGAACGAGGTTAAATAAAACAAAATGGAATCGTAGGCTGAGTTGGAAAACAGTTATTTTTCCCAGGTTACTAGGCTTTACCTTCCTAGATGCAATAGGCGCTGGCCCTAGTTGGCATTTAACTGCGGCTCTGTGAGGTGGTGGCGCCGAGCTTTTTTTTTTTTTCCTCTTTTTTGAGAGAGTCTCACTCTGTAGCCCAGGCTGGAGTGCAGTGGCGTGATCTCGACTCACTGCAACCTCTGCCTCCCCAGAGTTAAGCGATTCTCGTACCTCAGCCTCCTGAGTAGCTGGGACTATAGCTGCACACCACCATGCCCAGCTAATTTTTGTATTTTTGGTAGAGACGGGGTTTCACCATGTTGACCAGGCTGGTCTCGAACTCTTGCCCTCAGATGATCTGCCCATCTCGGCCTCCCAAAGTGCTGGGATTACAGGTGTGAACCATGGTGCCTGGCCTGGAGCCAAGCATTTTTATCCCCAGTGGTGAAAAGGAAACTGTGGCCTCAGTGAGGGACAGTGATGCTCCTCTCCCTCCTCACTTTCCTGCTGTGACCCCTCAAGGTCACCTCTGTTTGCACTGGGAAAATGCAGATGTGCGAACAGAAGGCTGGACAACAGGGGCTTCTCTCTCCTCATGGCTGCAGTCAGGAGTCTGGCCAGGCCAGCACCTGGGTTCTGGTGGGAGACTCAGCCTCCTGCCTCCTCAGTGGGCCTGGTCTTTGAGCTCCTACTTCTCCATCGGGGGCCCAGATCATATCCCAGAGTCCCTTCAAGGAGCTGCTCACTGTCAAATCCTTCGATATTTTAACTTAAACCGGTATCCCATTGGAGCCACTGATGGAAGCAGCAGCTGAGGCCTTTCTGTACAGCCCTCTCATCTCACGTTTCTGGGTGCATTTCTTTCTGGAGACAATGTTCGAGAATCACCTTTGAAATGAATATTTATCTGCTTAGGGACTATTCTGTTTGGATTGTCAGAATAAGAACAAGCCTAACTCTCTGAAATCCTGTTTGTGTAGTCCTAGGCCTACTCCAAAGGAGGAGAAGAATCTCCCCGCACCCGCACCCAGGGATCTATGCTTTATCTCATTTTTCCCAAAGACTAGCGCGGCAATTCTCACTTGCTTCTTTCATCTCCCTACGGAACCGCAGGCCTGACTCATCGCACTGTTCTCCTGGTTCTGCCCCTTACTCTCCAAGTCCCAGTTTCCTCTTCTGTGAATTGGGTACAATAGCTCAGGATGGCTGAGAGTTTAAGTGAGTTTCTTTCTTTCTTTCTTTCTTTTTTTTTTTTTTTTTGACAGAGACTCACTCTGTCGTCCAGGCTGGAGTACAGTGGCACCATCTCGGCTCACTGCAACCTCCTTCTCCCCGGTTCCAGAGATTCTCCTGCCTCAGCCTCCTGAGTAACTGGTATTACAGGCATGTGCCACCATGCCTGGCTAATTTTGTATTTTTAGTGGAGACAGGGTTTCTGTATGTTGGTCAGGCTGGTCTCGAACTCCCAACCTCAGGTGATCTGCCTGCCTCAGTCTCCTAAAGTGCTGGGATTACAGGTGTGAGCCACTGCACCCACCCTTAAGTGAGTTTCTGTAGGTGAAAGTGCTGTATCGATTTGAAACTGCTATGCCAGTGGGCATTACTCTTGTGCTAAAAACCCATGAGAAGGTGGGCAGTTTGTCTCCCTCTGGACTTGCTGCCTGGCAGGGAGACTATGTCTTAATCATGCTGCCATATTAAAAACATTGATAACGAAGATAATTTCTCTCTCCTTTCGGCCCTCTTTCCCTCTGCTCCCATTTCTGTCTTGGTGGTCATGCAAATTGATTTTCATTTATTTTTCTCTCTCCTAGCCTCACTGTCAGGAGAGTTTCGTCAAAGCTGTTTCTCCTGGAATGTCTGTTATTTGCCGTTGCCTTCACACAAGTCAGTGGAAGGTCACGCTTTAAGCCTGTGAAGGTGTTGGAGAGTGAGACAGACTTTGTCTTCTGACCCGCAGAGACTGATGTGAATTTAGAGGTGGATTTTTTGGCCTTGTTTGTTTGTTTGTTTGTTTATTTTGGGATGAAGTTTCACCCTTGTTGCCCAGGCTGGAGTGCAGTGGCACGATCTCGGCTCACTGTAACCTCTGCCTCCCAGGTTCAAGTGATTCTCCTGCCTCAGCCTCCCAAGTAGCTGGGATTACAGGCACGCACCACCACACCCACCTAATTTTTTGTATTTTTAGTAGAGATGAAGTTTCACCATGTTGGCCAGGCTGGTCTCAAACTCCTGACCTCTCAGGTGATCCACCCACCTTGGCCTCCCAAAGTGCTGGGATTATAGGCGTGAGCCACTGCGCCTGGCCTTTGGTCTTGTTTTGCTTTTTTTCCAGGGAAGGGCATCATTTGGGAAGACAAAGAGGCCCAGAGAGTGGGCTCAGCTCAGGAGTGGCGAGGGCAGCTGGGAACCACCTTCTGCTGGCTCCCTGCAACCCTGGCTCAGCTCTGCCCCTGGACGATGAACTTCTCTTCATGCCCAGAACTGCCAACCATATTCCCAGGTTCGCGGGAAAGTTAATATCTGTTCTGTGTTTTGTTGAAAAGTCCAAATCTGACTGTGTGATTCAAGGCAGTAGTGTCAAACTTTGGCCAGGGAGGGGTGGTTTTTGGGGGAAGCTTGGAGAAGTGAGAAGTTATCTAAATATTGTGACATGAGAAGCTTTTCTGTTGATTTTAATGCACTTTGCATAGTTTTCCAAGGCTCTTGGCAGCTCGGTGGTGGCCTGATTCTTTGTGTAACATGAGACTGCCACGGATGAGGCTCAATAATACTTGGGTGTGTGGTTTGTCACCTGGGAACCTGGGTGCACATGCTCTGTATTTTCTTGCCAATCAGAAATCTTGAGCAAATGACCAGCTCATCAACATTTCTTTCTGACCCTTGATGTGCCAGCAAATTCTTGAAAATTACTACCATGTGACAGCTTTTTGGTGGTCTCTGTGTGGAGGAGACAGAAAGGAATCAATTGTAAAAAATTGGCACCACACTTGGTGTTTTGGCCGGCCGTCTCAGCAAAGTGGCTGTTGTTATATAAAGTAATCTGCTTTGTCAAGGGCGGGTGGGAAGGAACGCTGAGCTTCTAGCTCAGATTGGGTTGTTGAAAGTCAACCTCCTGGAAAACATTGTTGAAATCAGGAAGCCAAGTATATTGTGAGTATG
>NW_012103310.1:190264-191608 GCF_000951045.1 Mandrillus leucophaeus | reverse complement strand
ACACACACACACAAACATACACGTGTATACATATATACACACTATGTGTATATTAATCATTAACCTATTGTTAATGATCCCACAAAGAAAGTGGGGGATGACATGGAAGAGAGGGGATTGGAAGTTATGAAATGGGAAACCAAAGTTTACTTTGAGGGGGAAAAAATATCAAACTTGTGTATACACTATGTGTATATATGTATACACGTGTATGTGTGTGTGTGTGTGTGTGTGTGTGTGTGTATATATATTTTTTTTTTTGGAGACAGAGTTTCACTCTGTTGCCCAGGCTGGAGTGCAGCGGTGCGATCTCAGCTCACTGCAACCTCTGGCTCCCGAGTTCATGCAATTCTCCTGTCTCAGCCTCCTGAGTAGCTGGGATTTCAGGTGCCTGCCACCACACTCGGCTAATTTTGTGTTTTTAGTGGAGATGGGATTTCACCATGTTGGTCAGGCTGGTCTCAAACTCCTGACCTCAAGTGATTGACCCATCTCGGCCTCCTAACGTGCTGGGATTACAGGCATGAGCCACTATGCCCGGCCTCGTATATTTTCAATCTAATTATGTATTCTTATTTTTGGCTCTCTACCCATTATGGCAATGACTGCGACTGCCCCTCTCTCTCATTCCCTCTCTTCCCCTTTCGTATTTCTTGCTATTTTACTCTGCCTCCAGGATAAAATATTATAGTGCATTAAAAATATTTCTGAGAATTAATGATGTAGGGGAATGTTAGCTTCTCAGGGAATAGTTTAAATAAAGTCAAAATAGTGTTTTTCCTTAGGGGTAACTCATCTTTGTACTAATAATTCTATAGGCAGTCAGTAATTGACCTGCCCTTGCAATTACCAGAATCTGGTGTCAATTAGTAATCAATTTGGGGGATCAGTACATGTCTAACTGCTGGGACTCAGGCCGGCACTGATGCTACTTTGCAAAGTCACGACTGGATTTAAAAGTGTTTTAGGGACAATTCTTTAATCCACCACCAGATGGGAAAGGTACTCCATTGAAGTGGAGTGTAGCATTGGGTTTGTTCAAACAGGTTTGGTCACTTTGCTGCTTCCTAGACTGGATGGTTTGCATTTTTCTGGGTGCAGGAAAGAGAGCCATTCACTTGGGCCTGTATTTTAACATTTTACATAAGAATTAAAGTACATGTTGGTACAGATTCTGGTACTCTATGTGCTCTTAAAATATCTAAAGGGTTACATATTTTCAACCTTTAAGAGGATGCTATTGATATGTAAGTTTGATATTTTTTCCCCCTCAAAGTAAACTTTGGTTTCCCATTTCATAACTTCCAATCCCCTCTCTTCCATGTCGTCCCCCACTTTCTTTGT
>NW_012103310.1:184587-186559 GCF_000951045.1 Mandrillus leucophaeus | reverse complement strand
GTTCTATAGGATTTGTCACTTTGAAGTTTGCTCCTACTATAAACTTTATAATCGTGCCCTTTTTGGGAATAATTTTTCCAAATTTTCTTCTTTTTCTTTTTTAGAGCTGTGGAAGCCAGCTATGTTTTTGAATTAATGGCAGCGATGACTGTGCCCACAGATGGAAGTTTACGAGGATCTTATTAATGTACGTCAAAAATTTGGCTGCAGAGAGAAAATTAGACTTCGGAAATCTGTTCTGCAATATCGCCAGCAATTGAAACACGCTCCTGCTAAGGGGCAAGATTCTTGAACGTTGGCTGTGTTTGATGAGACGCTAACATCTTGTCGATAGCAAAGCTTCCTGCCTTTAGTTCCAGAGTGTAGCTTTGCAAACCACACTGAGAGTTCAGATGCACAAGGTTCACTCATGTGGTTCAGCAATGTGATCTAATTTGGAATCCTTAGGGTTTAAGTGAAGAGAGGAACAATTAGATTTATGTTCCCTGTTGAACTCAAGATGTGGTATCCGGGCAACTCAAGCTGAACGCACCCAAGATAGCGAGCCTACCCACCTACTTGGTAAACTCTGCACAGGTGGTGGAAATAATACCTGGATAAATATCACTGGTCACTTAGGACATTTTCTTTATATCAACATTTGCTGTGGGAGGTTCTCACGTCTCCTGGCTTTTGCCAAACAAACAGTGTACTTCAGACAAGAAGCAGGAAACAAAGGTTTGTCAGAAGGTGCTGGGAGTCATTGGCCTTATCAGTGATGTGCCCAGCCAGGTTATCTGACTGCTTGCCAGCTCCAGTTTGTGTGAGATGCTGTCTTGAATTAGGATATGTGTCCAAGAAGCACATAATATTTAAAAGCGCTGACCTCACATTTGTTTAAAGGGGAACATCTTTGTAATGTTTCATTCCTCTTTGGTGTTGGGTGTCACTGAGCCTGTCAAAATGCATTTAGTATAGAAGCAAGAGCTCCATTTCCAATGCCTTATTCTAAATAAAATGGGGAAAGAAAGCCCACAAAAATCCAAGGAGCCTCAAACCTAGCTTTTCCTCCCCTGGTAGGGAAATCGCAGCATCAGTTCATGTTAATCTTGATGTTAATCTCTTGATGTTAATCCTTTTGTTGAATTTCACTTTTACAGTAATTTTCTTGTTATGAGACAGAGTCTTGCTCTCTCACCCAGGCTGGAGTTCAGTGGCTTGATCTCGGCTCATTGCAACCTCTGCCTCCTGGGCTCAGGTGATCGTCCTTCCTCAGCCTCCTGAATAGCTGGAATTACAGGCATGCGTCAGCATACCTGGCTAATTTTTGTGTTTTTAGTAGAGACAGGGTTTTACCATGTTGACCAGCTGGTCTCGAACTCCTGACCTCAGGTGATCCACCCACCTGAGCCTCCCAAAGTGCTGGGATTACAGGCGTGAGCCACCGTACCTGGCCAACTTTTGCTATAATTTGTAAATAATAATTTTTGGCATTTTTTTCAGAATGTTGGAGCTGAGATTGGGAGTATTTATTATTTTCAGTGAATGCTGGTGAGCAGGTGGGTGTGCTCTTAGACACTGGAAGCCTGGTGTCCCCTAGGCAGCCAGATGCTGCACTAACTCTTGGAGGCAGGCCCCAGTCACCTCTCTATTCCCCAGGACCTGGCACACAAGCTGTCATTAGTGGACGCTGGCTGCATTTGCTGTTGAAGACTTGCAGCTGGATGATGGTGGACTTTGGAGAAGACATATCTGATTTTGAATCCTGGTTCTGCCGCTCGCTCATCTGAGTCCTTGGGCAAACCAGTTAACCTCTCTGAGCCTTTTCTTTTTTTCACATGCGAAATGAAAAATAATAGGACCCACCACATAGAGTTGGAAAAATTAGATGAGATGATATTTAGTGCTTTCTATGGAACCTGAGGTATGTTTACTTGTAGATTGCCCGTGTATACATATATACACATAGTGTATATATACACTATATATGTAC
>NW_012103310.1:140675-183244 GCF_000951045.1 Mandrillus leucophaeus | reverse complement strand
AAGTTTGATATTTTTTCCCCCTCAAAGTAAACTTTGGTTTCCCATTTCATAACTTCCAATCCCCTCTCTTCCATGTCGTCCCCCACTTTCTTTGTGGGATCATTAACAATAGGTTAATGATTAAGAACACGTGCAACAGAGATCAACAGCTCTGTGTTCAAGTCCAAACTCTTCCCCCCGGCAAGGTACGTGACCTCCCTGTGCCTCAGGTTCTTGCAGAGTGGAAATGCCCACTTCGCAGAATGGCTGTGGGTGTGGATGAGACGATGTAGTGGACGCTCCTGCCTGGCACCCATGGGTGCTCATGAAGATTGTGTTTGCTGTTGGCTGCAATATGTTGTGACTTATCATGTGTGATCCTTGAGTGAAGAGGCAGGTGAGTGCAATATTTTTATACTTCTCCGGTACATTAGCATCTCAAACTCCACTAAATGATAATTTAGTTATAACTCCTTGCTTCCTCCTCCCCACCCCACCCCCACTTCTGGATAGGTAAAATAAGTGGTTTTCAGTGGTGAGGGTAGGGGATGATACTGCTCTCCCAGGGAACATTTGGCAATGTCTGGAGACATTTTTGATTGGGGGTGGGTGTTACTGACATCTACCGTGTAGAGGCCAGGGATGCTGCTAAATATCCTATCATGCACAGAACAACCCCCGTACAACAGAGAATTATCTGGTTCCAAATGTCAATAGTGCTGAGGTTAACAAATACTGGGCCAAAAGAAAAAAAAAAATAAAAAGAAACACTGGGCTAAGCGGTATTCAGTAGAAAGAAAGTTCCCTGGCTTCAGTCTAGTCCATTGAACTTCATTACTTTCTACATATATACTAATCAGGACCTATGCTTGACTCTGGGGCCAGTCATGTTGGCCCCATGAGCATCATCTTGGCATTGATTCCCTTTGCCCCTCAAGTCCCACAGGGGTAACCTGGTTGTGCCAAGGTGAATGCTAAGCATGTAGTGAGTTTACATTTTAGCTGATGAACACTGAACTTGGGAAACCTACAGCTCTTATAGTAAACAGTAAGTCTGCTCCTTGTCTGTTACTACGTTTGCTCCTAAAGTGACGGAAATTAAGGGGGAAGACTTTCCCTCATCCCTCAAGGGCATAAAGAATCCTATACAAGGTGCAGAGGACATGGAATAGGGTATTTCAGATTGGTGGTGGTTGAGAAGGCTTCATAGAAGTGGAGATACCTGAACTGGATTTTATGTAATTTTTTTTAATTTTAAAATTTCAATAACATATTTTGTTTCTAGAAGCTTTGCCAATGAAGGTAAAAAGCATAGAAGTACAGCTCTGATGAAGATTTGTAGTAAGAAAAATAATTAAACGTGAAATTAAAGGAAGCTGTACCAAAATCACATGTGCATCCAAGTGGCTCAGGATTGGGGAACAGAGGGAGCACCTGATTTTAGCACAGATCAGAAAGCACTGGAAGAGGGAGGTCCGCTTGGCCTCTGGTCCTGGAGGCATCAAGGATTTGGTTTCTGGCCGGTTGCAGTGGCTCACACCTGTAATCCCGGCACTTTGGGAGACCGAGGTGGGAGGATCACTTGAGGTCAGGAGTTTGAGACCAGCCTGGGCCAACATGGTGAAACTCTGTCTCTACTAAAATACAAAAATTAGCTGGGCGTGGTGATGCATGCCTGTAATCTCAGCTACTTGGGAGGCTGAGGGACAATAATTGCTTGAACCTGGAAGGCCAAGGGTGCAATGAGCCGAGGTCACGGCACTGCATTCCAGCCTGGGTGATGGAGCAAAACTCTGTCTAAAAAAAAAAAAGGATGTGGCTTCCATTCTGCAGACTCCTGGAATTGCACTTAGCAATACACAGCCCCAGCTGCCAGCCCCCAGCCTGTCTCTAGAAAAGGAAGAAACCTAGACAGGGACACGGAGAGGCATGTATCTTGCTTGCTCATGTGATTGACTGGGAAGTGCTGCCTGGAGCGCTGTTCTGCTAGAGTTTTTGAGGCATATCTGGACCTAACAGGAACATGACCTGGACTAGGTTAGTGTTGTTTGCCTTGGGGAAAAAGAGGGTGAAGTGATGTGTAGTGTCTGCACAGAGGATACTTTCTGATCCTTCCAGAAGTCCAACTCAGAATGAACTGGGTGTTAAAGGGTGAGTAGGGCTTCAACCAAAAGGCAAGGAGAGAAAAGGTGTGCCCAGAAGCAGAAATAGGATAGGCAAAAGGCACAGAAGCACAGACCATCATGAGATGTTCAGGAACAACATGCCATTTCATGTTGACAGAGTGAAGCATGCGGTCAGAGAGGGTGGATGGTCTACTCTTGGTGGGACAGTCAGGGGGTGCATCTCGCCTGTTGGGCTTCCTCAGAAGGAGCAGGAGCATCTCTTACTGTGGTCTATGAGTGCCCTAGAATGGAGGGGCATGAAAATATGTGTCATGGATGTAATTGCAATTCTAGATCTCTCTGTGAAATACAGAGAGCTTTATCTGCCCTCTTTGAAAGGCTCAGTGACACCAAATGTGGAATGAGGAATGAATGATACAAAGGGATACAAAGAGGTGGAGGAGAATTGGGAGTTCTGGTGATGCTGGGAACCCTCTAAAGAGAGACTTTTTTGTCCCAGTAATGCATTAACTTCTGTACTGAGCATCTCAACATAGATTATGTGGGGAGAGGGAGGACCCTCCGGAAGAGTCCTGGCTGAGCTTAATCAGCTTGTTAGCACAGAGAAGCGGTTGCATCTGTGTCCCACGAAGATAAACGCAGGTATAACAAGGACTTACTGTAAGCAGCTGAGCTACATTTTTCTGAGATGATTTTTTTCATGTTGACAGCTGCGAGCCTGAACTGACTCCTATGAACTAGTCTTCTCCAGCAACAGACCCTCCTTCAACTTACGGTAGCCTGTACGCCAAGGGTGACAGACTGGAAAGCAGGATCTACTGGGACATCTATGGGAAAAGGAGGGGGAATGAGATCAAGGATTGAGGACGCTAATGGGTAAGCATGAGAACCATTTGGGTAAACACCGCAGCACAGTCTCTGTGAACACTGAGAACACTGGCTATGAAAAGCATCAGAGGCTGGGCAGGCAGGTTGTAAAATGGAGCCAAGTTAGGGAGACTCCTGTGGGATATGGTCACAAAATGGGACATTATACCACAGTGAAAATGATGAGAGTAGGTAACAGGCATTAGCATGAATACATTCTAGCCTTTTAATCTGAGAACCAGAAACCATTTTATTTACTTCCAGCAGGAAAGGTTTAATTCAGGAAATCAGGTGCCTGGAAAATGGTTGCAAGGCCATCCTGGCCAATGTGGTGAAACCCCGTCTGTACTAAAAATACAAAAATTAGCCAAGCGTGGTGGCGGGTGCCTGAGGCGGGAGAATTGTTTGAACCCGGGAGGCAAAGATTGCAGTGAGCAGAGATCACGCCACTGCACTCCAGCCTGGGTGACAGAGTGAGATTCCATCTCGAAAAAAAAATAAAATAAAAAAATAAAAAAAATGGTTGCAAGGGATGGTCAGGGAGCAAAATCCTAGGGAGGTGGTGCTCCTCAGAAGTCAGGAGGGATCAGGAAGCCTCTGTTGCTACTGCGGAAGCCCGGTTATCTGCTGCTGTCACTGCTCCAGGAAGAGTGAAATCTATGTTTGTCCCACCATGCACTTCTCGCTGGTGATCTCAGAACAGAGACCGTAAGGGCTGTTCCCAGGCTGCCCCATCCTATGATTCATCAGCTGAGAGCAAAGAAGAGGCAAGGATCATGTTGAGGGTCAAAAGACAAGAGTGACATAATGTGGTGTGAAAAAGCAACTCCCAGTGCCTGCAGCATATTACCATTTCTTAAAGTACAAAAACAAAATAACATTTTTTTTGGGCGTTTTTGTCATGGTGTGTTGGGGCTGGGTTGAACTGGCATGCAAGAGCCAACAGTTAACTTTTCAGGAATTTTGCAAGCCAGTTGTTAAACACAGCCATTATTAAAAATTAATTACACTTATAGTTAAATAAATTATATTGAATTTAATAATATTCTAAACTCATCATTTCTTAATCATTTTACTGCCTTTTACTATTAGCTGTGCTTTTGAGGTTATTTATAGCTATTGCATCAGTTTATTTTTTATTTTTTTGAGATGGAGTTTCACTCTTGTTGCCCAGGTTGGAGTGCAATGGCACCATTTCGGCTCACTGCAACTTCTACCTCCCAGGTTCAAGCTATTCTCCTGCCTCAGCCTCCCAAGTAGCTGGGATTATAGGCATGTGACACTAAGCCTAGCTAATTTTTGTGTTTTTAGTAGAGATGGGGTTTCACCCTGTGGGCCAGACTGGTCTTGAACTCCTGACCTCAAGTGACCTGCCTGCCTCAGTCTCCCAAAGTGCTGGGATTCCAGGCCTGAGCCACCGCGCCTGGCAGCTATTGCATCTGCGTGATGAAAATACGCTACTCTGGTTTGCTACTGTACATCTCTCTGCAGCTCTGTGTTCAGTAATATCACCTTGGTAGCCTGGAATAGCCACAATGGGAGTATTTACACCAAAAAATGGACAAATGCTGCCAATCAGAGCTTGCCTGTTTTGTTGATTATCTAGACACAAGGAAGTGGCAGGGTAGGGGGAATGTTAGTCATGCAGATTTGACTTAAAAGTTTGCCATGTCTTCAGCTGCTACATTGTAAATGGCACAAAAATTGAGCAAACAGTCTTCTAGTATTTGACAACTACTACCTGATTCAACAAAGAGTCGCCCTTATGAGTGATGAAAATGTTTTCCACCATATGTCGTTGTCATTTATTTTGCTTTCTTCTTACTTGTTAATGTAAACAAAAATATTAACCAGTATTCATATTGGAACTACACTTGTTCATCAATTGCAACCATATGTTGGCTGCAATTACAATGGTTTGGCAAATATCAACAAAACCATTCTGTAAGAATCAATTGACTTTACCGATTTACATAAAAGTCAATCTTATTATTTGTAAATTGGGTGCTGTACATCCTTTATGTCAAAAAATTTATAAGACACAGCATGATGACTATGGTTAATGTATTTGTCTTAGTCTGTTTGGGTTGCTATAACAAAATATCATAAACTGAGTGGCTTATAAACAACAGAAATTTATTGCTCACAGTTCTGGAGGCTGAGGAAGTCCAAGATCAAGGTGCTGGAAGATTTGGTGTCTGACGAGGGCTTGCTCTTTGCTTCGCAGATGGTGCCTTCTAGCTGGGTCCTCAGATGGCAGAAGGGAAGAACAAGTTTCCTCAGTCCTGAGTCCTCTGCGAGGGCTCAACCCCAATGGCCCCCTCACCTCTTAAAGGTCCCTTAAGACGATTGCATTGGGGATTAGGCTTCAACATGTGCATTTTGGAGGGACACACACATTCAGATCGTAATAGTATTGTATACTTGAAAATTGCTAAGAGAGTAGGTCTTAAGTGTTCTTACCACAAACATAAGCTAAGTATGTGAGGTGAGGTGATGGATATGTTAGCTTGATTTGATCTTTTACAGTGTGTATGTAGATCAAAACGTCACATTATACATTATAAATATGTATACTTTTGATTTGTCAATTATACCTTAATTAAGCTGGAAAAAAATTTTAAAAATTTGTAGTAAAGTTATAAAGGAATAGGCACACATACCCACATGCGTACATTCAACTTCTTGGAGATGTGGTTGCTAAACATTTACCATCACATCAGTGCATATATATATCATGAACAAAGAGGTGAAAACATTTCATATAGTGGTTGCCTGTGTGGGGCAGTTGTGGGTGGAAATCCACCAATACCTGCGCCTGTTGTGTCTTCCCTGGTTTGCCGTTTACCTGGGCATCCAAGTTCAAAGTCGGGGAGCCGTGGAGGAATCCTCCCTCCCACTTCACAGCCCATCACCAGCTGTGGTTGAGTTTTCTTTTGTTTTTGGAAAACAGCTTTATTGCAGTATAACTGATACATTTGAAAAACTAGGTAGGCCCCAGGGGCTCACACCTGTAATCCCAGCACTTTGGAGACTGAGGCAGGAGGATGGCTTGAGCCCAGGAGTTTAAGACCAGCCTGGGCAACAAAGTGAGACTCTGTCTCAACAACAACAACAAAAAAACATTAGACTGGTATGGTGGCACGTGCCTGTGGTCCCAGCTACATGAGAAGCTGACATAGGAGGATTGCTTGAGCCCAGGAGTTTGAAGCTGCAGTGAGCTATGATTGCACCACTGTACTCCATCCAGCCTGGGCAACCGAACAAGACCCTGTGTCAAAACAAAACCAAAACCAAAACTGCACTTTTGATGTATACGATTTGGTGAATTTGGACATAGGCATATACCCATGATACTATCCCAACAATCAAGGTAATGAACATATGCTCTCCAAAGGTTTCCTTGTGTTCTTAATTTTATATGTTTATTTGTTGTGGTAAAAATGTTTAACATGAGGTCTGCCCTCTTAACACATTCTTAAGTGTATTATACTGTGTGAACTATAGGCATGATGTTGTGCAGCAGATCTCTAGAACTCATTCATCTTGTATATTGGTTCATTTTCATGTTACTGAAAAAGACATTCCCGAGACTGGGTAATTTACAAAAGAAAGAGGTTTAATGAACTCACAGTTCCACATGGCTAGGGAGGCCTCAAGATCATGGTGGAAGGCGAAAGGCACTTCTTATGTGGTGGTGGCAAGAGAGAGAATGAGAGCCAAGCGAAAGGAGTTTCCCCTTATCAAACTCTCAGATCTCGCGAGACTTATTCGCTACCATGACAACAGTATGGGAGAAAGTGCCGCCGTGATTCAGTTATCTCCACCAGGTCCCTCCCACAACACATGGGAATTACGGGAGTACAGTTCAAAATGAGATTTGCGTGGGGACGCAGCCAAACCATATCATCTTGCATAACTGAATCTTTATACCCACTGAAAAGCTCCCCCTTTTCCCGCTCCACAGCCCCTGACACCCAACATTCTATTCTCTGCTTCTTGAGATTTGTTGTTGAGTTTTCTTCCTAAGCCTTTCATTGTATTTATGTTTCCACTTGACAGTTTCCAACTTGGAGTCCAGTTGGAAAAATGGTTTTTCCCAGCAAGTCCTCTCCTGTAACTTTCAGAGCACAGACTGCGGTGGAGAATGTGGTTGCTAGAGAGCATGGAGGGTAGAGAGACACAGAGAGCTCTCTGAGTGTCACCCAACTTCCTCAGCAAAGTGTGCTGTGGGCATTTATTAATCTCCAGGGAAGCAAACCTCTGCAAAAAAAAAAACCTCAATGAAGAACACATATCAGGGGACCTTGAGCAGTTCAAAAGGAGAGGCCAAGACTAAGGTCCCTGAAAAAAAGAAAGTGACATCTCAGCATAGCCTCTGCAGAAACAAGAGCAGGACACACGGAAAAGGGTGAGTTGAGCCCATGTAGAGAAATCCAGGCCAAAGGACAGGGCTGCTTCTTGAAGCCATTTCTTAGGATGGGGCAACTGGAGGTGGCGGAGCTGGGTGAATATAACCCCAGTGTTGTCCTGGCCCAAGGGCGATGCAGGGCCTGCACAGCTGTGTGTGTAACAGAACTCCAGGTACCGTGAGCTCAGCTGTTCCTTCTCTTGGTGGAAACTCCTGGGGGAGAAGGTTAGGAAAGTGGGCAGGGCATGAAGGGACATGGGGCAGCAGGCTTGGGGAGGCTGCGTGGGTCCATGAGTGCTGCCTATGATGCCAGCTGTGTTCTGAGGCTCCTTCAGCACCTGTGTCTGCAGGATGGTCAGTGTTGTGCGTTGAGGTGGATGCCCACTCAGCTTGCTTGTGCTTTTCTGTTCCAAGAACAAATCCCTACCTGCCCCCCTCCTTCCTCCCCAGAATCCTGAACCCAGCCTGATTCCTTTCCTCTTTTCTAGAAAGAAGGAAGGGGAGCTTTTTGTCACCCCAACAATGCCCTGGGCCTCATCCCCTTGTTGATACCAGTATCTTGCTAAACATACTTCTTAGATTTGGATGCCCATGTCAGCTCCTAGGAGAACAAATACACTATATATAGAGTAGTTTTCAGTTCCTAGGGGGTTTAATGGTTTAGCTGTTTTCACCACATCCTGTAGTTAACCTCTGGTCAAGGCTCAACATTGAGACTTGGACTGGGTGGACCCAACTGGGTAGACCCATTTGCTTCACTAATGTGGGCATAATCAGGTAAGCTGTGTACCCCTTTCGGAACGTGGCTCACCCTCCTCTGAGTGTGTCCCAGGCTGTATAAAGACAAGGTACAAATAAAGAAAGTGTGTTTGTAGCTGGCGGTGTGGAATTCAGCATGTAAAGATACTACCCAGTCAAGGCAACCACAATATCTCAGGATCCAAAAGAGATCGATTTCACTCAACTGGGAAATGCAAATTAAAGATTTGGCTTCACTCCCCCACCAGAGCAAGAAGCCAAACAGTCTTGCCCTTAAAAAGGTGGGGTCTAAGTTCATGTGACCTGCCTTGGAGGGTGACTGTCCTCACAGTCACATGCTAGGTGTCCTTGGCATTAAAGACCTTATTTGCTCTGTCTCTTCCTTTAGCTTCAATGTCCCATGGTGCATTGAGCTGGAAATACTTGTCCTAACTCCAGCCCCGAGGAATCTCTCTAGCAAAGACCCCTGGCCAGCCCTTGTTTCCCTAAACATGAGGAGACTGATTCTTCTCACATCTACACCCATGCACATGCTAGAACATTCCTAAAGGGATGATTTCTACGTGGTTATCAACAGTCTGCAATCTTACAGGAGTCATTCATTCATTCATTCATTGTCTTCATTCTATCTCATTCTGCCTTCAAACAAGTATATGATGTTGGATGGGCACAGCTTGTTCAATAGTTGCTGAGACTTCTCCTTAAGAGAGAGAGGCAAAGTATGCTTTCTTGGATTCTGAGTTCTGTGTTTCCTGTGTTTAAGATTGCAAACTACCATGGCTTCCTTCGGGACAAAAGGAAGAAATAAACATGGAAGGTCTTACCCCTGTACAAATATTAGCACAGTATGAAGATGCCAGGCAGGATGGGAAAGGCTGCCGCCGAAATGAGGACTAAAGGGAAGCATTTCATTACCCCTATCCCATGGCTGACATTTTCCCATTTCCTCCTTGCTTGGGCGCTGCACCAGCTCTGTCCATTTCCCATCCTGGGAGAGACACATTCCGATTCCATGATACATTGATCATTTTCAGGTTTGGCGACTAACCGTGAGACTGGATATAGCATTCTCTTAAGAGATGGATGCATCCTGGCTGGGTGCAGTGGCACATGCCTGTAATCCCACCACTTTGGGAGACTGAGGCGGGTGGATCACCTGAGATCAGGAGTTCAAGCCCAGCCTGGCCAACATGGTGAAACCCCGTCCCTGCTAAAAATACAAAAAATTAGCCAGGTGTGGTAGCGGGTGCCTGTAATTCCAGCTACGTGGGAGGCTGAGGCAGGAGAATCGCTTGAACCTGGGAGGCAGAGGTTGCAGTGAGCCGAGATTGCGCCACTGCACTCCAGCCTGGGTCACAGCGTGAGACTCTGTCTAAAAGAAAGAAAGAGAGAGAGAGAGAGAGAGAGAGGGAGAGAGGGAGGGAGGGAGGGAGGGAAAGAGATGTATCCTACGGTTAGATCAAAAGGATCTGCTCAGTAGCTATTTCTAATTTGGCTGCTGTACTGAGAAGCGACCTGGGTTGTGGGTGTGGCTGCTCTTATCACATTGTGCTGAAATTCTCTGCACTGTTTGCCCAGCTGGTGTCTGTTTAGAGAGCTATTTAGATCCTCCCACAGAAAGGAAAGCTTTCCATCCTCAAAGAAACCACAGTGATTAAGTACATATAAGAGAAAAGCATTATGATGACTAATCAGCTCAAAATCAATGATTCCCTTTTTGCATTATAAATGATGAGGTTCAGAGTGGACAGCTTTTAGCATGAGTGCTGGTGTGACTTTGGGAGGGGGCGGGGAGAGAATCACACAAATGCCATCGAGCACCATTCTTCAGGCTTCGAAGACAGGTTTTGTAGATAATTTCTTCTTTAGCATCAGAAAGCAGTGAGGATGGTCAGGAGACAACAAGACAGAGAAAACATGAGTGTCATCCTCAAATGTTGCAAGAACCGCAATGTGAAGAGAGCTACGTTTTCCATATAGTTCCGAAGAGCAGCACTAAGATCAACAGATAAAAGTTACCAGGAGACAAATTTCACCTACATGTGGCCTGTCAGGTGGGAAAAAGACTAGAAACATTAGTGATGTGATTAGGTTGCTCACTGAGAATCTGAAGCAGGACTTTTTTTTTTAAAGTATCATTTCATTTTAAGTTCCAGGATACATGCGCAGGACATGCAGGTTTGTTGCACAGGTAAATGTGTGCCACGGTGATTTGCTGCACCTGTCAACCCATCACCTAGGTATTAAGCCCTGCATGCAGGAAATTCTTAACCTTTGTAGTGGAAGAAAATATTATCAAAGGAAGTAAGAATTTTCGGTTAGCTTGTGGGCAGTCATTTGAGGACACCCATCCTAACCTCTCTGTCCATGTGGAAATTCTCTACAAAACCTGACTTCGAAGCCTGAAGAATCTCATGATCCCCTGAAATTCCATGCAGCCAAGAAAGTGAAAGACAGCCTTTGTAGGAATTGTCAGTGACAGGACGCTCATCACCTCCAGTGGCTCTTCCAGTTTTTGAATGGCTTTCATTACTTGAAAGGTCTCCCTCACACGTAGGTGAAATGTGCCTCCTGGTAACTTTTATCTGTTGGTCTTAGAGCTGCTCTTCGGAACTATAGGGAAAACCTAGCTGCCTTCACACTATGGTTCTTGCAACATTTAAGGATGACACTAGTGTTTTCTCTGTCTTGTTGTCTCCTGACCATCCTCACTGCTTTCTGATGCTAAAGAAGAACATTCATCACTACTCGGCCACCTTCCAGGTCTGAACATGTGGGGTCCATATGTTGTTCATATATTGAGAAAGAACTGTGGGATTGTTGTCCACCTTTGTTTACAACACTATACCTCTATTAACCAGCTGCTAGTGTTTTAGCAGCTATTGGATCCTGCCTACCTTAAAATCTGAATTTAAGCCTTCTATTCCCTCAAATTTCCATGTACCTGAGGAGTTGGAAAGAAGCAGAAACAAAATTTCTAACCTGTCACTATTGACCTGTTTTGTTTCGATCCAGGCCTTTGTGGTATTTGATGTTAGAATCTTAGTTAAGTGGATATATTGCATACTTTACATAGTTTTGCATTTTTAATATGATAGGATCACACAAAAATCCACGTTCTCCTTTGGGAATGGTGGCTGGAGCTTTGTTAGATTTTTGACAAAAATTATATGTGCTGGTCATAGCCACGTAAACAGTTCAACCAGCTGAAGGGGTTATCAATAAGGAACTAATGCCGCCAGAATTAGGAGTTTGAGGGCATTTGTGTGCAATGTTTACAGAGCAATGGGAATCTCTTATGCTATTCTGGGAATCCTCTTTGTGTGCCTGGTGCAGGTGTTAGGGTCTACCTGAGCAAATTGTGCCAGGCAAAGTCCCAACCTTCAGTGTGAAGTACAACCAGTATATCTGCCCTTCAGCAGGCCTTCCAAGAGCATGTGCTGGGTGGGCAAATTCATTCAAAAGTATACTTGTTATACTTTTCTGAACCATTAGATAGTACCTGTGGACGTATCTGGTTTGAGTGGACTGAGCTGGTCAGAAAATCTCTATCTCCCTCATTATTAATTTGATGACCTTCTTGGATTAGAAAGAGTAGCCAGCTCAGCAGTGGGCAGACTTGGCCTTGGGAAGGCAGGCAGGAAGGGCCTCTCTTTTCCCATTTCCTTGTGCTGAATCGTTAGCCTGAATCCCAGGAGCCCAGGGGTGTCTCTTCTTTCTTTGAACTTCTTGAGCACTGTGGTCTATATTAAACACTTGGGCATTTACACATTTCATTAATAAGCCTGTTAACCTTTCCCCATGGGTACATATTGCCTCTCCAGCTAGATTGTTCCATCTTTTGCATCCTCTACACTCAAGCGTGGAGTTTTACCCATCAAAAGGCCTAGATAGATAGATGTAGAATTAAACCATGAAGATCTGAGAAGGTTCAGCTTCTTCCTCAGAAGAAAGGGCAAGAGAAAAAGAAAAACAGACTTAGGAAATTCCTATCCTATGCCAGGCACTGATCTGGGAACTTTACATTTGTTATTCCCTATAAATCTCCATAAGACCCTCAAGCAAGCATTATCATCCTCATTTTGCAGAAGAAGAAACTAAGTCTCAGAGAAGTCAGGGAATGTATCCAAGTTCATGCAAAGCATAAGAGACCAGGCGAGGCTTGAGCTCAGGTTCCTCCACCTGTGGGAGCAGCAGTGTTAGGAGACTGTCCTGCCCTGGGAGGGGGCCACAGGGCTGGGTGTGAAGACACGGTTTGTGGCTGTAGCTGCTGCATGGCCACCTTTGAGTTACCAGCCAGGACCATCTCACTGCTGAAGACAGATGGGAGAAGGGCCAGGCCTGAAAGAACAAAGAGGCACATACATCATCAAGGAAGGTGGAGCCGTGAAGAAGGAAAAAGAGAGAGAAGAATATCACAGTTTACTTACAGTTCTCTAAACAGGAGGAATCTCACGTCTGCTCAGCAGAGCAATGTGCTCATCAATGAAGTAGCTGTAACCCCCTGAAAAGGCAAAGCAGTGACATGAGTTTATCTTAGTCCCTTCTTTCAAAAGCAGGAAGACATGTTTTTTGCTAGAGATGACAAGGATTTTTAATGTTGTTGTAGAGCTTTGAAAACTTGGATCCCAATCATTGGATCATGTTTGCAAACTTTATTAGTCAGTTTGCACCTGTTGCAGTAAATAAACCTTGATACCTCAATGGCTCACATGACAAAGATTTCTTCTGGCTTGTGAAAACTCCAGTGTGGGTTGGGTAAGCCTCCAGGGCAGCTGTCCTTGTGCTGACATGGGGATCAAGGCTGTTTCCATGCATAGAGGCCACCATCTCAGCACGTGGTTTCCAGATTGCTGTGGCAGCCAGTGTGGAAGGTCAAGAACCAGCTTTAAATTTATTTATTTTTTATTTTTGGGGGACAAGGTCTCTGTCACCCAGGGTGGAGTGCAGTGGCACAATGATAGTTCACTGCAGTCTCGAACTCCTGACCTCAAGTGATTCTCCCACCTAGTCCTTCAACAGTGTTGGGATTACAGGCATGAGCCACTGTGCCTGGTCAAGTACCAGTTTTTACAAGCTTCAGCATGGAAATGTCACAGGTCACTTCCACTCACTGTGCCTTGACCAGAGCTACTCACATAGCACTGCCTCACCACGGAGCAAAACTGTGCTGGGAAGGGTGGGGGAACATTTGGGTAGTCAATGACTTTCAGATGTCCTGACACATTTTCCTTACTCTCTTCCACTCAACACGCTTCCTAAGGCAGCTCATTGCTCTTGGAAAGAGTATAGACTCCCTAATACAGCTTGTAGGCCCCTGGCCTTGGCCTCCACCTTCCAGTCGCGTTGAACATTTTCCGCTGAGTCTCTTGGCTGAGCTTACCTTCTCTTACCTTCTACCTTGTTCTTCTGCCTGCCTGAAATATTCTCCCCTATCTGCTTTTCTGGCCAACTCCTTTGCTTATGTGGAGGCTTAGCTATCACTTCTTAAGGAAACCTTTCCTGAACCTCTAAATCTGGATCGAGTCCTTTCTTTGAGTGTCCAGGTATCCTTTATTTCTCCCGTTACATTGTACTGTGGAAATTCAGTATTTCTTTTCTTTTCTTTTTTGAGACAAGGTCTTGTTTCATCATCTAGGCTGGAGTGCAGTGGTATAATCTCAGCTCACTACGACCTCCACCTCCTGGGTTCAAGTGATTCTCCTGCCTCAGCCTTCCAAGTAGCTGGGACTACAGGTGCATGCCACCATGCCTGGCTAATTTTTGTATTTTTGGTAAAGACAGGGTTTCAACATGTTGACCAGGCTGGTCTTGAACCCCTGACTTCAAGTGATCCACCCACCTTGGCCTCCCAAAGTGGTGGGATTACAGGCATGAACCACCAAGCCTGGCCAGAAAGTCACTATTAACTAGTCTGTAGTCTGTTAGACTGTGGCTCTGTGACACTTGGGACCATTGTGAGAGCAGCCCCTGGGCACAGTGGCCCTCACACAGTAGATGCTTCATTAGTATACCTTGGATAAAGGAAGAAGGGAAAGAACTTCCTTTGAGGCTGAATGTAGATGATGATACTGTTGCAGATTTTATTCTAAAGTTAAAAAAGCGAAGGCAGTAGAAAAGGCAAGAAACTTTTGAAAAAGAATAATGGAGAGATTTTCACATTCCTCGAGGCGAAGATGAACTATGGAGTTTCAGTAATTAAAAGAGAGAGATGCTGGTGTAGGAATAGACCAAGAGACAGACAGAATAAAATAAAGAGTTGACATTGCAGTCTTGATTCTGAATTCTGTAGGCTGGGCCAGGCAGGCTGGAAACTCGGGTAGTTTCTGTGTTGCAGTCTTGAGGCAGAATTGCTGCATCTTTGGGAAATCTCAGTCTTTACTCTTAAGGTGTTCAACTGTATGAGTATTATACATGGGAAATTGGCATGCGATAAAGGAGGCACATTATTTTATTTTATTTTATTTTGAGACAGAGTCTCACTCTGTCACCCAGGCTGGAATGCAGTGGCACAATCATGGCTGCCTACACCCTCGACCTCCAGGGCCAAGCCATCCTCCCACCTCAGCCTCCTGAGTAGTTGGGACTATGGGCGTGTGCCACCATGCCCCACTAATTTCTGTATTTTTTTTGTAGAGATGGGGTTTCACCTTGTTGCCAGGCTGGTCTTGAACTCCTAGACTCAAGCGATCCACTCATCTTGGCCTCCCAAAGTGCTGGGATTACAGGTATGCACCATTGTGCCCAGCCAAAGGAGGCATTTTAAATCAGTGGAGAAAAAATGAATTATTGAACAAATTATTTTTATGCAATTGGCTATTATTTGTAAAATTAAAAAATTCAGTAATTTAATAATTAAAAAATAATCTTAAATAAGATTTAAGTTAAAAAATTAAAAAATAAAGTCATATCCCTAGCGTGTTTTCCTATGTGGTTCTCATCTGTGCAAGTTTCTTTCCTACTGTATTGCAGAAAATGAATAAATTGGAAAGTAGTTAAGGACCTAAAGCAAATGCATGGTTTTGAGGGAGGCTTTTATGTGCCTGGCAGTGTGCTCCGTGACTGGCCACCAAGTGTTAATAGCTTGGGTGTCTTAAGAAATCCTTTCTCATCCAGTCTGAAAGATTCAGGTTGGAATACAGGATATTTTTATGAAAAGTTCTCCCCTCTCCATAGTCGTATTATAGATGAACACTGTGCTGGCTCTCTGTACATCAGGACAACCAGTCTTGTTCCTCCATAGGCCTTTGGCAGAGCAGGGAGCTAAATGGGCAAGTTCATGCCATGCACTTCAAAGGCAGCTGGTTACGTCAAGTCTCATTATAATGAAAGATGAAAATGAAAGGTGACTGTCTAAACTTTGCCCTGTCTTGGTATTCAGATGCCACATGAATGCTGGTTTACTGAACGCAAAACCAGAAAAATATAGTGACTGTGCACTGTCTTGTGTACTTTGTACCCAAGACAAATGGGTACAAAGGAGGTACAAGGAGGACCTTGTTGGCATGACAAAGTTACTGTCATACCATTGAATGCATTTCTGTTGTTGCTCCTGTTTTTGGTCTGTATTGACTTGTATTGCACTGTAGTATTCATTTAATATAAAAGCAAAGCATGCTTTGGATACTAAGTCCTAAACCAAACATGTAAAATACAGGGCTAGCCTCCCGAAAGATTTCTGGATAAATGTGAATATACACAACAGATAAAAATCAGTTGCAATTATTCATATCACAAAATGATACTTAGCATGAAAAAGATTCAATGCAGGGTCTTTAAAGAGAATTTTCCTAATTTAGATAAAATATAATATGGTCAATGTCAATGTACCTTTAAGAGCAAAATCTGTAATGAAGCCCGATATAGTACATTTTACAATTAAAATATTTCAAGTCCCCCAAATTCATGGTAAGTGCAAATAGGACTTTTATTCCTCTCTGTCTGTCTGTCTGTCTGTCTGTCTGTCTCTCTCTCTCTCTCTCCCCCCTTCCCTCCCTTTGTCTTGTGTTTTACCAAACTGTAGTTTAAGATATACAAACTTCTGTCCCTTGCACACACTTCAAGTTGCCTTATGATTGGGGATGTCTAGCAGCTAAAGGGTAGAAAGCTATGAGAAACTGAAAAGGAGCACTGGTCACAGTTAAAGTAAAAACAGAATTGCAGAATTTATGCAATTTGTCTAGCTAATTAAGCAAAAATCCACAAGACAGAATAGCAATAGTGAGCTGAAAGAATGTGCCCAATGGGATACAATTCATCGTTTAAACCAATTCTGGTTTCCTATATCAGCTTTACTGGTTGAACAGGCATAATTCCCTGAAAATCTGTGGCTAATGTCTCAGGTTGAATTAATGCATTAAGGAAATGTCAACATTTTAGCTGTTATGTAGCTTTGTTTCTTATTTTTATTTTTATTGTTTTGAGATGGAGTTTCACTCACTTTGTCGCCCAGGCTGGAGAGCAGTGGTGTGATCTCAGCTTACTGCAACCTCCACCTCCCAGGTTCAAGTGATTCTCCTGCTTCAGCCAACTGAATAGCTGGGATTACAGATGCATGCCACCACACCTGGCTAATTTTTGTTATTTTTGGTAGAGACGGGGTTTCATCATGTTGGCCTGACTGGTCTTGATTTCCTGACCTCAAGCGATCCACCGGCCTTGGCCTCCCAAAGTGCTGGGATTACAAGTGTGAGCCACCACTGCTTTTTTTTTTTTTTTTTTAGTAGAGATGGGATTTCACCATGTTGGCCAAGCTGGTCTCAAACTCCTGACCTTACATGATTGGCCCGCCTCAGCCTCCCAAAGTGCTGGGATTACAGGTGTGAGCCACCACACCCAGCCTACTTCGTTTTTTTAAAAAACAAAATCTCCCAGTGCTTTGGGAGCCCAAGGCAGGAGGATTGCTTGAGGCTAGAAGTTCGAGATCAGCTGGGCAACATAGCAAAATACTGCCTCTACAAAAAAAAAAAAAAGAGAGAGAGAGAATAAAATAAGCTGGGTGTGGCAGCACGTGCCTATAGTCTCAACTACTTGGAGGCTGAGGTGGGAGGATCACTTGAGCCCAGGAGCTCGAGGCTGCAGTGAGCTGTGATTGTGCCACTGCACTCCAGCCTGGGTGACAGAGAGAGACCTTGTCTCTAACAACAAAAACAAACAAACATACCAAAACAAACAAACAAACAAACAACAACAAGAAAACAACCCACCCAAACCCCAAAAACTAAGGGCATGAGTTTGCAAAGAATCAGATAGGACTTCACATGACTTTGCCAGTCTCTGCATCTTGCGCCTGTGCTGAAATGAGCTTATTTATATTCAAGTGTGAGGCCTGAGGTTAGGGCTTGTCTCTAACTCAGTTTCTGTACCACCACAGAGCTGCCCACCTCTCTTGCCCACTGGCTGGCTTGACCCCAGCCATGGCTTGTGCTGCTCCTGCAGTCACAAAGTCAGTTCATTGCTGCCATTGTTGCTGCCTGTACTACAGGCCAAGTTGCTCTCCATGCAGTACTAAATTGGCTAGAAGAAGATTCACCTGAAGAGGCTGGGGCATGTATCTAGAAAGCATGGAGAAACTAAAACCCCCCTGTTGCCAACTTTGCCTAGCAGTAGGTGGTGGATAGGAAGGGACTGGCTAATTAGTTATTTTCCTT
This sequence comes from Mandrillus leucophaeus, assembly GCF_000951045.1. Lineage (NCBI taxonomy): Eukaryota > Metazoa > Chordata > Mammalia > Primates > Cercopithecidae > Mandrillus > Mandrillus leucophaeus. The sequence continues at coordinate 165,452 of NW_012103310.1, read as the reverse complement.
TCTCCACCTCATGCCCCGCCCCAGATACAGTTCTGAGATGCAAGCATCCATGTGACCTTCCTGAAGACATTATATGAGATCAAGCCATCATCCAGGCTATTATAAAGCAGCTCAGTAGGCCGGGCACTGTAGCTCACGCCTGTAATTCCGGCACTTTGGGAGGCCAAGGCAGGTAGATCACCTGAGGTCAGGAGTTCGAAACCATTCTGGCCAACATGGTGAACTCCCGTTTCTACCAAAAATACAAAAATTAGCTGGGCATGGCGGTCTGTGCCTGGAATCCCAGCTACTTGGGAGGCTGAAGCAGGAGAATCGCTTGAACCTGGGAGGTGGAGGTTGCAGTGAGCTGAGGTTGCGCCACTGCACTCCAACCTGGGCAACAAGAGCAAAACTCCGTCTCAAAAAAAAAAAAAAGAAAAAAAGAAAAGTAGCTCAGTAACCCATGCCCTTGTGTTTGGTCTTCCTCTTCCTTGCCTCACCGGTCTCCCTCATACTCCTGCTTCCCCAGGATTGCACTTGTCAGTGAAGTCTTAGCACATAAACGTGTGCCCCAGGCTCTACTGTCCAGGGAAACGTGGCCCTAGAAAGCAGAGCTTCTGATGGGTTTTGGTAGCAGCAAGTGGATGGTGACAATCTTTGACATTCTGCAGCATCACAATTACAAAAACTTTTATCTGAAGCTAATTAGGATGAGGTAGAGGAGGAAGCCAAAATACTGACTTAACAAGACACTGAGACACTTGATGCATTTTGGAGCAATAATAACCCTAAGGACTTGGATGTGGGTGGTAACTTTTGAAGGCATTGGAAGCCTTGCAAAAAGAAAATAACAAGTGTAAGGCAGCTAATTGCCACCTTGAGGCCCTGTCTGAAAGGCAGAGTATTTCTGAAGTCACTTGAGAGGAGGTTCTCATCTCTGAAACCCACAGGATAGAAGGTTCTTAAACCCAGGGTCTCATTATAAGGGTGGCAGAAATGCAAAAGAAGCAAGATGCACAGCCTTAACAGCTCCTCAGTGTCAAAGTAAAGACCTGATGGGAGAGTAGACCACCAAGACCTTGGATGGTGATGTTTGCATGGCCAAGGCTAAGAATATTGTAGCCCTCAATTCCCTGAAGCTTCCTGGCTGGCAGAAGCTGTTCCCAACAACTTGGGGAGAGAACAGCCTCCTCTTCCCAGGGCATTAGACTATGACCTCAGCTGGGGGTGCTCCACACATTGACCATTGTTTTTCTTCTGATATGTCTCCACTATCTCTCATTATTTCCTGGTTAACAACCAGAGTCAGGCCTGAGCACAGCTTCAATGAGGAAGTACAATCCCTGCTCCAGGAGGAAACAGTCTATGTGTCGAAGGCTTACAGGAGCTGGCAAGCATGAATTAGCAAACACCTTGTAGTAGCGTATCTTGAGGGTGTTAGATCATCATGATTACCTGGAGCTGGTCCTAATAATCTTTTGAGACAGCTCCATGATGTTTGGATAGGATGATGGCTGCAATTGATAAGGTGGAAATGCTGGAGCATATCTGGCATTATTTCGAGAAAGGGGCTAAGGCTCAAGCAGTTGGGAATGTTAGAATGAATTTACTATGTAAATCCTGAGAACCTGCCACATCACTGTGTTTCCTGAAAAAGACCGGGAGACACTTTTGCTGTGAATGCAGCAGGAATACGCAAGTGAAGGGCTCACTAATATCTTTGAGAAGCTTAGTGTCTGTCTTCTGTAGGCAGGGGTAGTGGGTACAGACACTTCCATGGAACTGAACTTCTTCTTCTTCTTCTTTTTTTAATAGGAATCTCACTCTGTCACCCAGGCTGGAGTGCATTGGTGCAATCCGGGCCTGCTGCAACCTCCACCTCCCAGGTTCAAGCAATTCTCCTGCCTTAGCTGAGATTACAGGCACCCACCACCATGGCTGGCTAATTTTTGTATTTTTAGTAGAGATGGGGTTTCATCATGTTGGCCAGACTGGTCTTGACCTCCTGACCTCAAGCAGTCCTCCTGCCTCAGCCTCCCAAAGTGCTGGGATTACAGGCATGAGCCACTGCACCCGGCTGGAACTGAACTTCTTTATGTCAATGGGGATGGTGAGATTCCAGAATTATAAAACTGGATGACAGCTCGTAACCACCAGAGGCAAGGTGGCCATAATGATTATAATTGGAAGCAGTGCAGAATAGTACTTAGGATGCCTCAACCTTCAGAGATTTGTAGCAATGGTTAAGAGATCATGGTGTTCCTAGACATGAGACAGAAGGACAGCTAACTAGGGTGTTATTAAGATTGTATAATAAGAAAGAAAGCTGGAGAATAGAAGATTGACATCAGTCTCAGTTTTCAAATGTAAGCCAGCTTGAAAACTAGCTTGAAGTAAAGTTTTCAAACTGACTTATTAGGTTGATGCAAAGGTAACCGTAATTTTGGCCATGACTTTTAATAGCAAAATCGCAATTATTTTTGCACCAACCAAATACATTTGAAAACTGAGTGAGAGTCCCCAATTTTTTATTGCAATGACTGATGCGTGGATTGAGGGGAAGACTTAGGCCTCCTTGAAGAACGACCCTGCTATTTTCCACAGTATACATGAAAATTTGTTCTTCTAATCTTCCCCTTTAAGGAATTTGCAGCCATTTCCCCAAGTAACTAGTGCCGGAGAATGGGGACAATTCAGACTTTTTGAGGATTAGTAATACACAAGGTTTGAGCTGATACTGACACAGGAGTTAAGAAGAAATTACTTAGGCAGATAGTATGGATGCCCTCAGTAAGGTTTTTCCTTTAATGAAAAGCAGCCCCAAATCATTTTCTAACAAAGAGCAGCCTGTAAAATCAAGCTGCACACGGTGAAACCCCGTCTCTACTAAAAAAAATACAAAAAATCAGCCGAGCGTGGTGGCAGGCGCCTGTAGTCCCAGCTACTCAGGAGGCTGAGGCAGGAGAATGGCTTGAACCTGGGAGGCGGAGCTTGTAGTAAGCCAAGATCACGCCACTGCACTCCTGCTTGGGCGACAGAGGGAGACTCCATCTCAAAAAAAAAAAAAAATCAAACTGCAGACATAGATGCTGGCAGCTGTGCCAATCATGTTCAAGATGGGTGTACAGTAAGGAGCAGACAAGATGACCCAGCCAAGGGGAAAGTTTATTTGCATAATAAGATTAGGGTGGGGTGGTCAGCCTTCCCCAGTGGTATGTAAACATCATACCTGATTGAACCAATCTGTGAGCCCTGTGTAAATCTGGCACTGCCTTGAACCAATCTGTGAGTCCTATGTAAATCAGGCACCGCCTCAAACCAATCTGTGGGCACTATGTAAATCAGACACCACCTCCTCAGGCCTGACTATAAAATCTGGCACATCCACCCCCATCAGGCCTTTTCCTCTCAGAAGTTCCCTCTCTCTCACTAGAGAAAGAGCTGTTTTCCTTTCTCTTTCTTTTGCCTATTAAACTTCTGCTCCTAAATGCCTCATGTGTGTCCATGTCCTAAGTTTTCCCCGTGTGAGATGACGAACCCCAGGTATTTACCCCAGACAACATAGCCGCTTCAATGCCAAGGGATCTTAAATGCCTTATGCTGTCCCTCCCCACCTGCCCTGTCCCCTGTTAGATTGGCAGTTTTAGGAAGTCAGGTGATAAATAGAGTTGTACCCCAAGTCTGTTTCACAATGGGTCCATTTGGTCCACTGGGTCCAAAAACTACCCTGTGGTTATTTATCAGGTCCCAATATATAATTGGGATAGATACATTTAGTGGTTGGCAGAACTCCCACTTGTGAAGTAAGGAACATGGTGGGAAGGGCCAAGTAAAATATCTGCAACTGTTCTTTCCCCATTATTCAAGATGGTAATCAGGAATAACAAGGCATTCTAGGAGGAAGTGCAGATATGATTGCTGTCATCAAGAACATCAAAGCTGCAAGGTGGTGGTCCCCATAATATCTCCATTCAGTTTACGCACTGTGTCCCTGTAAAAACCAGATAAATTATGGCACATGCTATTAGGTGATAGCCCCCTTGAAGCTGTTGTGCTGGGTTTGCTATATTTACTGAAGAAGAGCAACACGCATTCTCAAACTTCGTATGTGACTATTGATCTGGCAAATGATTTCTTCTCGACCTCCATCAATAGGGGGACTCTGCAGTGGTTGGCCTTTCTGTGGCAAGAACAGCAGTATACATTCACTGTCTGCATGTCTGCAGGGATCTTGATCGTACTGACATTCTGCAGAACATTGCTCTGGCTCACCTATTAGTGACATCATGCTAATTGGACTTACTGATCTGGGAGTTGCAAGTATCATAGATGCCCTAATACAGGGCATCAACCTGGGATGATTTTAAGCCCAAGGGGATATTTGGGAACATCTGCAGATATTGTGGTTGTTATAATTGGTTGATGTGAGCAACTGGCATCTAGTGGATAGAGTTCAGGGATGCTTCTGTACACCCTACAACACAAAGGATAGCCCCCAACCCCAACAAAGAATTATCTGTCCCCAAATGCCGATAGTGTCAAGGTTGGGAAACACTGTCCTAGAAGACCCCTGTGAACCCGTGGTGGGAGGTCAACTCTATGCAAATTCAGGGGTCTGTTACACCAGGGAAGTTTCTAGGAGTTCAGTAGTCTGGGGCATGCCGGACCATCCTTTTTAAAGTTAAAGGATAATTGGCATATATCAGGCTCTTAAAAATATTTGCTGAATGAATGAGCAAATGAACAGCTTATAGAAAAGTTCCCTGTGCAAAGAGAAGGAGGCTTGAGAGAGACAGAGAGAGAGTTTCCCAGAGGAAGGCAGAAGTTTGCTGTGGCCAGAGGCCAGGAGAGGGCCTGGAGGTGTGGCCTGGGAGAAGGCTGTGGTTTATACGGTTTACATGCTATTCCTTTAGACACCGCCCACAGAAGGTGGAGGGCAAACAAGTGAGAGACAAGGCCTGGTTTGTATTCTAGAAAGATCACTTTAGGACTGGTTAGAGAGGTTGTCCTGAAAGGTTATGAGACCAGAGTCATTCAGACTAGTCTGGCCCCCTTTTTTTTTGCAATAGTCTGGGTGGGAAACCTTGGACACCTGTTCTGGGTCAGAATGGAAATAAATGGAAGAAACAGATTCCAGAAGATTTGGAAGAAAAAAATTATCAGGAGTTGGTGACTGAATTGAGAGTGTGGGTAAAGGGAGAAGGGGGGATAGAAGAAAACTCTCAGTTATTTTGGTCTTTGGGTAAATGGGGAATGCAGGAAAATAATACCATTTTAAACGGCATTTTTGAGAAGGTTTTGTTCCGGATATTTTGTAATTTAAAGATATGGGGCCGGGCACAGTGGCTCACACCTGTAATCCCAGCACTTTCGGAGGCCGAGGTGGGCGGATCACTTGAGGCCACCAGTCTGGCGAACATGGTGAAGCCCCGTCTCTATTAAAAATACAAAAACTTGGCTGGGCATGATGGTGAGCACCTGTAAGCCCAGCTACTCGGGAGGCTGAGGCAGGAGGATCACTTGAACCCAGGAAGCGGAGGTTGCAGTGAGCCAAGATTGTACCACTGCACTCCAGCCTGGGCGACAGAGTGAGACTCTGGGGGCATACAAAACAAAACAAAGACTGGGGGCATACAAGACATACAAGAGAAAGAATCCAGTGGGTACCTGGAAAAACAGGGCAGGTTTCAGCTGAAGAAGGAGACTTGGGAGCCTTCCTGTGATGGGTGATGTTTGAAGTGATGGATTGCATGAGAGCATGCAAGAGAAGAAGCTAAATGCTTCATGTGTGTTATTCTGTTTCATCCTCAGCCATGTGGAGAGGAATATTGTCTCCATTTTATAGATGAAGAAACTGAGGCTCAGAGAGTTTATCTAACTCAAGTTGACAAAGCTGATGATGGATAGAACTCATATTCAAACCCAGACATTTCTGCCTTTACGGCTTACTCCACCACCTCCTAACTTACCTTTATTCAACTTCTTTGAACCTTTACTTTAAAATGCTATGGGTCGCAGTGACTCATGCCTGTAGTCCCAGCACTTTGGGAGGCCGAGGTGGGTGGATTACTTGAGGTTAGGAGTTCAAGACCAGCCTAGCCAACATGGTGAAACCCCATCTCTACTAAAAACACAAAAATTAGCCGGGCACGGTGGCGTGTGCCTGTAATCCTAGCTACTTGGGAAGCTGAGGCAGGAGAATTGCTTGAATCCGGGAGGTGGAGGATGCAGTGAATCGAGATCATGCCACTGCATTCCAGCCTGGATGATGGAGTGAGAACCTGTCTTAAAAAAGTATTCTGTGGATAGCAATTTATCAAAACCACCAGTGCATTTACAAGCTGGCCCAGCTGTCCCACTTCTGTAGGAAGTGACCTATGGTCTGACCCAGACAGGTACAAAATGACATATGCCCAATGTTACCCATTGCCACCTTGTTTCAAATAGCAAAAGACGAAGCAGCAGGATGGGAAGGGTTAAATAAAGGATAGTGCGTCCATACAATGGGCTGCCACGGAGCTGTACCAAGAGTAAGAAAGCTCTCAGGGAACGAATCAGAGAGCTCTGGAGTATGTTGTTAGATTAAACAAAAGCAACGACGAAATCCACTGTGTCAAAACACTGTGCATACTATTCTCTCTTTTGTGTAAGAAAGTGAAAATAACATTTGCTTGTATCTGTGCAAAGAAACACAACGAATATAAGATACTTATTGAATTAGTTACTTACAAAGGCAGTGAAAAATGGAGTAGAAGGACACAGAACAGGAGCAAATCTTCTCAGTGGACACCTTGTAGATTTGAAGTATGTGCATATGGTACCTATTCAGCAATTAAAACTTTAAAAAGTGGTATATTTACCCATTAGCCTCTATCTACATTTGATATTTATTTCTGCCCCTGGAAAGATGGCTTATGGATTTATAATATTTCTGGCTTATGGTTTTACAATATTCCGATACTTAGCAATCAGTCAATCAATGGATCGATTGACCATCCATTCATCCCTCCATCCATCCATCCATCCATCCATCCAATTATTCATCCATGAGCCAGATGCTAGGCTAGCCACAGGTGGAATGATTGAGAAAATTAAAGGCAGGCATAGTTTCTGCATTAAGTCGAGATAGAAAAACAGAGATTAGTCAAACCACCCTACAAATATGCTAAAAATGTCAACCATGCTACAAAAAGTGTTAAATATATGTATATGTATATGTGTGTGTGTGTGTATATATATATATATAGACTGAGTTGTTCTGGGATGGGGTAGGCAGGGCATGTTAGGAAAGGTTTTCCTGAGGAACTGGCATCTGCGCTTCAGGAAATGCAGGAAGTAATAGGCAAAGAGAGGGAGGAAAGGTGGAGGGAACAGTATTTACAAAGGCTCTGAGGTAAGATGGAGCACGATATTTGATGAACCCAAGGAAGGCCTGTGCGGTTGCTGTGTAGGGACTGAGGAGATGGGGCAGATATATTAGAAAGGGAGGGGTTACAAACATGCAGGATCTTGTCAAGCATGAGGGTTTTTGTGATGACAACTGGATTGGAACCCACTGGAGAGGTTTAGACTACAGTGGAACAATATGATCCCAATTATTTATTTATTTATTTATTTATTTATTTGAGAGGCGTCTCACTGTTGCCCAGGCTGATGTACAGTGGCATGATCTTGGCTCACTGCAAACCTCTGCCTCCTGGGTTCAAGTGATTCTCCTGCCTCAGCCTCCAGAGTAGCTGGGATTACAGTCACACGCCACCACACCCAGCTAATTTTTTGTATTTTTAGTAGAGACGGGGTTTCACCATATTGGGCAGGCTGGTCTTGAACTCCTGATCTCAAGTGATCCACCTACCTCGGCCTCCCAAAGTCCTGGGATTACATTTATGTTTTAAGAGGACCACTGAGGACTCTTTAGAGAATGATGGGGGCATGTAGCAAGAGTTGACTCAAGGAGACCAGTTAGATGGTCCATTGTTAAAGAGTAGGCAAAATGTGACCTTCACTTGGACCAGGGTGGACATTAGGGTTAAGAGAAGTAGGTGGATTCAAGAGAAAACGAAACCAAGAAGACCGGGTGATGTGTTGTATAGGAGTGAAGGAGAGAAGTCGTCAAACATGGACAGGTTTCTGATGAGTGCAGTGGAAGAAATGGGGTTTCCGTTTCCTGGAAAAAAAAAACCCCACACATTAGGGCAGGGTGTTTTCTGGGGAACACGTTGAGTATGAGGGTTCCTGGGCTTTCTGACAGTTGCCTGTTTTCTTCTGGTTCCTGTGAAGCTTTAGCTGTTAATCTTCCTTCATGTTTCATAATTCCTTTGTGTTTTTGAAAGGCTGCCCTTCTATTGCTGCTCTCTTCACTGCTTCCGTATTTACAGGGATCTTTTTTCTTTATTTTCTCTTGGCCTTCCACAGAATGATTTTGGTAACTTGAGACTACCTTGGGGAATGCAGCCATTATATTTTCAGTCCCTCTGTGTGGCAACACTGCCACTGATATTTTCCCAGGTCCTCGGTTTGGTAGTGCTGGGTTTTTTTTTTTTCCTTCTCAACTTTGAAAATACAACACTAACACTGTTTTTTGCATCCATGGAAGAAGCAGTGGCATCACTGGAAGTTTCCTAAGGGGAACACTTTTCTGTATGGAAAGGAAAGGGTGGGAAATTGCTTTATGATTCAAAAGCTGGCATAAACATTTGTTGTTATTATTATTTTTTAATTGTGGTTTATTCCTGCATAACTTATCCAACCATGGAGCCACATTCAGTCAAGGGCATTGTGACCTCTGTGGGGAAACAGAACAACCTGAACACCTGATGCAAACTTTCTGGCCTGAAGGCAACTCCGGTGACTGACTTCCAACAGGTCTGTAAGGACAGCTTGTTTTGAAGTTGTGTCTGCTCCTAGCACAGGTCCTGCAAGGTCCGTTTTTCAAGGAATGAATTATTTCCATGTTTCTGAATGGAATGGATAGCTAAACTTTCATTTGGTTGGTAGTGAGGTATAGGCGTGGAGAGATGACAGTTGGCGAGAGAGTGAAGCATGAGAGTTTAACAAAGGCCTGGGCGATCTCAGATTGCTGACCTTCAGGTGTATTCTATTGGGCACTATGGGGGATATGAGAATGGCCTCAGATCTGTGACAGCAGGTGGCATCGTTGACCAACAGCCCCAGCTGCTGTGCTCTGAAATCCATCACTGATTGGCCCGAGACCTTGCTTTTCATGGCTGAGCAAGGTGAGATACCCAGACAGGCCTGTTTCTGGGAGAGGTGAGATGCCTCTGACTATGGCTTGAGGCCTCCCAGTTGGCCTTGCAGAACTTCCTGGAGAAATGCACTGTAGTTGAAGAAGCATCTAATTCACCTTGCTTCCTTCCCTCTCTCCTTCAAGGAGGTCAGACCTACATGATGGTCTAACATCTCTGGTAGCCTGCTCCTCCTGTTCTCTCTGTTGTAGACTGAATGTCTTTCCCCCCAGATTCATATGTTGAAACTCTAATCTCAATGTGACGGCTTTTGGGAGGTGATTAGCTCATGAGGGTGGAGCCCCATGAATGGTATTAGTGCCCTTTAAAAATACTCAGAGAGTTCTTTTGTCCTATCTTGCCATATGAAGATGTAACAAGAAGTCAGCTGCCTGCAACCCAGAAGAGAGCCCTCCCCAGAACCTAACCCTGCTGCTGGCATCCGGATGTCCAACTTGCAGCCTCTGGCACTGTGAGAAATCATGTTCAGCTGTTTATAAGTCACCTAGTCTATGATATTTTGTTATAACAGCCTGAATAAGAGACTCATAGGCACTTCTCTTAATAAATTACTTGTGCATTGAATCCTGCCCTGGTTTCTGCTTTTCAGAAGATCCTGACTTGATTAAAGATTCAGAAGATCCCTTGATTTTAAAAAGTGGCTGGGCACGGTGGCTGACACCTGTAAAATTCCAGCACTTTGGGAGGCCAAGGCGGGCGGATCACTTGAGGTCAGGAGTTTGAGACCAGCCTGGCCAACATGGTGACATCACGTCTCTACTAAAAATACAAAAATTAGCTGGGTGTGGTGGTGCGTGCCTGTAATCCCAGCTACTTGGGAGGCTGAGGCAGAATTGCTTGAACCCAGGAGGTGGAGTTTGCAGTGAGCTGAGATTGCGCCACTATGCTCCAGCTTGGGTGACAAGGCAATATTCAGCCTCAAACAAGTTTTAGAAGGTACACATGCAGTCCCACTGTCTTACCCCTTCTATCTTGTGTTCAGCCTGGTTCACATGTTTACGTTACATGTCTGACTTCTGTAGGTGTTTGATTTTATTTCCTAGGTCTTGTATTATCTTTCATAGAATAGTAGAGATAGAGAAATAGGGAAGGATTGACAAATTAGGAAAATATGACTCAGTTGGTGTATTGGTCAGGGTTCTCTAGAGGAATAGAACTAATAGAAGATATATATATGTATATGTGTGTGTGCATGTGTGTGTGTGTGTGTGTGTGTGTGTGTGTGTGTGTGTAGTCTGAGTCCCAAAACTGAAGAACTTGGAGTCTGATGTTCGAGGGCAGGAAGCATCCAGCAGGGGAGAAAGATGGAGGCTGGGAGGCTAGGCCAGTCTTTCCTTTCACATTTTTCTGCCTCCTTTATGTTTGCTGGCAGCTGATTAGATTATGTCCTCCAGGTTAAGTGTGGGTCTGCCTTCCCCAGCCCACTGACTCAAATGTTAGTCTCTTTTGACAACACCCTCACAGACACATCCAGGATCAATTCTTTGTATCCTTCTATCCAACCAAGTTGACACTCATTATTAACCATCACAAGTTAGATGAAGTTGAACTTTTTGATCTTTTGAAATTTATCAAATTTGGGTATCGTTATCATTCAACATGTGAATGACCCATCTAACTTTTAAATTTTAGCAATGCATTTAATTTTTTTTCTATTTTAATTTAACTTGTGAGTCTACGGAGTTTTCTCAAAATTAGAAAGTTATAGAATTAATGATGCATTTTGCCGTTTATTAATATGCATAATTGTTGAATAGCCAAGTTCTCTTCAGTATTTGTAAAGCCTTGGGTTTTATGTCCACTAATCCTGACTCTTCCCTTGGGAAGAGGTGGATTGACAATTCCCTTTTGGTACATGGTGCACATGTAGTAGAAATTGTGATGTGACTTCAATAAATAACCTTCTGAAGTTTCCAAACAACAAAAATAGCTTCCCAACAACAAAAGTAGTTTCCCAGCTACTCTTATTAGCATTTCCAGTAATGATTTTTATAGAAGAATTTTCTCTATTATTTCTTTCCTTCAAAGCAACTCGTCAGCTCAATTATTCTCCTTGATTTGGGATTTAATAGAATCTAAGCTTTGTTGTTGCTGTTGTTAGCCAAAAAGAGATGACCACGCTTCTTTCAAGTTGGGAGAACAGAACCATTAGAGTGAGTGGATTTTCTCCACCTTAGAAAGTTTTCCCTCCACAAAGTACATGAATACATCCAGGACCAACTACATAATTTTTAGGGCTCAGTGCAAAAAGAAAATATGGATCTGCTTGTTGAAAAAGCAGAGAAAAAATGCTGCTAAAGGTACTAAAATATAAAGTTTTTCTTTTGGTTTTACGAATCTCTTCTGCTCACGTGCATGCTCCACTGTCCCAGGTTCAAAGGTAAAATTGGCAAGAATTTCCAGATGGCCACAGCAGAGCATGAAACCAAGCTTGGGACTCTTCTGAGTGTGGGACCCTGGGTGTGACTACAGCAGTTCCCATGGAGCTGGCCCTGGATACGACTCACCAGCAAGCCACAAGCAAACTAGAAGCAAGAGGGAACATTACCCCTCTTCCCTCTGGAGTTTCAGGTGGAGGTGTGGGCAGGGATCGTGGTAGTTGCCTGAGTCTGAGCTCCCAGGTGACATGGAAGGCACGGTGCTTTTTATCTGATGTGGGAGAACAGGAGCAGTTTTTCTCTCTCTTCTTTGTTCTTGACTCACCTGGGCAGTGGCTTGGCCACACTGTCTATCTTTGTGGAGAGAAGGGGAATGACTTGTTCATGACGGGCAGTGGTATTTTGACTTTCCATTGTAAATACTTTATGTATATGTCTCATTTTATTTATTGAGTGCTGGCTGTACGTTGGCTTCTGTTCTAGGTGTTGCTGGGATCTTCCTGTCCTCATGGAGTTTACATTCTTATGGTGGGGAGGCATGCAATAATCAAAAGGGAGGAGTGGACACAATATAAGGAATGTCAAGCCTGGGAGTGCTATGGAGGAAAGCAGGGTGGAGAAGGGATGCGGGTGTGAGGGCTGCTGGTTCATAATTGTCAGTAGGGAGGTGAGGGAAGGTCTCACCAAAAGGTGACACTTGATGACGAACTGAAGAAGATAAAGAAGGGAACCATGCTGACCTCTGGGAAAGAGTGTCTGGGACAGTGACAGTCAATGCAAAGATTCTGTGGTGGGAACAGATAACTTTGTTCTTCATTGACCTTGCATGAGGTTTTGGTGTGATTTTAGCATGCGAAGATCTACATGAAAACATTCTTTCCCTCTTTTTTAAGTAGAGAAGCAGTACTTCTGGTACTGGCTGGGTGCGGTGGCTCACACCTATAGTCTCAGCACTTTGGGAGGCTAAGACAGGAGAATCGCTTGAGTCCGGGAGTTTGAGACCAGCCTGGGCAACCTAGGGAGACCCCCTCTGTACCAAAAAAAAAAAAAAAAAGAAAAAAGAAAAAGAAAAAGAAAAATAGTATGCCCCTGTCCTTGCAGTTAAAGATGAACAAGGAAGAGTTCCTAAGCCTTGATTGAATGTGGCTTCATCTCCTCCAGCAGCCACACAGCTAGGCTCTGACATCGAAGAACTACAGACAGAGCTCTCTTATTAAAGGACATTTCTTATTAATGGCTGACTTCAAAGCAAACTTTAAAAAAGTCCAATCGATTTCTCATTTATTACATTTTGTTTTGTAAAAGATTTTATGTCAGTGATTGCAGAATGAAGATGCCAATAGTAAAATAATTGGTTTATAAATGGAAAGTTAATCAGGCGTTCCCCTTTACATCGTCCTCTCCAAGGTCAGGGCATGACTGAAATGCAAAGAAAATGCGTTTGTACAGCAGGCAGATGATAGGCTCACGTGGAGGGCTGTTAACCTTGGGGCTTGGCTCCTCAAGTGTTGAAGCAAATGGCTTGATGAGTTTCAAAGGCATGGGACATTATTGTACCTGGGAATATAAGAATGGTGTCTGCAGTTACATTAATTGGGATAACAATTATGAAAGCTTGAGAAGCCTCAAATTTCAGAGCCCACTCTAATCCCCAGGAAGACTTTTCCCTGGGTGGATATAATATTGCTGTTTTCCAGGTGCATTCCTAAGATGTATTACATTTCTCAGACTTACTTTGTATAGGCCACTGCCAGGGGCAGGTTTGGGGGTGGCCAGAAGATTCTTTGGTTTCAGCCAGGCATCTCTCTGCCTCCCTGGAGTGTTCGTGTACTTGGGGAAAGCCAGGGTCAAAGTAGACTTGACGTTTGTCTGGAAGCATGAGCTCCATGTCCCGGTTTCAGTGAAACAAAAGGCAGGAATGCAAAGATCTGTTTCCTGGAACTGTTCATATTTACACAGTGATAACGTATTTCTTCATGTTGTTGACCCAGATGTAGTCATATCTTGCCTGGTGACAGAGTCTGCTTTGTTGATTGTCCGCTTTGGAATTTACTGGGCTTCTGTTGAACATGGACTATGTTTTCCTGGAAAATAGAATATTAAAATAGTTGACAATTATCCCATAAGTGGAGCTGCGTTCCAAGAACAGCAATGTAGGTAATCCTACCTGATTCACCTCTAGCTCTCTACTTTGAATTTCTGTTGGTGGCAACAAAGCTTTCATGAAAAACAACATCCTTCACCTTTGAAAAAGAAAACTTCCATTAAAAGAAAAGGCAGGCAGGTTTTTAAAAAGTTATCATTTAAGGCTCTTGTCTGATCCTTACTTTAGGGGAAAATCCTTGCAATGTAACAAAAATATCAATGGGTTTACAGGAGCGATTCCAAGCTCCTTGCAGAAAAACTCTTAGATAGCATTTGGAAGTGTCATTGCGGCAGAAGTATATTGAATAACCACGGTCATCTCAATCAGTGATGTTTCTGTATTCACATGGGCCTTGACTTTTGCAGCCTTTAGAGAAGGAAGAGTTGGCATATGTTAGACACCAAAGTTTTTGCCAGCTGAACGTGTCATTCTTTCCTTTTTCTCTTTACAGGAAATGTTAAGTTATTAAATTCATTGATGTTTCCTGAAATGATATTGCTCTTTCCCATCCAAGGGGCCATAGGGGTGGGCCTCTAGAACATTGTCCCTAAAGGTGTTCACGTGATGATTCCAGCACTTACATCCTCCAGAATCTTTCTTTTCTTTCGGGCAGTGGCACAGAGGCGTTAGGTCTGACACGAAACGCAGAAGCATGCGTAGCCCTTGCCCTGATCCTTCTCGCTAGGAGGCTGTTTCCTTCCCTCCAGAAACCACTGCCAGTTTTGGACAATTTCCTGCTGATGTTGGTATCATAGCGGACAGGGAGGAAATGAGACAGGAATGTGCTGGAGCTTCTAGCCCCTGCATTTCTACTTGATTGGCCAAAAGTAATGGGCAGACACAGCATTTCAGCTGATTTTGGCACAGAAAATGAAGGGAAGCTGGGCAGGACACACAGCACAGACCCATGCACTTCATCCATAAAGAAAAAAGTATTTCTTTAAGTTAAATTAACTTCGGAAGCATGAGCCAGGATGACTCAGTTGGAGCTATGAGGTTCCCAGTTGTTGGCTCTAGTGCTACAAACCGTCCCTTACCTCTGTCCTTTCACTTTAGCTCCTTCTTCCCTGTTTCAATGTCTGTGGGTCTGGAAATGAGTTCATATCTCATCTGAGAATTTCTACTACTGCCAGAGGCTCACAGGTTTGTTGGAAGCTCACAGATGAAAGCACCTGAAAGCTTTTATTTCTCCGCTAAAATGTCTTCCCCGAGGACACACATATAGTGTCATTGTGACCTTTAATCTTACTTCCTAATCCTTTTTTTTTTGGACAGGGTCTCATTCTTTTGCCCAGGCTGGAGTGCAGTGGCATAATGTTGGCTCACTGCAACCTCTACCTCCTGAGTTCAAGTGATTCTCCTGCCTCAGCTTTCTGAGTAGCTGGGATTACAGCCACGTGCCACCTCACCTGGCTAGTTTTTGTGTTTTTTGGTAGAGACGGAGGTTTCACCATGTTGGCCAGGCTGGTCTCAAGCTCCTGACCTCAAGTGATGCATCTGCCTTGGCCTCCCAAAGTTCTGGGATTATAAGTGTGAGCCACCACATCCAGCCAATCATTTTCTTATCACAGAGAATAGTTTTAATCACTGGAAAACTGCCAGCTTCTCCAGGAAGCCAGATCTTTTGGAAATCATGCAAAAACACCAATAGCAATTACAAAACTAGCAACACAAAACGGATTAAAAAGTCTTAATGTAGATCTATTTCTATTGGCTTTTTTGACAGTAGCTGAGAGGGTCCTTACTTCTCAGGCAGCAGCTACCTGGCCACAGGTTGGTCACACTTGTGTTTGAACGGTGGGCATCACTCAATCTGAGATAGTTCATGAGGAGTCAGAATGGTCTTTAAGGTTCTTCTTTATCTCTTCTTCTGCCTTTTGACTGACTCCACTCTTCATCTTCCAAAAGAATAATCCAAGGGATCACATCCTTAGGGCACACTACTGTGCACCCCACTGGTCAGCACAGATGTAGGGTGGAAGGATCTGGGGTGACTACTGGCTCATTGAGGAGCTCTGGTTCGCTCTGATTCTTCATCCTCACTTGGCAGCGCATAGCAGAAGGTCTTTTGCAGACAGGCAGTGTCTCCGGGGGCCTCCCAGGATGGCTTACCTTAGAGAATTTGCCAGGCTTGGGTTTGGCCCCAGGCTGGCAGGCTCAGAGAGGATTGGGTCAACACATTAAGAGATGTTTTTTTTTTTTTTTTTTCTCTCTCTCTAGCACAGACACACGCTTCTCTCATGAGACTCAAGTGTAAAACCAGATCTCCAATCCATTGATTTTTCACAAGAAATATAACTGCAGAGAGCCTGGACTCTCAAGAATGCCAGGCAGGTCTAACTACCTGGGGAATGAAATCACAATCAGAAAGAAGGGTGATCAGCTTGGATTCAGAACTGGGGGTGTCAGTGGTGAAGGCTCAATCAGAATAGTGGATGCTTTCTGCAGTGGGTTGAATGGTGAGCCACTCAAAAGGTGTGTCCACCCGAACCCTATAAATGTGACCCTATTTGGAAAAAGAGTCTTTGCAGATGTAATTATGTTAAGGATTTTAAGATGAAATCATCCTGGATTAGGTGAACCCTAAATCCAATGACAGTTTACAAATTCTATGCCCTTAGAAGAGAAGAAGGCCATGTAAAGACAGAGGCAGAGGTTGGAGTTATGAAGCTACAAGCCAAGGAGTGTCAAGGATTCCTGACAGCCCCCAGAAGCTAGAAAGAGGCATGGAATGTCTTGTCCCTCAGAGCCTATAGAAGGAGCTAACCCTGATGATATTGGATTTTAGATTTCTGGCCTCCAAAATCGTGAAACCATACAATTCTGTTGTTTTTAACCACTCAGTGTGTGCTAATTTGTTATGGCAGCTCTAGGAAATTAATACACTCTTTCATTTAGATAGAGCTGCCCCTGGGCCAGGCAGCTGGAGTCCTTGGGCCAGCCCCTTCCCTGCACCGTGCTTCTATGGGGCCTGCCAACATTTGCGCACAGGCTGGGCAGCTTCCATGGCTGGCCACTCTAGTTTACAAGGAGCACATTTTATCTTTAGACATGGTAATCCATCCCCGTGGGAGGATTGCTGGACTGGGAGCTATTCTTTCTCTTAAACCTGCCATTTATACGTATTGTCTGATGGTTTTGCAGCTTAACTCTCCGAGTGGCCACCTTATTCCCCAAATGTTCTTGGGGACAGTGATGTGATAAAAGTGGAAGATATACTTCTGCAGAAGTGTATTTCACAAGGACTTAAAATACGTGTTTGCATGTTTTACTTCTATGCACATTTTCCCATGAAATCTTGCCAGCCCGGATTGGTTCCAGGACTTGTCTATTCTCCTGGGGCTTTAGTAGTGAAATCAATGTGTGGTACAGAGTCCACCTCATCAGTAGTTACTGGGTACTGAATAAAAGAAAAAGCAGAGGCAAGATTCTCTAAGGTTGGGTGTAACTTTCTCTCCAGGTCCAAGCCCATCCCTCCAGTGTTCTTCCAAGAAGATACTGATTTAAATTTCTTTCCTAATTAAACATTTTCCTGAGAAACATGTTTCATGGAAGATGGGATGCTGGTGCAGATAGGAGTTGCTCTTCTGGTGATGAGGTGGGATGAGGGTGGTGTGGGTTTGGGGAATACATGCACACAGGTGTGGGGCTATCACATTGGCTGCAGGAGTGGGGAAGGAGCCAGCAGGAATGACCAGAAAGGCCTGGAATATGCATGAGCAGTTCTGACTGTCTTTGGTAAGTGACATGGAACCATTGGAAAGAATTAGGCTGGGTAATATCATTATCAGATTTGACTGTTTTTTTAAATTAATCCATTTATTTATTTATTCATTCATTCATTCACTCATTTTAGAGATAGGGTCTCACTCTGTTGCCCAGGCTGGAGTGCAGTGGTGCAGTCATAGCTCATTATAACCTCAAACTCCTGGGCTCAAGTAATCCTCTTGCCTCAGCCATCCGAGTAGCTGGGACTGCAGGCACCCACCACCATGCTCAGCTAATTTAAAATTTTTATTTATTTATATTTTTTGCAGAGACAGGGTCTTACTGTGTTGCTTGGGCTGGTCTTGAACTCCTGACCTCAAGTAATCTCCTGACTTGGCCTCTGAAAGCACTGGGATTACTGGTATAAACTACCATGCCCTGCCGGACTTGAATTTTTGAAGTCCATGTGAATGGGTTGGGGTGGGATAGGGTAGAGGAGGCAGGGAAAGCAGCAAGCAGACTATGGAAGTGAATAGGAAGTATCGATGTGGAATTTGGTCTTGAGTTGTAAAGCTTTAGCATAGTCCACATTTCAACTCATGCCCCGTTGCCTTTTCCATTCATCTTGCAAAGATGTCGTGAAGCATCTTTCAAAGATGAAATAAATATAGAAAGGAACATGCAAAAGCAGTAAAAATAGTATTATAGCAGCTCATTCAAAGTGACATTTCATTATCCTGGGTAAACCAGTACAACTGACCTTTTCACACAAGGCAGCTGGGAGTAGGAGCAGGAGGAATGGATAGAGGTGGGAAAGGCAGTGTCCCATGGACTGTATCACTCGGGGCCTGACTTTGCAACCTTTATAGGAATCTGTGATCCAGATGCCTTGTTAGAGCTAAAATAAATTTTATACACAATTAAACCAATGTTGCTTACCAAGTATTTTTGGAAGGACGATTATGCTTCCATAACATGTATTAAAACCAAAAATAGACGTAAAAAGATTCAACAATTGGGAAAGAAGTGACCCCGCTCTTCCAAGGATCTAGGGCCACATTCACCCATCATGGCATCTTACGTTTCTAGCAGTAGGCATGGCGCATGGTGGCTGCCCATTACATTAAAAATATAATGACTATAGGGAGCCCTCAAAGCCCATTAAGGATTTTTTAGCTGTTTGCCGGGGTACAATTTTTTTTCTTTTTCTTTTATCACATAACTAGAATTATTCAAGCTGAATGGAACTAATCAAACACTTGCCTTTACAACTACAAGGGACTTCGACCCTGTACTCTGGTTGTGCCTGCATATGCCTGCCTGTCTTTTTCTTGGTTATTTGAAAATACAGGCTGAACCCTGAGCTTGGGACCCATTTTCCCCCTTTCTCCTTTTTTTTTTTTTTTTTTTATTAGCTGGGATTGGGAAGTAGAATGCTGAATAAATAGAAACTCACTCCGGGGACTCAGGGCTCTTTAGAAGGTAATTCTGACCTCCAGCCACTTACAGAATATTGGTAATTTGACCTGGACTTGATTTCCGCATAAGCTGTCATTTGATACGCTCAGAGAAAGCAAGAGAGGACATAAACGAAGAGGATATATTTCTAGTGGCACACTAAAACAGAATCAGTTACCAAAAACTATCCTTGCTGAAGTGATTAACACCTCATATATTTTATTTAATTTTTGTTTGCAGTTATATATCTTGAGCTTCTATGGGTTCCAGTACACAGTTTGTAATAACTTTTGGGGTTATAAAATTTTACCTAATGGGCTAGCAGCCTGGTATGTAAAATTAATTTGATATTCATATACTCATAAAGTAAATATATAATTGTTAAATGGTTAAGATATAATGTAACATTTTTCTCTGATTAAAAAAGTAATGTAAGCTTATTTTAATAAATTGGGAAAATACAGAAACGTGCTGGAATCACCTGGAACTCATCAGTCAGCTATAATGACCATTATTTAAAGTATTTCATTTTTTTTGTGCCTGTACAGAATCATTGTGTGTGATTATACATATATTATGTAATATTTAATTCTGAATTCTACCGTTTACCCCTTAACATTGTTGTACAAATATTTTCCCCATGTTACTGAATATTCTTGGACTACAGTAGGAATGGTTAAGGTTTGATTGGTCAATTAATAAAATTATTTGATCCTTGGCATGGCAAGATGTTTGGTGCTTCCACGCGAACACTGCATAAAAGATTCTTTTCTTGTTGTTTATTAGAAATAAAGATATCTCTATTTCATCCACAGGGTGATAGCTGTTTGAAGGCAATTAGGATCTGTATGCTCTGTATTAAGAAAAATATTGTCAGCTGTCTGGTGCTCCCTTTTCTGTTTTTAAAATTTATGTCTTGTACATTTTCTTTTTTCTCCTGGTAGATCAACATCATAGAAGTAATTAAACCTCAGTAAGAAAGGTAATTCCTACAAATCTGGAGGGTTTAATTCAAGCTGGTGCTGAATATAAATGCAATATTTAACAGAGTGTAAATCATCCCTGATACTCACATATATCCTTTCTTTCCAGGGCACCAGCTCCACAATGGCCATCACTGAGCACATAGAGGAGTGAAATTTAAGGGGGCAGAGTGGAGCGTTCATAGGTAAGTGACCAGAAGTCGCACAGAGGTTTGGGGTACATAGGCCTATAGTTACTTGCTAGGGAAGGCTTGAGGTCAAGGACAAAGAGAAGAGTATACAGGGAAGGCTGGGCGTGGTGGCTCACACCTGTATCCCAGCTACTTGGGAGGCTGAGACAGGAGCATCTCTTGAGGCTAAGAATTCAAGACCAGCCTGGGCAACACAGTGAGACCCTGTCTGTAAAGATAATAATAAAAGAATGTACAGGAAAGGACTTCTGCTTTTCCGGGGTAGCACCCTCAGGTTCAACTGTGTTCATTCACCTCTGCCAATTAGGCAAAGGGTTAATCTAGGTGGAAGGGAACCTGTGGAAGGGGAACATACCCCTGTCCCAGGTTTTAATAAAATAGGCATCAGTGGTGATAACTGTAAACCTCAAGAGGGTGGGGGTTTCAAATAGGAGTGCTAGAGCAAGGGGCTTTCTTGCCTGGGCAGGCCAGGGGAGCGGAGCTGGATGGGACTTTTCTTGGCTTCAATGCGCAGGTGACCCCAGTGGGAGAGTGGGGAGTCTCTCAGGGTCTCCTCAGTCAGCAAGTCAGGGAGGAAGGAGAAAGGAAATGGATGTTTGCTGAGCTGTGTGGCTTGGCCCTTCCTCTGTGGGAAGCTGGGAGTTTAGGCCACTCACCCTGGGTCTGCAGCGGCTGCTCTGCTGATGAACAACATCAGGCCTCTGCTCAGAGCATGTGGACCCTCTGATGCCGAGGGTGGGGTTCTGCTGGTCTTGCCTGGGGGCATTGAGCTCCCTGTCTCTGCCCACTGTCCAGCCTCTGCCCACTGTCCAGTCTCTGCCCACTGTCCAATCTCTGCCCACTGTCCAGCTCATATGAGTTCTTTGCAGGGTTGTTTCCTTCTGAGGACTGTGAAGAGAACTGTTCTGGGTCTCTGTACTTGACTTGTAGATGGTCATCTCTCTCTCTCTCTTTCTCTCTCTCTCTGTCTCTCACTCTCTTTCTCTTTGTCTCTCTCTCTCTCTCTCTGTCTCTCTCTCTCTTTATGTCTCCCCCCCTCTGTCTCTTACTCTCTTTCTCTCTCTCTCTCTCACTCTCTTTCTTTCTCTCTCTCTTTCTCTCTGTCTCCCACTCTCTTTCTTTCTCTCTCTCTCTGTCTCTCCCTCCCTCTCTCTTTCTCTCTCTGTCTCTCTCTCTTTCTCTCTCTCTCTCTTTTGAGACAGGGTCTCGTTCTGTCACCCAGGCTGGAGTGTACTGGCATGAACATGGCTCACTGCAGCCTTGACCTCATGGGCTTAGGTGATCCTCCTGCCTCAGCCTCCTGAGTAGCTGGGGCCACAGGCACGCACCACCATACCCGGCTGATTTTTAAAATATATTGTAGAGATGGGGGTCTCCCTCTGTTGCCCAGGCTGGTCTCAAACTCCTAGGCTCAAGCAATCCCCCTGCCTTGGCCTCCCAAAGTGCTGGATTACGAGTGTGAGCCACTGCACCTGGCCCCTGTGTCTTTTCAAATTATCTTCCCTCTATTTGTGTCTGTTTCTGTGTCCAAATTTCCCTTTTGTAAGGATACCAGTAGTATTGGATTAGAACCCACACTAATGACATCATTTTAACTTGATTACTCCATAAAGATCCTACTTCAAATTAAGTACTAGAAGTTAGAATGCCAACATGTATTTTTTGAGGGGATACAAACCCATACCAGACCCCCATCCCCCACCTACTCTTACCCTAGTGAGTTCAGCAAGTCCTTCAAGCTATCACTAAGTTATGATTTTCCACTGAATGTGTCTCTGAAGTAAAGGTTGAATGAAGCAGCAGGTTCTTTGAAACACTTTCCCTTTGAAGGAATGATTCAGCGTTGCTTCTTTATCTGGAGATATGGTGCTGTTTGATGCATCTTCTCTCCACATCTGTTTGTATCAGTGCAAAAGGGAAAATGAAGATAAGCAGGTTTTTTTTTTTTAAGTAATAGAAGATAATTCAGGGTCCATCTGGGTTTAAGATGGAATGATCTGGCTGCTGGTTATCTCTATGGATCACCGTGCTGGGGATCGTGGGAGCAGTAACTGTGCTGCTCAAGTCCATGTGCTGCTACGGACACTACTTGTGAGCTTCTAACTTAGCTCCTGGGCTTTTGGCCTCTATGAGCTCTAGCAATTCTCCATGTGGGCTCCAGCAATATTGAGAAATGGAATAGCAGCTATCTTCGTCCATGTCATACTGCTAAAACAGAGTGCCCGAGCCTGGGCAATTTATGAAGAACAACAATTTATTTCCTCACAGTTCTAGAGACTGGGAAGTCCAAGATCAAGGCGCTGGTGGGTTGGATTGTCTGGTGAGGGCTGCACCCTCTGTTGGGGAGGAATGTTGTGTCCTTGCTTGGTGGAAGGTAGAAGAGCAAGTGACAAACACTGCTGTGTGAAGCCTCTGGGGCCTTTAAACCCATTCATCAAAAAGGAGTTCTCATGGCTTAATCACCTCTTAAAGGCCCCACCTCCAAATACCATTTTACTGGCCGTTAAGTTTCAACACCTGAATTTTGGAGGGCACACGTTCAAACCATAGTGGCAGCCTAGTGCAGCATGAAGAGAGTAGAGTCTGGAGCCAGGTTAACTGGGTGGCAACCAGCTGTGGGACTCTGAACAGGGACTTACCCTCTGTATGTGTCAGCTCTGCATCTGTAAAATGGGAACAATACTAATATCTATATTTATATCATGGAGTCAGCTGGGCACAGTGGCTTACGCCTGTAATCCTAGCACTTTGAGAGGTTGAGGCAGGTGGATCACCTGAGGCTGGGAGTTCGAGACCAGCCTGGCCAATGTGGTAAAACCCTGTCTCTACTAAAAATACAAAAATTATCTGAGTGTGGTGGCATGCACCTGTAATCCCAGCTACTCAGAAGGCTGAGGCAGGAGAATCGTGTGAACCCGGGAGGCAGAGGTTTCAGTGAGCTGAGATTATGCCTCTGCACTCCAACCTGGGCAACAGAATGAGACTCTGTCTTAAAAAAAAAAAAAAAAATTATACCATGGGGTCGTTAACAGGATGAAATGAACTGATATACGCTGAGTGCTTAGAACAGGGCCTGGCACATAATAAGCACAATATGAATTTTTTAGGTAAAAATAAAGATTGAAAGCTTTCTCAGTGCCAGGGACTGTGATAAGGACTTTAAATGCAGTATTATAATGATGCTAAGGGATTGGTTGCTATTATCCCTACTCAAAGGTAGGAAACAAACTCAGAGAGGTGAAGGAACTGTTCAAAGCCAAGAGCTAATAAGGCAGAGCCAGGCTTTGAGAGAGGCATGTCTGATCCCCACCTGACCTCGTCACCACCTGCGATGCTGCCTGCAAATGGAGCCTGAGAAATGGCTTCGTTCTGTGAATAAATGAGCCAATGAATACTCGCTGAGTGTCTGCCATGAGGTGACAGCTTCATGACACACTTGGACAGATGACATTTATAAATAAAAGGCTTATTTACACTTGAATGTCGGTTCTAATAATTCATGTGAACTACGCTCTGCCACCTTCTCTACATTTACTAGTATTAAAAGTAAATAAAGATGTTCGTGGATTTCACCCCATTTGAATTTTGAATTGAGCTTCTTTAAAAGGTTTCAGTGATTACTTACTACTGAGTAGCTGACTATCTTCCTTAACCTTATGGATAATTATTTGTATTATGGATCCATTAATAGGATTCAATACATTAGAGTTCTTCTCTCTTGTTGAATATTCACTCACCTGTGTGTCTGATGCAGATTCGAGTTCAACATGATTGAAGATGGAAGGTAGAAGGCAGAAGGCACATGTGGTCCATTTACCTTGGACAACAAGTACATGGTCTACAAGGTGTCCACACTGGCCTCTGGGAACCACGGACAGGGCCAATGTATAATCACGGGACTATGCAAGGATCAGCATCCCATGTTTACACTGACACTGCAACTGAACAGGTAGGAAAGGTGTGTTGGTGGAGAAAACATTCCAACAGGTAAATTGCCATGTAATGTATTATCCAGACCAAAGCTCTTTTTAGAATAAAAAGAGAGTGCTAATAACAATTTTGCCAGGGCAAGAGGCGTAAGTGGGACTGTCCTGGCCAATGGGGTGATGGCCACCCCCACCTACAGTCTACCAGGATGACAGAGCACTGGGTGCAGACCTAGGAGAGGTGGAGAGGAGTGGCATGAGGTCCTTGCTGGGGCCTGTGACAAGAGGACAGGCTGGGGCTGTCTGGATGGAGGTCTTACTGGGCCACTGTTCTGTCCTGATGTGTACGTTCTTAATGCTCTTGTGAATGGAGGCGTTAGAGAAATCCTGTTTGAAGGTAAATTCTAAGTCTTCCAATTTGATTAATCACCATAACTCTCTTTGTAATTTCTCTGGGTATTTTTCATTTGGAATCACGCTGTTCTTTCTGCTGACACAGCAGCATTGACCCAGCCTCCTTTTTGGGGAGCCAACACTATTGAAATCAGGGGTGAACAAGCTTGGTTTAATGACAATGGCCATCAGTTGTTCATTTATCTCATAAAATTATTCTTATCAAAGGCTGTGTGTGTGAGTGTGTAGGTGTATGATGTGTAATGAGGTACACAGGTAGGGATGTGTGTGTGTATGATGTGTAATGAGGAAGTATGTGGGAAGGAGTGTGTCTGTGCAGATGTGTGAC
>NW_012103310.1:125611-140010 GCF_000951045.1 Mandrillus leucophaeus | reverse complement strand
GAGGTAAGTAGTGGTGTGTGTATGTGTGTGCAGATGTGTGATGTGTAATGAGGAGGTAAGTGGTGTGCGTGTGTGTGTGTGTGCAGATGTGTGATGTGTAATGAGGAGGTAAGTGGGGTGTCTGTGTGTGCGCATGCAGGTGTATAATGTGTAATAAGGAGGTAAGTAAGTAGGAGTGTGGGTGTGTTTATGCTTGCTCATGCAGTGTGTGTGTGTGCACACCAATGTGTATGCAGCATGCATGGATCCAATAGGTCTGACCCTGGCCTCCTCTGAGTGGCCTGTCTGGTTGGTGCCCTCTGTGGGCTCAGCCTGGCCTGGTACTTGTATTCAAACCATCGGGAAGAGGTTGTCAGAAGAAGATGGTGACAGGTGAGCTATTTGAGAG
This sequence comes from Mandrillus leucophaeus, assembly GCF_000951045.1. Lineage (NCBI taxonomy): Eukaryota > Metazoa > Chordata > Mammalia > Primates > Cercopithecidae > Mandrillus > Mandrillus leucophaeus. The sequence goes on along the minus strand of NW_012103310.1, from coordinate 139,622 downwards.
CCATGACTATAGAAAATGCCAGAAAGAAAGAGGCTGAGCTGAGACAGGCATGAAGTTTCATGGGCTGAGCCTCCTTGCCTTCCTCTGGCCAGCGTGGGACTGTGAGGCTTGCTGCAGGGCTGCTGGAGTGAGAGAGGCCAAGGCAGGTTAGAGAGGGCTGAAGGAGCCACCCTAAAGATTGGGAAGAAAATGAAGGAGGACAAAAAGGCATCAATGGCCATAGCTAAACACATTGAACTTTAAAATTCTGGAAATATTCACTCACCCTTTAAATCTAAAGGGTTGAGATTTTTCCAAAGATAGCCAATCTGCCTTCGGGGCATGTAGCTCACGGTAAGTGACCACATTGGTCTCATGGTCTCTGTTTTATCCTGATTACCACCCTCATCATCGCGTCTTTTTCTGAAGTGTACATAATGTAGAACTGGAGCTTATTTTTACTTACTGCGTTTACTGAATAATTTAATGTTTCTTAGTCTTCACTTTGAAGACAATGGCAATATCCTGTATTCTGTATTCACCAAAACCCCCAAATAAAATAAACTCTGAGTTGAATTGCTTTTACTTTTATAGGTCTTACATGATCCAGTGAGTTGGATTGTCACTGGCTCTTCCCAGACGAAAGGCACTCAACTCTGTCTAGGATTGCACACAAACTTCTTGACGCGCTCTGTGTACAGCACTATTTAATTGTTTTCTTCCTTTTATAACAGAAAAGAAGTGCATGATGGTGTAGTGTGCAATGTGCCATTTTACATAGGCAAAACATGATATTCAAATAAAATACATTCCAAAACTTTCACATGTTAATATTTTTTAGTGGTGGTAGGGAGTAAAGGATTAAAACACACACACACACACATACACACACACACACACACACACACAGATTCCTTTCAATGTTAGGTTAGAAAAGTTCCCGCTTTCATGTCTTCGATAGTAGTTTTGGGGCTTGCATTCAGCATTTTCCAGTTTTGTATTTACTTTTGGTCCGTTTGTGAGCCTCATGTTGGGACTGATTAACTTAAGGAGTACGATCAAGTTAATTTCTAAAATTATCAGAACTAAGTTTGTTTTAATTCATTTTACAAGCACTGTTTCTATAATGCTCAGCCCTTTGGGTTGGGGAAGAAATATGGGAAATTGTTAACACAAATCAAAGAAAAAACCTGTTGCATGTATTGCAAGTTTGGAATTGCTGACGTAGAATATTACTTTATTTCTAGTGCTTTTAGAAAATTATCTTACAAGAGGAAAGGAAATAATTTGGGTTTCCTTTGAGGGATGTTCTGTTTTGAGTGTGAAATTTCATTTTGTCTTTCATGAATAGAGACAACAGAAAAAATACTTTCTAATGAGATGTTTTTCCATCAGATTTAAATTATGGAAAATCCTGTCTCTCACGGAAGGATTTTTGTCTTGTTCCTTGTAGACCCTAAATTTAGTGCAGTGCCTTGGACATATTAGATGTTCAATACTTATTTATCAAATAAAGCACAACTTTAGGGGAAGGAGCCATGGCTACCTCCATGTAGTTTGCAGGCTGCACTGTGTTTTTTACTTAGCTGGTCACTAGATGGCCCTCTGTATCCATGCTAAATCTCTATTGCTATGCATGCTCATTAATGCGTGCAGACACAACTGCTCAGGCTGTGTGTGAAGCGTTTGAACGGCTCAGTTTTCCCCTTTCACCGGGCATCAGTTACAAGTCCTCTAGACTGTTGTACACCTAAGACAAAGCTGATGATGATAACGTTAAGTCATCGAAAGAAGAAACAGAGGACAGAGGAACTGTTTTAATTAGAGAGGTGCTCTTCCCTATGCTGGAAATACTGGGAAAATTTTATAGTCAGCACATTTTAAAATTAGGCACAAACTTTAGCCGTTTGCATGAATACGCATCGCACAGAGTGCTATAACCCTACAAGTGTTGTTTGGGCTGGTGGTGCATTTGTTGAATGGCTTATCTGTGGCAGCTGGGAGGCAGGATCATCTGTTGTTGAATAGACAGAACCCACTCTGCTAATGCTGCTTTGTGGTCAAACTTTGAGCCATCAATGTAACTGAAAAGTCACTCTTGGCCTGGTTCTCCAGAGTGTCTGTAATAGTATTCCACCTACGGGTGTAGACACTTGCTGAGGAGGCACAGAGAGATGATGTTTTAGACGTTGGGATCGTGGTAACCTTTATTGTAGTCACTTTTATCCATGTGCTGGGCTATTGTAACCATACTGTCACTGAAAAGGGGGTTTTCTTTGGGACAAATCCATTTCTTTGAAGAATAATTTTCCCCCTGATTATAAAAGTCATGCATTTCCATTGTAGAAAATCTGGAAAATACAAAAAATTATTATGAAAACAAGAATTCTTACCATTTTAGAGATCAAACTGAAATCATGTTGAATGCATAACTTTATATCCTCCTTTTAATGTTATATTGTGTAATGAACATACTGTATTCCAGATCATTACTCTTCAAAAACTGAGTTTTGACAGCAACATACTATTCCACCTTTTGCCTATGCTGTATTTTTAATCATACTTAATCATTTAATATTAATATTTAATCATTTCCCTATCCGTGGACACTTAGGTTTTGTTTCAAATTTTCTACTTTCAGAAATGATGCTGAAATAAACACTGTTACAGATGCATTGTTCTCACATCTCTGATTCATTTCTTACCACGAATTTCTGTAATTGGAATTAGAGGGAGGGCTAATGGCTTCTTGATGTAGAAGTAAAGTGCAACATTTCTCAGGAAGAGTTTTTCACCCTTCTGGTTGTAAACTCACAGCTGGATCAAGGGTCTCTGAAATTAGGATACTATCAGAATTCTTGAAAATATTTCTCATGTAGCATCTTTTTAGACAAGTCCATGTCAGAGGTAGAAAACTCAGATTGTTCTGTTTTGCAAGTAAGTTCTCCTTGCCTTATACCAGCATCATTTATTTTCTGACAGCTTAACCCTGAGGCTTTCTGTCAGCAAAGGCTGCTTTTTTATACCCTCTTGTACGTTTATAGCATCTTCTATCACTTGGAGAGATCCGTGAGAGGCCCCCTGTGTGTTTCTAAAGACATCCACGGTTTCTAAAGACTGTGACACTCTCCTCCAATCGCTGGTGGGTTTAATGCAGGTGACACGTGCGAGGTTTACCTGATTTGCAACTGGGGATCTCAAGGAAGTGTTTTTGGCATGGCCCTTGTAACTAAGTTCTTTCACCAGGAAAGACACATTTTATTCCCATTCTAATAAAAGAACCACAATGTAGTGGTTGAAAGTGTTTCTGTGACCATGCCATTGAGAAAGCCCTTTCTCTTTTTTAGTTTTTAAAAGCTTGACATTGAATTAAAAGGATATTAATTTAACTTTTAAAATCTTTTTGAAAGAACAATTAATTCATTTCTAAAAGTCAAAAAATCAGTATTTTGGTATACAAAGGAACCTCTTAATGTTTTCCAAATGGAGTTTTGAACTTAAATATGCATTTCCTTCCTAAAAATCTGGAATGCTTCTGTTCTTGGTGTTTTGGGAAAAGGGCAGAACGTTTTCTCAACCTGTGTACACACAAGCCTTCTAACATTCCTCTTCTGGTTTGGATTTCACAAATTATGGAAGTGATAGCTCAGAAACGGCACAAAAGAGAAACCAAGGGTTCTGTTTGAGGTTCCTTTCCTGTCCTCTGGTTCGTGCCCTGCCTGTCAGCTTTCCCACATGATTCCAAGTTCATCGGTGTGACTAACCACCTCAAAGCAGGTTACCCAATGCTCCTGGCATCTGGCCTGCCCTGAGTCTTGGGCACTGTGCAAGCAGGGCTGGTTGGGTGGGGAGTGAAGGGAGAAGGTGGCCAGCAAGTTCCTCTCTGTCACTGCTTGCTGCTCTGTCATCCCCCCTGACCCCTGAGGACTCAGATGCTTAGGTCCCCACTGGGCTCTGGGCTGCTCACTGCTGGGTTTCTTCCAAGTTTGTCCTCTCTGAGCCCAAGCCCCATGTCCTGAATTGCACCCTCCTCCCTCAAATTTCACCATGCTCTTTTGACTCAAAAATCTACTCCTGTATGAAAGCTGATAGCAGGTGGAAAATTACTTTGATGCCGTGGTAGCCTCCAATATCCCACCTCCAGTACCCCAAGGCTCTCCTTGCTGTCATGGAAGAGGAAGTCTCACAGACCAAATTGAGATGCTCAAATCACCCAGTTTATGGAATCAATTGAAAACATACCATGAGAAGCAATTAGAAATTGATGGGGTTGTGAACACATGCAGGATTGGGCAACTAGAGAGTCAAAGGACCAACCATACTTCCAGGTTTCTAGAATCCTGGGCTAGGTAATGTTCACATGTCCTGTTTTCTCTGTTTGCTGCATCTGCCTTCCCGGATGATGGTCTGGTTACAAGAACTGAGGTAAGAGCAGAGGTTCAAGAAGGAGCTTAGCTGGCCAAGTATAGTGGCTCATGCCTGTAATCCCAGCACTTTGTGAGGCTGAGGTGGGCAGATCACCTGAAGTCAGGAGTTCAAGACCAGCCTGTCCAACATGGCGGAACGCCATCTCTACTAAAAGTACAAAAATTAGCTGGGTGTGGTGGCGGGTTCCTGTAATCCCAGCTACTCAGGAGGCTGAGGCAGGGGGAATGCTTGAACCCGGGAGACAGAGGTTCCAGTGAGCCAAGATCGCGCCACTGCACTCCAGCCTGGGTGACAAGGGTGAGACTCCGTCTCAAAAAAAGAAAAAAAAAAAAAGGGCTCAGCAGATGCAGATGCCTGGAACTGGCACATGCTTCCTCTTGGAGAGATGCAGGAACAAGTATGGGCCAACGGCTGCAGCTCGCCAGTGAACTTGTTGTGTGCCTCTGTGAGGCAGAGCAATGGCTCCTCAAAGACGTCCCTGTCTTAATTCCTAGAACCATGACTATGACACCTTACGTAGCAAAAGGGACTTTGTAGATGTGAATAAGGATCTTTAGAAAGGGTAATAGTTAGAGGCCTTTAAGAAAAGTGGGAGGTAGAGTCAGAGAAGACACGGTGATGGAAGCAGAAGTCAGAGAGAGATGCTATTTGGAGACATAATACTGCTGGCTTTAAAGATGGAGGAAAGGCCAGGTGTGGTGGCTCACACCTATAATCCCAGCACTTTGGGAGGCCAAGGCGGGTGGATCACCGGAGGTCAGGAGTTTGAGACCAACCTGGCCAATGTGGTGAAACCCGGTCTCTACTAAAAACACAAAAAAATTAGCCAGGTGTGGTGGCGGATGCCTGTAATCCCAGCTACTCAGGAGACTGAGGCAGGAGAATTGCTTGAACCTGAGAGGTGGAGGTTGCAGTGAGCCAAGTACCTGCCATTACAGTCCAGCCTTGGCAACAAGAGTGAAACTCCGTCTCAAAAAAAAAAAAAAAAAAAAAAAAAAATGGAGGAAGGGGCCATGAACCAAGGAATGTAGGTGGCCTTTAGAAGCTAGAAAAACTAAAGAGTTATGGACAGAATTGTGTTCCTTCTGTTCTTTCCTTCCCCTTGTCCCCAGATTTACATGTTGACATCCTAATCTGCAATATGTCACAATGTGATCATGTTTGGAGATAAGGTCTTTGCAGAGGTAATTAAGTTAAAACAAGGTCCTATGGGTGGGCCCTAATCTAATATGTCTAACTCACAGGAAAAGTTGTTTGACCCCCTACTCCAGAGTTTCATAAAGTAAACCTTACCACTTCAGTTTTAAATTTGAAGAAACCAAGACTCTGGAAGATTATTTACTTTCCTAAGGTTCCTAACCAACTGGAAATTAGCAGTTGTGTGATTCAATTTCAGAACCAGGATATTTCCAACATACCATGCTGCCTTGGGGGAACTTGTCTTTAGTTTGTGTGGTCCACTTTTTCTGCTCAGAGAGCATGATTTTGACCTGTCTTATGGACCTAATTTTGTTCTTGTCAATCTCCTTTTCAGCTCAGCAAACTCACACTCAATATGTAATCTCAGTTTCTGGGTCTTAGCTATCTTCTAATTTATTGGGAACTCAATAAATACTTCTTTTATTTTATAATTTAAGGCTGTTGATGAAAGGGTTAAGGTTGTGTTGGATAAAGGTGTGATTGTCTGTGAAATGCCACTAGTTATGCATCCAGAGTGAATTATTAAAAGCAAAACCCACCTTTTAATGTCGAAATCATTTTAGATGTATGGAAGAGTTGCAGAGGCAGTACAGAGAACTTTTTGTGTACTCCTCACCTGTTTTCCTTAATGTTAACCTCTTATATAACAGTGGCATATTCATAAAAAGTAAGAACTCAACATTGATACAATACTATTAATTAGACGATAGACTTTATTCTGATTTGTTTTCCTACTAATGACTTTTTTTCTTTTCCAGAATCTAATCCAGGACTTGGTGCTGCATTTAGTCATTACACCCCCTTAGTCTTCTCCAATCTGTGACAATTTCTCAGTCTTTTGTTGTTTTTCACGACCTTGACATTTCTGAAAAGAACTGGTTAGACATTTTGTAGAATGTTCCCCATTTGCATGTGTCTGATATTTTCTCATGATTAGACCAAGGTTTTGGGTTTCTGGGAAGAAGACCACGAAGATGAAGTGCCCTTTTCATTGCATCATGGCAGGTGCATGTGATATCAACATGACTTCATACTGCTGATGTTAACCTTGATCATTTTGTTGGGTGAATGGTTTTTAATGATTGATCATCAACATTAGGTCACACTTGTTTTGTATTCAGCACAATGGTAGGTACTTACTGGGTGAGATAATTGAGAAAAGGCGTAGAAAATCATTCCAAAAAAGGGATAAAAAAGAATATTCTTTGTATAATGTGCAAGGAAATAGATGAGTAGGCAAAGAATACACAATTCACAAGGGAAAACTTTTTTCTTCTTTTCACAAGGGAAAACATTTTGAAAAATATGTTGGAAAAGTTTCTTCTTATGGATAAATAGTAATTGTTGTATCATTATAATATTAATTTAAAAATGGTACACAACTTAAGAATATTAATTGAAAAACCGGTATAACCAATTTGTATTTCCAGTCTAATTACAATTATTTAAAAATATGTGAAGTTAAAGACGACTAGATCATAGAATATATGTTAATAGCAATTGCTTTTGGATGATGAGTTTGTGGGTGATTGTTTTTCTCCTTTTGGCTTTTCTGTAGCTTTGGAAAATTTAACAGTGGGCTTGCATTAGTCTTCTAGGGTTATCCTAACAGAATATCACAGACTGGGTGGTTAAACGACAGACATTTATTTTTTCACCATTCTGGAGGTTAGAAGTCCAAAATCAAGGTGTTGACAGGACTGGTTTCTCCTGTGGCTCTCAGGTGGCTGCCTTTTCTCTGTACACACACATTCCTGGTGTCTCTTTCTCTTCTTGCAAAGATAGTAGTCTTATTGGACTATGACTTCATGTGACCTTGAAGGTTAAAAGGTTAACATTATCTCCTTAAAGGCCCTATCTAACAGTCATATTGTGGGTTAGGGCTTCAACATATAAATTTTGCAGGGACACAATTCAATCTCTAATACAACTTTTTTTTTTTTTTTGAGACAGAGTTTCACTCGCATTGTCCAGGCCAAAGTGCAGTGGCCCTCTGCCTCCTGGGTTCAAGCGATTTACCTGCCTCAGCCTCCTGAGTAGCTGGGATTATAGGCGCACACCACCACACCCAGCTAATTTTTGTATTTTTAGTAGAGACGGTTTCACCATGTTGGCCAGGCTGGTCTCAAACTCCTGGCCTCAGGTGATCCACCCGCCTCAACCTCCCAGAGTGCTAGGATTACAGGCATGAGCCTCCGCACCCTGTCAGAGCTAAATTAATAGATGCAGTGTGAGGTACTGGAAAGAACATGAAAGTTAGAGTCAATGCTTATTTGAATAGCTACTTAAAGGCCATGTGAGCTTGGGTAGATCTGCACCTCTGTTAGTTTATTTGTCAAACTGGAATAATATAATAATTTTGCAGGATGTTTAGGGAAAAAATTAAGTGATCCAATAAGCATGGAAGTGCCTGGCACTAGTTATACTTAATACCGATTTTCTTAAAAGATGTGGCACCTGTCCTTGGGATTTTTATAATCTTCTCAGACAAGATTAAAATACATTAATGGATGAAATGCCAAGTATTGTGGAACCTCATGTAGTCATGGTAGGAATTCAGAGGAGGTGGAGGGAGAAGTGGAGGAATACTGAGAAAATTTCTAGGGAGTAGGAGGTACTTGTATGTTGAATGTGCTAGACACTGTTCTAAGTCATTTTGGATCCATGTTCATTCAAATATGTATTAAGTACCTATCATGTGCCAGGCATTATTCAGGGCATTGGTGCTACAGGGGAGAGCAGAATAGACAAACATACCTGCTTTCATGTAGTTCATATTCCAGTGGAGAGAGACAGGTAATAAACAAGTAAACATGCAAGTATATGGTAGCGCTAGGGAGAAACATAGCAGGAAGCGTGTTCCTTTAGGGAAGGTGACAAAGGTGCTTAGTGCTCACATGCAAAGATGAAGGCAGTATCTTCTTGCTTTCCACTCGGGAAGACAGTCTTAAAAACAGATCAATTACCAGAAACAGGGGAAGCACTATTACATTAACCCAAGGCGATAGAGGGATAAAAGAGAGACGTACGGACTATGCCTGGGGAGTTAGGGAGGGCTTCACAGAGAGCTGGTGTTTCAGCTGAGTCTTGGAGTAGATAGCATTTCCCTGGGCAAAGACCAGGAGGGCACCCCAGATGAAGGGAATGTGATTGGGTTTGGGGGCTTGGAGGATAATTGGGTGTGTTGGGAACATACGGTAAGGAGGGGAGACAGGTTTGAAAGGTAGATGGGCACTTATATATGAAGAACTTTTCTCTATTATGCTGGGGGAGTTTGGATTTTATTCTATAGGTGAAGGAAGTGACATTTATTTCAAGCAGGGGTTTTCAAAATATTTCTTGCATTGGAGGTTGGATGGATGCTGACTTCATTAACTGAGATCTAGAAAACAGTGCAAGAGGGTTGAGAGGAGAAGGAGAGATGAAAATGGAAGAGGAGATAGAGTGAAGGAAGGGGAAGTACTGAGTTCAGTCTGGGAAGGTGGAGGGTCCAATGGCAGTTGGATGAGGAGGCTGAGGTGGGGGAAAGTCAGGAGGAAACATCTAGATTTTAGTTGCACCTCAAGACTCTAATTCTATCTGCCTTCCTAGGGTAGTTGATTCCACTCGTACCAAAATCTTGATTAGGTTAAATTAAAATACTAAAAAATTAAAACAAATGACACTGCTTTCATTCTTCTGTGATGTGAAGTTTAATGCTTTTTTTAAAATAAAAAACCAAGAAAGTTGCATAAATACAGACACATTTGTACTCTGCCTAATTGTGCTGATTATTTCTTAGCTAGGTTTCTGCCTATGGGTTTAAAAAGTATCATTTACACAAGAGTACTTTGCCAGTTAGGGAATTACAGTGGGAATATTTATTCATAGAAGCAGGTCATCCCTTTCTCCCATTCTCTCCACTCCCACTTTTGAAGCAGCATGTGTTTTCTGTACCTTTTTCTAGCCTTCAGAAATAACTTTTGGTCATTTTCTTCAAGTTACAAATCCCCAGGGCCTGTGAATTTGAAGACATGCGGTGTATTTAAGTGCTCCCCTTCTTGCTTTATTATTCCTTTGGGTCCTCCTTCCCTCTCCTTAGTTCTAAGTCAGCTCTTGGCTCCTTACCTCAAGTGCCTACTGAGGACATTTGGGCTCGTTTACTCTTTCTCTCAAGATCCCTGGGTCCAAGACAGGTCAACCCTCTCCCAACATGATTTTGAGCTAAGTTATCTATTGCCTTTTCTTTTTTTTTTTTTTTTTCTTCATTCCTTTCCATCTTGAAAGATATCTACAGTCTGCCTTGGTCCTTTAGGGGTCAGTATACCCTCTCTTTCTCACTCTCTGGCTGGCTATTGTCGTGTGTGTGTGTGTGTGTGCACACGTATGTGATTCAGTGACTTTCTCCGGAGGCACCTGGCTTGAGTGAGTTGGTTCTGTGCCACTGGGAGGAGGACAGTTTCTTCCCCACGGGGGCCGTGCTGCTCTGACTTAGGGAGTTTAATGTCTTGTCAGATGTTGATGCTTTTACTTCCCTTCCTGTTTCAATTGGAATGAGTCACATTTGAAAATATTTTCATCCTTTTAGTGACTACATTGAGTAACACATATTTTTCATTATTATTTACTGCAATTAACCTTGACCTCATTCTTTTTTTCTTTTAAACATTAGCACAGTTATTTCTATTATTATCTAGGTTCCCTCTGTCTCTATACTTAGCTTCATTAAAATGGATTGCAGCCTAGGCAGGTTGAGAAACAGTCTTTTTTAATTTCTGGAGACTCAGCATTCATTAATGGAATAATGAAAACTATGGTGGGAGAGTATAGATAGTTGGCTAGTAGATTGTCCCAAAGTATTTTAGATCAGCTTTCTCTTCATTTGTCCTCCCCTAAACCAAGCTACTTATAAACGTTCTCCAATACTGAGCTCCTTTTTTTTTTTCTTTTTTTCTTTTTTGAGGTGGAGTCTCACACTGTCACCCAGGCTGGAATGCAGTGGCATGATCTCGGCTCACTGCAACCTCCATCTCCCAGGCTCAAGTGCATCAGCCTCCCCAGTACCAGTAGCTGGGATTACAGGCATGTGCCACCATATCCGGCTATTTTTTATTTATTTTTTATTTTTGGTAGAGATGGGGTTTTGCTATGTTGGCCAGGCTGGTCTTGAAGTCCTGACCTTAGGTGATCCACTTGCCATGGCCTCCCAAAGCGCTAGGATTACAGGTGTGAGCCACCACACCCGGCTGCGTTAATTCAACTTTCTTTACTGCCCTGAGCTCTTCTTCTGACATTTCTTTGAGATAGGACAAGTGACTCATCTCCTTGTAATTTATTGGTCTCTTTGATTAAAAGAGACCATTACCAGTTAAAAATTCTACCCTCTCTGCCCTCGCTGTCACATCTTTCGAACGGATGAAGGAAAGATCTTTACAACACAGTCAGATATCAATACTGCTGCATCGTGTGCCTCGCTTCCTCGTGGTAACCACCTGCTGCTTAGAAACTGTTTCAAAGGGGAACTGGCGTACTTCCCTTTTAAGCAAGAGTTACAGCACAAAAGCTGCCTCAGTCATAATTTCTAACGTAGTCATCTCCTCTTTATAAGTGCACTTCCTCAGAGACCTGTGGACATAAACTGAATGTGTTAGGCAGAGCCCTTTCAAAATTTAGACTTGTTTTCTGGACAGATGCCAGATTTCCTGGAGGGCTGGTTACAATCCCCTCGTCCACCCGTGTAGTGCATCTAAGATTGTCTGTCTGGATCATCACCCTTTTTTAGTGTGTACTTAAAGTGGAAGTGATGTTTTCCAGACCCTGTGTAGGAACGAGCTCATGTCATGAGGTTTCGCTCTCATGTTGGTTTCCCTCAGTTAGTTTAGTGACAATAGGATCTGAAGGCCGATGAATGGCTTTGATACCATTTCAAGGTGTCTTCCATTTCCAGTACTCCGGGATTACTGGGAAATTACTGGGGAGATGAAGACACTATGTAAGGCGGCAGGTCAACCTACTAGTTATTCACAGCCATGGGAAGATACTATGGGACTGTTAATAGTATGTGCTGAAAAGACTTCTCTCTTGTTGCTTTAAAAAAACGTAGTTTATTTACATGTATATTGACTTCTTTATGGTCCTATCCTCAGTGGATACATGGCTGAATTCTATTTTTCTGCTAAGATTTTAGGCAGGAGAGTATTTTTCATGAATGTCTTGTAAATCATTAGTAAATGTTCTCTGACAAAGGGTTCCATGGCTAGATAGGTTTGAGAAATGGTGGGGAAGAATATGATGATGTCACCCGTAGGACATTTACACGGCTCTTCCTGATGCTGATATACAAATATATGTCTGTTTAAATTGATTTGATGATCTAATAAAAACTAAATTTCTCCTCTGATAAATTGATGAAAACAACCAACCATGAATATCCTAGCAAACTGTTCTCATGTCTGTTTTCAGGTAAGCATTCCCTGAAGAATTTTATTTATTCATTTGTTTACTCGTTCATTGAACAAATATCTATTTTGTGCCTTCTCTGTGCCAATACTTAGGGAAATGCTGCACTTTAATGAAAAGAAGGGTGTGACAGACATGGCTGGTCTCACCCGCCCCTTTTCTTTAGTTATGTTGAGTCCAGTGCAACCCAGAACAAAGGTTGTGTTTCACAGCTTCCCTTGCAGCAAGAAGTGCCATGTGGCACGTGTGATGTGACCTTGAGGGCTATGTGCAGAGTTGCTATGGGGCCTCCATGCGCAGGCGTAGGTAGGCACAAGTACGCACGTGTCAGTAGCCAGCAAAATGAAGCCATGTGTTTTGGATGGCAGAACAGCAAGACAGGAAGAGCAGGAACTCTGATACTATGGAGTGTTACAACACCTTGAATATTTATGATTAGATCATATTTAAAATAAATAAACTATTACCAATTTAAGTTACTGTTACTTTGACCTTTTTTAATGACAGCCAAACCAATAACCTAACTGATCCAGAAAGGATTTTCAATGATTAGGCATTGTCATAAGATTCAGTAGGCGCATTTTGGAGCTTTTTTTTTTTTTTTAGATGGAGTTTTGCTCTTGTTGCCCAGGCTGGAGTGCAATGGCGCAATCTTGGCTCATTGCAACCTCTGCCTCCCGGGTTCAAGCGTTTCTCCTGCTTTAGCCTCCCAAGTAGCTGGGATTACAGGCATGCACCACCACTCTTGGCTAATTTTGTATTTTTAGTAGAGACAGGCTTTCTCCATGGTGGTCGGGCTGGTCTCGAACTCCTGACCTCAGGTGATCCACCCACCTCAGCCTCCCAAAGTGTTGGGATTACAGGTGTGAGCCACCATGCCTGGTCACATTTAGGAACTTTTAAAAGTCAAGCAGTACATAATGACCATCTCAGTTTAGATAAAAGGCCTGAATATAGAAGGGTAACTTTTGTGACCTTCTGAAAGTTCTCATTCCCACATTTTGGGGGAAGAAATCAAAGACCCAAGGAACCGAAATTCCTTTCAGTGATGATGAAGAGAGGCACACGTTCTTTTCATTGCTTTAGCCAACATGTGTAGAGAAATAAGGCCAGCTTTTCATATGATGTCTGAATTTGCCCAGTTAGTCCAGGGGGCGCAGGCGCTCAACATGGATTCAACGGTTTTAAAATCATCAACATTTATTTTTTGAATTCCTTCTGTATATCTTTGTAAAACAAATTCTGGCATGCCAAACTTCCTTCTTACGAACAGGCTACCTCTATCCACATAGTGGGCATATGTAAACATACAAGTATATATATTTAGATGTGGGTTAGGCATAAAATAGCTTTTTCTTCCTAAGTAAGGAAAAGAAAACCTCAATGCATTACTAAATGTGACATTTTAGATCCAAGTAGACAAAAAGAACCATGTGAAAATGTGCTAAGCTTCCACATAGTTAACAACATGTCACTTTGTGAGAGAATTTTCATAATTAATGAGCCAGTTCAATTTGCTCTGCATTTGACTTTGATGAATATGTCATGGAGTAGTCCCACTGGGACTCTTTCCAGTTGGTTTGGGAAGCTCTTATGTCTATATCCTGTGTGTGTGCATGGATCAAAGTGCTGGCATCTAATGCTGCTATGTTAGGTCAGGGAACAGCCGTGCAAACCCAGTAACAATGCCTGAGATCCCACACTGGCCCAACACATGACCCAGATGAACAGACCCCAAGCCAACAAACATAAAATTGAAACCAAAGCTATTTGGAGAAAGGATTGGACCACTCATCTGGCTATTTTACAGAGTCTTAGAGAATTTATATAATTAAAATTTCCTTCCTAATTCTGGCATTCATTTATTAATTTTTATTTTTATTTTTAAGACACAGCCTCATTCTGTTGCCCAGGCTCGAGTGCAGTGGTGCAATCACAGCTCATTGCAACCTCTACCTCTCGGGCT
>NW_012103310.1:121101-125561 GCF_000951045.1 Mandrillus leucophaeus | reverse complement strand
CAGGCGTAGGTAGGCACAAGTACGCACGTGTCAGTAGCCAGCAAAATGAAGCCATGTGTTTTGGATGGCAGAACAGCAAGACAGGAAGAGCAGGAACTCTGATACTATGGAGTGTTACAACACCTTGAATATTTATGATTAGATCATATTTAAAATAAATAAACTATTACCAATTTAAGTTACTGTTACTTTGACCTTTTTTAATGACAGCCAAACCAATAACCTAACTGATCCAGAAAGGATTTTCAATGATTAGGCATTGTCATAAGATTCAGTAGGTGCATTTTGGAGCTTTTTTTTTTTTTTTAGATGGAGTTTTGCTCTTGTTGCCCAGGCTGGAGTGCAATGGCGCAATCTTGGCTCATTGCAACCTCTGCCTCCCGGGTTCAAGCGTTTCTCCTGCTTTAGCCTCCCAAGTAGCTGGGATTACAGGCATGCACCACCACTCTTGGCTAATTTTGTATTTTTAGTAGAGACAGGCTTTCTCCATGGTGGTCGGGCTGGTCTCGAACTCCTGACCTCAGGTGATCCACCCACCTCAGCCTCCCAAAGTGTTGGGATTACAGGTGTGAGCCACCATGCCTGGTCACATTTAGGAACTTTTAAAAGTCAAGCAGTACATAATGACCATCTCAGTTTAGATAAAAGGCCTGAATATAGAAGGGTAACTTTTGTGACCTTCTGAAAGTTCTCATTCCCACATTTTGGGGGAAGAAATCAAAGACCCAAGGAACCGAAATTCCTTTCAGTGATGATGAAGAGAGGCACACGTTCTTTTCATTGCTTTAGCCAACATGTGTAGAGAAATAAGGCCAGCTTTTCATATGATGTCTGAATTTGCCCAGTTAGTCCAGGGGGCGCAGGCGCTCAACATGGATTCAACGGTTTTAAAATCATCAACATTTATTTTTTGAATTCCTTCTGTATATCTTTGTAAAACAAATTCTGGCATGCCAAACTTCCTTCTTACGAACAGGCTACCTCTATCCACATAGTGGGCATATGTAAACATACAAGTATATATATTTAGATGTGGGTTAGGCATAAAATAGCTTTTTCTTCCTAAGTAAGGAAAAGAAAACCTCAATGCATTACTAAATGTGACATTTTAGATCCAAGTAGACAAAAAGAACCATGTGAAAATGTGCTAAGCTTCCACATAGTTAACAACATGTCACTTTGTGAGAGAATTTTCATAATTAATGAGCCAGTTCAATTTGCTCTGCATTTGACTTTGATGAATATGTCATGGAGTAGTCCCACTGGGACTCTTTCCAGTTGGTTTGGGAAGCTCTTATGTCTATATCCTGTGTGTGTGCATGGATCAAAGTGCTGGCATCTAATGCTGCTATGTTAGGTCAGGGAACAGCCGTGCAAACCCAGTAACAATGCCTGAGATCCCACACTGGCCCAACACATGACCCAGATGAACAGACCCCAAGCCAACAAACATAAAATTGAAACCAAAGCTATTTGGAGAAAGGATTGGACCACTCATCTGGCTATTTTACAGAGTCTTAGAGAATTTATATAATTAAAATTTCCTTCCTAATTCTGGCATTCATTTATTAATTTTTATTTTTATTTTTAAGACACAGCCTCATTCTGTTGCCCAGGCTCGAGTGCAGTGGTGCAATCACAGCTCATTGCAACCTCTACCTCTCGGGCTGAAGGGATCCTCCCACCTCAGCCTCCCGGGTAGCTGGGACTACATGCGTGCACCACCATTCCCATCTGCCGTGAATTTAGAGACTGAATGAAATGACCTTATCATTACCATATCATCTTTTTTATTTATTTTTTATTTTTTGAGATGGAGTGTCACTCAGTAGTGTGGTCTCGGCTCACTGCAATCTCCACCTCTTGGGTTCAAGCAATTCTCCTGCCTCAGCCTCCTGAGTAGCTGGGATTACAAGTGTGCACCACCACACCTAGTTAATTTTTTTGTTTATATATATATTTTTAGTAGAGACAGGGTTTCACCAGGTTGGCCAGGCTGGTCTCGATCACCTGACTACGTGATCCATCTGCCTTGGCCTCCCAAAGTCCTGGGACTATAGGTGTGCACCACCGTGCCCATCTGCCGTGAATTTAGAGACTGAATGAAATGACCTTATTGTTACCGTATCATCTTTAAACCATCTGATTAGCATTTGCTTCATAGCAAATACAGTGTATGGGGATAAATTATTTGCGTGGTAAGTTATCAGTCAGTGTCCAATCAGTGCTTTTTTCTGTCTAGAAACCACTGTATTTCAGAGAAGGAATTTAATACAAATAATCGGTAGTGCATGATTTGAGAGGAATGAAGGAGCAAATACGGGGAGTCAAGTTTACTTACAGATTAGTGACTGCAGGAAGTCACTATCCCCCTAGGCTTGAAAGCCAAAGAGAACATCATGCTTGCTGAGCCACCAAGATTGTTGCTGTTAACACTGAGCTGACCCAGCAGAAACCGAGAAGCCACCCTTCCCAGCCTTTGCCGCTGCCACCACCATCTCTAGAGGTACTACCAGAAGATGGAAAAAATAGCGTCTCCCTTGCTTCCACCTCCAGTTTGCTACTAGTGCCTCCCATTGTACAAGCTAACAAGAGGCTGATTGGCAAGAGGGATTTCGAAAAGGTAGTTTCCAGGCTTCCTGGGTCAGAGAGGAGGAGAAAGGAGAGAGAGAGTGGAGCTGAGAGTAAAAGAGACTTTAGGCAGCACCCAAGTGTTTCCAAGGATATATTTTATATGCATTTAAAGTAGGTGTACATTATCTGATTACATTAATTAATGAATATGTGTGTGTGTGTGTATGTGTGTGTGTGTGTGTGTGTGTGTGTATATATATATATATATGTATTTTTTTTTTTTTTCCCTGAGATGGAGTCTCACTATGTCGCCAGGCTGGAGTGCAGTGGCACAAATCTGAGTTGACTGCAACCTCCACCTCCTGGGTTCAAGGGATTCTCCTGCCTCAGCCTCCAGAGTAGCTGGGACTACAGGTGCATGCTACCACGCCCAGTGAATTTTTGTATTTTTAGTAGAAACAGGGTTTCACCATGTTGATCAGGATGGTCTCTATCTCTTGACCTTGTGATCCACCTGCTTCAGCCTCCCAAAGTGTGGGGGTTACAGGTGTGAACCACTGCACCCGGCCAAATGAATCTTTGCAGCCAAGATTTCACCTCTTTAAATCCACCTCTGTGAGAGTATAATCTAACATATACATACAATTCCAAAGTTGTGTGGATGCTAATGGGCTTTATATGGAAAATGTTCGTGTTAACATTTATTGAGATGAATTATCTAACTGGCTTATTGTACTGGGAAAAGAAGACTGAAACCGTCATACGTATTATCCCTTTGCCGTACCATTCGCATCTTCCTGCAATAACCAACAAGGATCAAACGTAAACAGAAAGGTAGTGAGGAAATGAGAAGGAAATTAGTTTAAATCTCACATAGCTCCCGTTGCAGGTAAGAACCCAGATGGTCTCTTTTCGGGGCGAGTATAATCCCAAAGGCAACCCCAGCCCCAGGAATACTTTGGGGAGAGAGGAACTGGTACAAGGATAGACCTACACCTCTCTTTGGGCTTGTTAGTGGTCAAAGCAAGTCAAGGACTTAACGGTCTCAAGGAGTGGACACATAAGCCCTTTGTTCCACGGTGTGGCCCAGAAATGAAAGCCATTAATAAGAAAAAAGCATGTTGGTCATAGTGGCATTGTGTAAACAGGACTGGATAGTTTTCTTTTATGAATTCATTCCTATCTCTTCACACGGGCCTGAGAAGTGTGTCTGGAAGGCATTTTCCTTTTTGGTTGGAGGTGACTTAACAGACTGGCAATTACTGTCATTACAAGCCCAGTCACATAGCTGGAAGATCTAGGCGGCTGCTTATTCCTGAGCAGCAATGGGACAAGTGAGAGCAGCTGAGACCACACTGACAGGCTAGGGAACTGTAGACGAGTAATCTGCCAGGGGAAAAGGCCCCTTTGATCTTCACACCAGACGGTAATTGCAGCAAAAGTAGAGTCGATGTGGTATTTTTTTTTATTGCAGTGGGATGGGCATTACCAATCTGCATGCATAGGTGTTGCCAAGAGAAAGGAAAGATGATGGTTAGCTTACCTGCATCTTAAGCCGTGCAGTGAAAAAGGTTCAGGTTTTTCTTAACCAGAAATGGTCTGAATATTTAATAAGGGTAAACATTTATTATTTAGTGTTTTATATCGTGTGGCAATTTTAGCTCACGTGGGATCTGATGCTTGCCAACCAATTTGAGTCTGTTAATGGCGTTCGTTGTATTTTTTTGTTTTATGTTTTTATAGAGACAGTGTTGCCCAGGCTGGAGTGAGTGGTACAATCACTGATCACTGTAGCCTCAAACTCCTGGGCTCAAGTGATCCTCCCACCTCAGCCTTCCCAGTAGCTAGGACTAAAGCAAGTGCCACCATGCCCAGCTAATTAATTT
>NW_012103310.1:105178-121051 GCF_000951045.1 Mandrillus leucophaeus | reverse complement strand
TTTTTTTTTTTTTTTTTTTTTGTAGAGAGAGAGTCTCACTGTGTTGCCTAGGCTGATCTCAAACTACTGGGCTCAAGCTATCCTCCTGCCTTAGCTTCCCAAAGTGCTGGGATTACAGATGTGGGCCACCATGCCTGGCCTGTTTTCTTTCTGATACTTGGGGTGGACCAAAAAAAATCAAACATTTTCATTAAATTCAGGAGTGTGCTTGCCTCCAGATTTCCCTGGAAGTATCCACTGTCAGCCTCAAGGGAATTAATAGACCTACCCCCTTGGGATAGATCAATATGCCCTGAAAAATGTGTCTGGTTTGTTGTAATACCACATTTGAGATAACAGAAAGGCTGTTTATATAGACAGTGGTCTACGGAAGAAAGTGGTCTGGATGAAAGACATCTGCTCATGTCCTCATCTTGGTTACAAAGATAGGCATCTCATCATTCCAGCCATTCTGCCTGCGGTCAGGATCTGTGGAGGACCCAGTGCCTTCAGAAAAGGTTAATGGAAGCTGCAAGAGGGCTCGTCCATGAGTCTTCTCCGTTCAGCACATAATTCAGCTCATTAGACTTCAGGTTTCAGAATCATGGTCTTTTTGTGATCTAAATAAGTTATGGTCTCTCTAATTGGACAGGATGTAGGGTGTTTATGCCAGCCACTGCTATTTTGCTCTTACATACATACCAACAGGCTATGAATAAATACAGAATGAATTAACAAAATAAATTCTCTGCTTATGGCCATTGGTTTCCTGGTAGAAGTCCCTCTTTTTCTTGTATCTACAGGAAATGTCTTTCCTGCTTGTGTGTATGTCTGCCAGGCTTGCCAGTTCTAAGTCGGCCATGGGAGGGGTTGTTTTCAGAAGCACATACCACGTGACCTGTCAGGCAGATCAAAGCAGGGATTTCAGGGCTGACTACAAGGGGAAATGGTTAGTAATTAATAAAAGGATGTGGAATTGGTCATGTTGACTGAAAGAGCCCAGAACCTTGGCGAAAGGCTCCCAGAGGCTGCCAAGATAATAAGAGTGGCTGAGCTGAGTTATGTATGGGTGAATCTCACGGGTGTTAATGCCACTGGGTGAGGGGAGTGGTGAGGGGTGGAATAAGAGGTTTACAAGCTTGACGGATCTCACCCAGGCCCAGGCTCACTGATTCTAAGAGTCTCTGCAGCTCTGGCCAGAGTTTTGGTTTGTTTTTAAATGGAGCTTTTAGGAACCATTAAGGACATACAAAAGCTTGATAATGGTGTTTAACTCTGAGAGTCAAGCTGTGGTTTCTCATTGGCCATTTCTGGCTTTTCATGGCTTTATGTCAATATATTTCATTTCCAGATTTAGGATCAAAGAAACCTTTCTCTTGCACTTGCTCATTTTCTTCCCTGTGTGGTCTAATGCATCAATGAAACCAAATAAATCTGCAAGGGATGTGCGAGTCTGCTGGTGTCTCACCATGGCTGTGGTCACTGTACACTTTCTGGTGGTTTGGTGGTGAGGGGTAGCCTGTGGGAAGGGGAGGTGGCATTGATGATGATGTTGGGAAAGAGGATATGAGGGGTGACTCACATCTCAGCAAGGGGCTGGTGAGTGTGTCTTGGCTTGTCTCAGCTAACAAGGATGACAGCAGCAAGAGGTGGAAAGTCTGGATGCAGCTGTGTGTGTGCCTGTATGTGTGTATTCTTGGGAGTTGGCAGACAAATCATGGAACCTCCAAAGAAATTTTCCACTCATTGGTTAGGAGATTTCAGAGCTTATAAACTGCCTCATTGGGTTTTGAAGCCATTTCTCCAAGAGGGTGATGACGTTTGATCTCTTGTGCAATCTTCATGAATATCTCAGGACATGATGTCCCTGTAAGAGGTAGATTCTGTTGGTTCTAACCAAGTGGCAGTGTAGTTTCTTAACTTCTGTCTTGTCCTTTGCCCCCTTTCCTTTCTCTTCCACCCTCTACCAACCTCCTCCAAGGTCACTGCCAGGAACAACATGACACCAAGTTGGGGAAGCATGGAGAGCCAAGTAGGCAGCCTTGATGGACTTTGCTGGCTCATCTTCAGTGGGTTACAGTGGAGTTTCTAACCTCAGGGTATATTTCCATCTCATGGGTAATATTATATATTTTGTACATTAAGAATAATTTGACATAAATATGACAGATGTCAAGATAATAAGCAATACGGGCACTTGTTAATTATTCTTTGTCCTCATCTGTAATATCAAAATGCAAAAGAGGTTGCAGGACTGCTGTGGAGAGTGATAAATGGCCAACGAATGCTTGCTGGATGCCATAAAGTTCTCTTTATGAAGAGGACTCCACACCCCTGCTATATCATTTGTCACATCATGCCACATAGTAGCACCCCAAAACTCAGTGACTGGAAAGGAGAATTCATTGTGGTTGCCCACCCATGGGTGGGTGTGGCTTGGTGGTCCTGCTCCAGGCATCTCTCATTCTCTGCCTGGGTTGGAGGTTAACCACGGGGTTAGCAGTGGCACGCTCTTCTAGTGGAGAGGTTTGGGAGGCAAATGGGAAAACAAAAGGCTGCTTCAGGTCTGGGCTGCCCTGACAAACTCTCCTGCCCACATGCCATCGGCTGAAACAAGTCACATGGCCAAGCTGAAAGCCAAGGGGAAAAAAAATGCATTCTTGGCACGATGAGGCTGAGCAAGGGTATAGACACAGAGAGAGGCTGAGATGGGGGCCAGTCGTTTGGACCACAGTCTCTCTCTCTCTCCTGGCTCATTTTGGCAGATACATCACCTTACCATCCTCAGGGATGGCTTCTATGAGGAGATGACATTTAAATTGAATTCTGGTGGGTTGCAGTGGCTCATGCCTGTAATCCCAGCACTTTGGGAGGCTGAGGTGGGTGGATCACTTGAGGTCAGGAGTTTGAGACCAGCCGGGCCAACATGGTGAAACCCTGTCTCTACTAAAAATACAAAAATTAGCTGGGTGTGGTGGTGTGTGCTTGTAGTCCCAGCTACTTGGGAGGCTGAAGCAGGAGAATGGCTTGAACCCAGGAAGTGGAGGTTACAGTGAGCCAAGATCGCGCCACTGCACTCCAGCCTGGGTGACAGAGTAAGTCTCTGTCTCAAAAAGAAAAAAAATAAGTAAGTTGAGTTTTCATGACAGGAGAGAATCAGCCACTCAAAACCTGTGGAAAGAGATTTCCAGGTAAGGAGAACAGCAGGTATAAACATCCTAAGGGAGGGGCAACCTCTTCGGAAATCTTCAGCTTCCAAAGGCGGCCTTCCATGACGCTCCTACTTGCACTTTTCCTATGTTTTGAAGGGAAACATTCTCTCCCAAATTTTTAAGAGCCCGTGAGTGCAGTAAGAAGGCCAGCTTCCAACAGGACTGGTTACTTATCTATTTATTAATATACCTTATTTTTCAGACCAGTTTAAGCACACAGCAAAACTGAGAGGAAGATACAGAGATTTCCCACACACCTCAGGCCCCGCATGGCTTCCCCAACTAGCAACATCCCTCACCAGAGTGGTGCATTTATTCCAGTCGATGAACCTGCATTGCTACATCACCATCACACGGAGCCCATGGTTTATTTTAGGGTTCACCCTCTGCATTACACATTCTGTGGGTTTGGACAAACTTATAAAGACACAGATCCACCATTACAGTCTCAGGCAGTGTAGTTTCACTGCTACAAACATCCACCAATTAATTTTAAGGCAACAAAACTTCACAAACATCACTGACTTAGCAAAAGAAGGACAAAGGAAAGCAGCCAGTGCAGCGTCTCTACTTTTTCTTTCTTTAAGATCATAAAGGTCTTTGACGCATGGAAGGCAGGCTTTTATTAACTAGGCACTTGTATCATAAACATGATTTCCAGACTAGCAGGAAAGTCCCAGAATTCTGAGTCATTGATGTTTGAATGGATGTTTTGTAAGGCTAAGAATTTACTTTCACAAATAAAGCATTGATGAACTCAATAGTGGCTTGAAATGAACTGGGAAAGTTTTATGCTGTGAACTCGGTCTTTGGAAGACAGTGCCATGATTTATAACAATTTCTCCCTCTTTAATCTGTATTCATGTTCAAGAAAATTGTCTCTCCTTTTGGCCACCCATCATGGCCAATGCCCAGTATGAAGGAGACCTGTGTTTGCAAATAGAAAAACAGTTAAACACAATTTCACATGGAGAAACAAGATATTCACCTGATATGTGCTAGGTATCTGCCCTCGGATCACAGGATATGGGGCTGCGGTGCTGTCTTCTCTCATAATGAGAGTTACTTACTATATAAGACAATGAGGAAGAATTCTGTTTGTGAAATACAATTTTTTCAAGAGTAAGATCAGTATGGTTTATTCCTTGTTCTGGGCTCCTGGTAACACAGCTGGGATATTTTAACACATGTTGTGGGACTTCAGTAATACAAAGGTGTAGAAACAGAGCTGGAGAGAGATCAGAGAAGAGCAGAGAATCCAATATTTGATGCTGCAGGCTCTGATGTATATTCATAAGAACTAAATACCTCATGTGGACTTTGACTTAGCAACAGCAAATGGTGGGAAGCACGAGCTATCTGCACACAGTTGAACAGAGTGTGATGAGAAAGAGAATAATTTGCCTTGCTATAAAGAGCTAGAGTTGGGCTGGGGACTCAATGGGTAGAAGTCAGGGAGAGAGGAGAGCCTCCTTGCAGAAATAAGGTCTTAGAACTTCAAATGAAAATGGGCTCTACCCTAAACTTTCAGTCTTCTTAGCCATTCTAAACAAATGGTTCCCTGACTCAAACTGTCCATTTGGACAAAGAAGTCCACGCTGAGGACTGGATCCATCTTCTTATTCCAGGAGACTGAGTTGGCATGGGTTGGAGGGAAGAAATACGGTCTGAACATGGCACAGCTCCCTCTGCATTAGGAATCTCTGGGCCATTTCTGTTGTTCAGTGGAATTTAATCATTTTCTGCCCTGGAATCTAAAGCTCATCTGCCCTATCATTTGATGCAGGACTTCTCTATAGTAACAATACTGACAGCCACTCAGATTTGCTTAAACCTTTTTGCGGTTGGCTAAGTCAGTTCTTTGTGAGCAGATCATTGATATTTGCTTTAGGTCCTTTCAATGTACATAATCCTGGCAGTACAATGTCATCACCTGATCCATTTTATAAAATCGTTACAGCTTGCAACCCATCCTCAGTGACTCTGATAGAATTGTCCTGGGGAATGTGCTGGCATCAATATTATTATTAGACTACGTTTGTTTTAAGTTAAGTTTCTTCTTATTATTAAACTTTTCTTTAAGTTACATGTGCAGGTTTGTTACATAGGTAAACTTGTGTCATGGGGATTTGTTATACAGATTATTTCACCACCCAGTTGTTAAGCCTAGTACCCATTAGTTATTTTTCCTGATCCTCTCCCTCCTCCCACCCTCCACCTTCCCATAGGCCCCAGTGTGTATTGTTCCCATCTATGTGTCCATGTGTTCTCCCACTTATGAATGAGAATATGTGGTATTTGGTTTTCTGTTTCTGTGTTAGTTTGCTAAGGATAATGGCCTCCAGCTCTATCTATGTGCCTGCAAAGGACATGATCTCATTATTTTTCATGGCTGCATAGTATTCCATGGTGTATATGTACCACATTGTCTTTATCCAGTCTATCACTGATGGGCATTTGGGTTGGTTCCATGTCTTTGCTATTGTGAATAGTGCTGCAATAAACGTACGTGTGCGTGTGTTTTTGTAATAGTACAATGTATATTCTTTTGGGTATATACCCAGTAATGGGATTGCTGGGTCAAATGATATTTCTGGTTTTAGGTCTTTGAGCATCAATATTATTTAACATTCTTCAGGTGATGGCAATCGGACAATTGAGGTTGAGCACAAGGACTCTGGGTGTTAGGAAATCCTTTTTTATTCTGGTGAAAGTCAGCTCTCCTAAAACCGCCACCTAGCCATGCTGGTTCTGTCCTCTGGAGCAAAGTTCATTCTTCTTTTATGTGACGGCCTTTCAAACCCATGAAGTTGATTACTTGCTCCACCACTTCCTTAAGGCTTTCTCTTCTCCAGGGGAAGCCACTCATTTTGTCCACAGTTACTCCTATGATGTGGTTTTATTTCCTTCACCATCCTGAGCACAAGCAACTTTGTCAGGATGCCACTTACAGTGTGTGTCTCTTCATGCTTTTGTTTCACTGTGAGATTGCTGTCAGCTAAATCCCCCCAATTTTCTCCCACTAAAAGCTTACAGCTTAATCTGGGAGGTAAGCATGCCAGTCAGCCAAAGCCTCCTCATCCTGTAATTATGAAATTGATTTTTAAAGTCTAAATGCAGGACTTTTATTTACTCTTACCAAATTTCGTCTTATTGGGTTTAACCAATTTAATTCTGTCCTCCAAAAGTATTGTTAAGTATTACCTATTGGGTAAGTCATCTTTATATTTTTATTCATGTTATTAATAACAATAATAATAGCCTCTATTTATTGACTGCAAGGACCACCTGACTGGATTGAAAGGGACAGAGATGGAGCTCCAACCTCTAGGAGCAGGAAGTAGACTGAGAATCCTACAAAATCACCAGCTTGGGCCAGGCGCGGTGGCTCACGCCTGTAATTCCAGCACTTTGGGAGGCCGAGACGGGTGGATCACGAGGTCAGGAGATCGAGACCATCCTGGCTAACACGGTGAAACCCCGTCTCTACTAAAAAATACAAAAAACTAGCCGGGCGAGATGGCGGGCGCCTGTAGTCCCAGCTACTCAGGAGGCTGAGGCAGGAGAATGGCGTGAACCCGGGAGGCGGAGCTTGCACTGAGCTGAGATCTGGCCACTGCACTCCAGCCTGGGTGACAGAGCGAGACTCTGTCTCAAAAAAAAAAAAAAAAAAAATCACCAGCTTGGTATTCTTAAAGAAGAGGAAGATATTCAGGAGCAGAAACAGGAGACCAGAGGGTACAACCAAGAGCACTGGGGAGTACTGGGCTCTAGAAAGGAATTTGCAACACCTATGGAGCTGGATTGCAGAAGTGCTCTCCCGGCCATTGCCAGCTGTGTGCCTTCTGTTTCCCCCTTTTAGTGGGAGTGTCTCTTGTGGTTATCCTCTGCTTGTTCCACTATTGAATGTGGACTGTGTGTGTTTGGGGGGACAAGGCGGGGGGGTGGTTGTCAGTAAATGTAACTCGCCTCTTTAGTTCCTAATAGTCAGATGGTGATGAACAGTACTTGATGTGTTGTATCCAAAGAGCCACTCTCAGGGAGCTTCACTTCCACTTGGACAGGATTTAGAGGGTTGAGATGTTTGCAGGATCCTGGGAGGGATAAATGCATTTTGCATGCTAGAGGGATGTCAATAATTGGTGTCCAGAGGCAGACTGGATCTGGACTCTGTAACTGCTTGACCAATAGCATATGGAGAAGTGACACTTAGTTTTAAGAAACTGGTAGCGCCTACTGTATTAATATCTCTTGAGAGGCTTATTCTTGGAATCCATCCGCCATGTTGAGAGGAAGCCCAAGCTGTTTTGTGGAGAGGCTCTCATGGGGAGGGTCCAACACCCAGAACAACTTGCCAGCCATGTGAGGGAGCCACCTTAGGAGTGATCCTTCAGCCCCATTCCAGCTGTCCCAGCTTATAGCAGTAGAGCCAAGATGAGCTGTCCCTGATGAGCCCTGCCCAAAGTCAGATTTAGATGCATGGTAAATCATAGTCATAGTTTTAAGCCACTAAATTTGGAAGGGTTTGTTTTGAATCCATAGCAGTGCCAGGCACTGTGCTAGCAACTTTTTATATGGTTGATTACTTAATCCTTCAAGTGATGCTATGACTTAGGCATTATTTTCTTCTCCTAATAGATGGAAAAACTAAGGCTCAATGAGTTTGACTAACAGCCCAAGGTCATACCAATAGTAAATTGCACTAATGGGTTTCAAACTGGACATTGTGTAATTCTTTGAACCTCTAAAATGTTGAGTGGGACAGGTTCAAGGGCAAGAAAGCCATGCAGCCATTTATCGGACATCTATAGAGCACTGCCTGTGGAGAAAAAGAAACATAGGCTGTCAAAAAGTGGTAGCTTAGAGGGGGGACAGACATGAAAACAAATAAATACAGTTCAGGTTGACATGTGCTAGAACATTTGTATATTACATTCCTGACAGCCAAAGTGAAAGGATGTGACTACACTTCCAGTTCTTTCTCTGCAGACTTTGCACCTGCAGAGATGTATAGATTGTACTTATATACATGTTTTAATAAACAAGTGATAGTGTACTATAAATATTCTGTGATTTATTTTTTTCCAACTTATATGAGCCCAGTATTTTAAATTAATGACTACAATTTATTAAACTGCTCTCCTATTAGATGTTTTTAATTTTTTTCTATTGCCCACAGTGTTGGATCAGTATCTTTATATAAACAGCACATACATGGGTATATTTCTTTAGAAATTATCAACTCAAAAGTTATGATTATGATTTTAAAAAATTATTGCCAGAAAAGCTTGACCAATTTGTACTTTCACCAAGAATGCATGAAAGGGCCAATTTCTCCCCTCCTTCATCCCTATGAACACTGCTTTTTTATCAGTCTTAAGTTTTTACCACATTGATGGAAGACTATTGTGTTATTGCTGTTTTAATTTTCAATTTCCTGTTATTTGCTTTTGGCTCTGTGAGTGTGTATGTGTGTATATGTGCGTGTGTGTATATATATGTGTGTGTATGTGTGTGTATGTGTTTATGGGTGAGTATATATATTTGTGTGTGTGCATTTTTTATATATATATGTAATATATATGTATATTTGAGACGTTCTGGTAAACATTTTTTCCTGCTTAATTTTTTTTTTTTTTTTTTTTTTCCGGCTGGGCACAGTGACTCACATCTATAATCTCAGCACTCTGGGAGGCCAGAGAGCTTGAACCCAGGAGTTCGAGACCAGCCTGGGCAACATGACAAAACCCTGTCTCTACAAAAAATACAAAAATTAGCTGGGCATGGTGGCATGTACCTGTAGTCCCAGCTACTTGGTAGGCTGAGGCGGGAGGATCACTTGAGCCTGCGAAGCAGAAGTTGCAGACAGCCAAAATTGCACCACTGCACTCCAGCCTGGGTGATGGAGTGAGGCCCTAGCTCAAAAAAAAAATTTTCCTTATGAATTTGCATGAATTCTTTGAATATTCTAGATATCACTCCTGTTAATTGTTGCAAATATTTTCTTCAAGGCAGGAATCTTTTCTTATGGAGTCTTTAAAATTTCATGAGAACATCTTTCCATTTTTGCTTTTGGAGCTTCTGGTTTTGATATGGTTGGGAACACTTGTTCATAGGTTATAAATTCCGTCTATTTTCTCCTAATATTTATAGTTTAAAGAAATTTTTTATCTCCTCAATCCATCTGGAATTTGTTTTGGAGTATGCTTATGAGGGAGGAAAGTCTAACTTAATTTCTCTTACCAAATATAAAATTGTCTCAACACAATTTATTTAGTGACCCATCCTTTTTCCCACGGAATTGAAACCTTATAAATATGAAATATATATCGGGGGCTGTTTCTATACTGTTTTATTTCATTGATTTGTCTCTTTCTATTTGAGCAGCACACTCCTTTTTATGAGACATATAATGCAGATTTAAAGTATGTTCTGATACTTAGTAGGAGTTTCCTTTAATTTTTTCAAAGCATTTGACCATTCTTATATACTTCCTGTTTCTGATGAACTTTAAACTCAACTTGCCAGCTCCAAAAAAATTCTGTTGAATGTTGATTCAGATTGCATAGGAGTTACAGATTAATTTGGAGAGAAATGACCTCTTTAAAATTTTTTGTTTCTCCATCCAAAATTACTGCATTTGCATTATTAAAAAATAACATAATTGTAATTTATAACATAGATTTAAAATCCTGGCTGCACATATTCATGCCTGGATCTCCTCCCTAGGGTCTCTGATTTAATTAGTCTTGTAGTGATTCCAATATGCACCCAGGGAACAAAACCACTGCTGTATAGGTTTTCTTTTCTTTTTGTTTTTTAATTTAGTTCTGGAACATTTTTCATTAGGCTTATTTCTAGGTCTGTTATGTATGTATTTATTGTTATTATTAATGATATTCCTAAAAATTCTAAAAGTTCAACTTAGATTCCTACTTTATGCCTTATGCCAAAGTGAATTCCAGATGAATTAAAGAACTAAATATAAAAAGCAAAACTCTAAAAATATTAGAAGAAAATATGAGAGTTACTCAATTTATTATTACTTATGTGTTAGAAAGCTACTGATTTTGTATTTGATCTTATTATTTTAAATAACAGTTCGGTCAATTCTCTTGGGATAACAATTTGTTTACAAATAGAAACATTTTTATCTTTTTGTCTACAGTTTATATCTCTTATTTACTTTACTTTTCTCCATTTTTAGATAGGACCCATAGGACAGTGATAGGTGGTAGCTGTGATGATTGGTATGGTTGTCTTGTTTTTGACATTAATAGAAAATTTCTAATATTTCATTATTAAATATAATATTTTCTATGAGTTTTCCCCCAGGCTGTATGATTTTACATCCTTTCCTAGTCTACTGAGAACTTTTAAAAAAATTCCAAAAAGTGTGTTGAATTTATCAAATGAATTTTTGGCATACATTGAGATGAGCAAAATGTTTTTGCCCTCAAATCCATTAATATAGTCAACTACATAAGAAATTTCCCAATATTGAACCACTTTGCATTTTCAGGTAAATTTTGCTTGACCAGGGTTAAAAAATAGTGAAATATTACAAAATGTGATTTGCTAATATATTTTTTAGAATTTTAAATCTCTGTTCATGGTAACCTTGACCAATTACTTCACGTTTTTTGGTGATAATCTTGTCAGGTTTTGGAATCAAGGTGATGCTAGCTGTATAGAATGATGCTATCTAGATAGAGTCTAGAAGCTACCTTTTTGTACTTTCAGACACATGTAATTTAAGATTATCACTTGCTGATATGGTGTGGCTGTGACCCCACCCAAATCTCATCTTGAATTGTAATTCCCATAATCCCTATGTGTTGTGGGAGGGACCAGGTAAAGATAATTCAATCATGGGGGCTGTTTCCCCCATCTTGTTCTCCTGATAGAGTGTTAGTTCTCACAAGATCTGAGGGTTTTATAAGTGGCTTTCCCCTTTGCTGGGCACTCGTTCTTCTCCTTCCTGGCACCATGTGAAGAAGGACATGTTTGCTTTCCCTTTTGCCATGATCATAAGTTTCCTAAAGCCTTCCCAGCCCTGTGGAACTGTGAATCAATTAAACCTCTTTTCTTTATAAATTACCTAGTCTTGGGTATGTCTTTATTAGTAGCATGAGAATGAACTAATATACTTGTCTCAAGGAGTAGAAATCCCCATAAAAGTATTTGGAATTGGTACCTGTTTTTTGATGGATTAGAGCTTTGATTATATTTTCAGTTTTTATAAGTGTATTGTAAACCAAAAATAAAATTGTAAGCGCCATCCCCCCACCACCAACTGACTGATGAACCCTCCTCTTGGCCAATGGCATTCCAAAGGTAACCTGAAAAAACGAGTTCAGGCCATGATGAGAAGGGACTGGTTGAACATGCTTCAGTTATACCCTCCTCCCTTTTGGAATTCAGGCACAGCTCACCAGCATTAACATCAGCACAGAGACATAAAGGCTGAATAGAATAGTCTCTTTGAGTCTGAAAACAAACATTTACAATCTATTCTCTCTGAAGCTTGCTACCTGGAGGCTTCGTTTGCATGATAAAACCTTGGTCTCCACAACCCCTTATATTAACCCAGACAGTTCAGGTCTTGAGATAATAACTCTTTCAACCAATCACCATTCAGAAAATATTTTATTCCACTTATCACCCCCGCTTTCAGTTGTCATGCCTTTCTGAACTGAACCAATGAACATCTTACATGTATCGATTGACGTCTTATGTCTCCCCAAAATGTATAAATCCAAGCTGTAGCCTGACCACTTTGGGTACATGTTCTTAGGATCTCCTGGGGCTGTGTCACTGGCCATTGGTCATGCATATTTGGCTCTTCAAATATTTTAGAGTTTGACTCTTTGTCAACAGTCTATCAGTCTATTCACATTTTCTGTCTTTTTGGGATTAATTTTTTGGGATAATTTATATTTTTGTAGAAAATCACACGTTTGTTGAGATGGTCACGTTTATTTTTAATATAGTACTTACTTGCTTTTATGTATAAAACCCTATTTTGAGAGTTATATCTCTTTTCTTATTGCTAGGTTGTTAATTAATATTTTGAATCAGTGGATATCTATTTCTACAGCACACCCCAAACAAAACTAGAACCTTAGCATGTTTTCACTTTATCGCCTTTACTCTCCCAACACCGCCACCTCTCATGTTGAGATCTTCAACATGATTTAGAAGATCTCAATCACTTGATGAGTAGTTTAGTTGCAGATTGTTGTTAAAAATTGTAAAATGTATTTCCAAAGTGTACTTCACTGGTTTCTCCGCATACTGTTGATTCTTGGGCCCAACATCTTCTCTTTTTTGAATTCTCTTTTGCTTGATTAAATCTATTAGAGAAGGTCTGTGTATAAGAGGTTAACTTTCAGAATCTTTAAAGCTTTATGAAAATGCCTTTATTTTGTTTTTCATTTTGAATGTTGACTTGAATAAGAATCAGGTTTTAGATTCAAAGTGATTCCTCCTTAGAACTTTCCAGGTATTACTCTTTTAGCCTCAAGTATTGTCAAGGAGAAATTTGGTGCTGGTCAGACACTCATCCATTTCAGGTAGGCTGCTTATTTTCTCAGGAGGCCTTTAGAATTTTCTTTCTAGCTCTGAACTTTTAAATTTTACAATTGTATGTCAAAGGGCAGGTCTTTTTGAAAGTGATGAGCATTTTTAATTCAAATGTTTCTTTGGTCTTGGGAAATTTTCTTTTTGTTTCTTAATTACTTCTTCTTTTCCATTTCTAAAATTTTCTTTTTTCCATGTCTAGTATTTTCATTAGGTAGATATTGAAATTTTATTAAAAAATATTGTCCATTTTTCCCTTTTGATTACATATTCATAAATAATCCCTTGGCTTGATTTTCCAGATCAACAAGTTACCATTTAACTATGAACTTTTTGTAATTCTGTTTATCCAATGAATGTTTTATTGTCTGTTTAAAAATTTTTAATTTCTAATTTTAATTCTCTTGTATAATAGCTGTTTCCTGATTTGTGGATATGATAGCCATGCTTGTATTTTCAAAACACGACACAGCAATCCTCTTCTGTCTGCTCTGTGAGCTATGCTTCCTTTGGTATTATTTCTTCTTCGTGGTGACTTTTATGCCTCTCTTTCCTTAAGTCTTTGATTCCCTGTTTTCTGCTCAATTTTGCTTTTTGGAACACTATCTGTCCCTCTGTGGATGCCAGTGCTGACTACAGATGCTTATCTCTAGTGACTAGGGGTTGGACATGATGATCTGCTGGGAGGATGTTCTGGTTTTTTTCAGTTTGTCTTCCAGGTCCAAGCTCTGTCCCAATTTGCCTTCTTCTGGGCCCCAGGAGGCTGATCTCTGCATCACTGGGCTTCCCTTGCCCTCAGCCTTCCAAGTGGTCCAATCAAAGGGAGACTCCCGCTGAAGCTGGAGGATAGGAAGAAAGGTTGGAATATTGCTCTTCCTTTCTTCCCTGCCCTGGTCTAGGCAGTGGTGGTATTTTCTAATCCACAGCCAGAACTCCTGGTGGGACACTCTCTATTGTGGCTACTATCCTCCCTGGTTTCTGGTAACTGCTCCTTCTCCTCTCCCTTCAGGACTGAGGGAGGTCATGGTTTTCCACTATTGCTAACTTCTGGGAGCTTTATCATCCCCTGATGGTTCCCTCAGCCCCATCTTTACCTCTGGAAATAGTACATTTGTAAATTTCTCTTTAGTTAAACCTTCAAACATGCCATCAATTTTCTGTCAATACCTTGACTGAGATGATGGAGATGCTGCATAAGTGTTTTCTATTGTAGTTCCTCCATATCCTCTCAGGGCTTCTTTTGCTATAATATTTGTTGGATAATTTTTCAGCTGTAAGAAATAATCCAAGAATCTAAGTAGCTCAATAAAGATTTATTTTTCTCTCGATTACTCTCAGGATCCTGACTGTTTCCATCTTGGGGCATTGTCCTCTTCCAAGGACTCCTCACAAATCTTAATTGGATCCTGATCTAGTTTGGATGCTGTCCCCGCCCAATCCTATATTGAATTGTAATCCTCAGTGTTGGAGGCAGGGCCTGGTGGAAGATAATTAGATCATAGAGATGGATTTCTCATGAATAGTTGAGCACCATTCTCTTGGTACTGTTTTCATGATACTGGGTGGGTTCTTGTGAGATCTGGTTGTCGAAAAGTGTGGCAGCTCTCCCCTACCCCTGCTCCTGTTTTTGGTCTGTGAAGTGCCTGTTCCCACTTTGACTTCTCCTATGAGTAACATCTTCCTGAGGCCTCCCTGGAAGCAGATGCCACTATACTTCCCATACAGCCTGCAGAACCGTCAGCCAGTTAAACTTCTTTTATAAAATTACCCAGTCTCAGGTATTTCTTTATAGCAATGCAAGAATGGACTGATACAGATCCTTTACTTTTAGAGAGGAAAGAACAAGGAGCATAAAATGGGGCATTATGCTATGGGAAAGAATATGTAGAGTTTTGCTCAGGAGAACAAGTTGCAAAATAGAAGGAGTGAACACATTCTCCCACAAAACAATAAAATAATCTTGTTTTGCTCTATTGTGTCTTTCTCTTAATAACAATGGTTGGATGAAAGAATGAATGAATGAACTTCTTTATTATGCATAATGCTGGGGGAAAGGTTGTAGTCAGTTAGCCTTGCTTTGCACATATATCCATCTATCCCCTCTCTGACAAAGGAGCAAAGATTTTAGGAAAGGGAGGCACAAAGTCACAGTGAAGAAGAAATGATACACAAGGAAACAGAGCTTATATTAGTCTGTTCTCACTCTGCTAATAAAGAGGTACCCAAAACTGGGTAATTTAGAAAGAAAAAGAGGTTTTATGGACTCACAGTTCCACATGGCTTGGGAGGCCTCACAATCATGGCGGAAGGTGAAGGAACAGCAGAGGCATGTCTTACATGGTGGCAAGCAAGAGAGCGTGTGCAGGGGAACTCCCCTTTATAAAACTATCAGATCGTGTGAGACTCGTTCACTAACATGAGAACAGTATGGGGGAAACTGCCCCCATGATTCAATTACCTCTCACAGGCTCCCTCCCAAGACACATGGGGATTAAGAAAGCTACAATTCAAGATGAGATTTGGGTGGGGACACAGCAAAACCACATCAGAGCTCATAGAGCTAATAGAAGATCATTAATGTAAATATCATGTTTTAGAAACAAGAGTGGCACCATATCCATAAATTAGGAATCAGCTATTATACAAGAGAATTTGAGATCTTAGAAATTTAAAAAATTGATTCAGATAACAAGGCATATTTTATTCATTCAAGAAATACGTATTTGTACATATTTTCTTGTTATGAGTCAGACATTATTTTAGGCAGTAGGAATACAGCAGTGAACAAAGTTGACTGCCCTCATGGAGTCTTACATTTGTCTGTGGAGGAAACACAATAGATGAAATGATAAATGTAGTGAAAATTAAAGCTGGGGCTCTCAGCCCAGAGTCAATGTCCAGCCAGGGAACCTGATTGGCCATGAGAGGTCATGTGATCAACCTTCTACCCAGGGCCCTGGCATTTCAGCTTCTGTAGTGATAGCCTTTCATGGTGGGTAGTATGTGTCAGAAGTCCCCCAAATATGGAAATGAGGTTAAGATGCTAGACAATTGAGACTGGCAAAATTGCTCAGTACCACGTCCAAAACTTTATGTAATC
>NW_012103310.1:100344-103518 GCF_000951045.1 Mandrillus leucophaeus | reverse complement strand
CTTCCTGAGGCCTCCCTGGAAGCAGATGCCACTATACTTCCCATACAGCCTGCAGAACCGTCAGCCAGTTAAACTTCTTTTATAAAATTACCCAGTCTCAGGTATTTCTTTATAGCAATGCAAGAATGGACTGATACAGATCCTTTACTTTTAGAGAGGAAAGAACAAGGAGCATAAAATGGGGCATTATGCTATGGGAAAGAATATGTAGAGTTTTGCTCAGGAGAACAAGTTGCAAAATAGAAGGAGTGAACACATTCTCCCACAAAACAATAAAATAATCTTGTTTTGCTCTATTGTGTCTTTCTCTTAATAACAATGGTTGGATGAAAGAATGAATGAATGAACTTCTTTATTATGCATAATGCTGGGGGAAAGGTTGTAGTCAGTTAGCCTTGCTTTGCACATGTATCCATCTATCCCCTCTCTGACAAAGGAGCAAAGATTTTAGGAAAGGGAGGCACAAAGTCACAGTGAAGAAGAAATGATACACAAGGAAACAGAGCTTATATTAGTCTGTTCTCACTCTGCTAATAAAGAGGTACCCAAAACTGGGTAATTTAGAAAGAAAAAGAGGTTTTATGGACTCACAGTTCCACATGGCTTGGGAGGCCTCACAATCATGGCGGAAGGTGAAGGAACAGCAGAGGCATGTCTTACATGGTGGCAAGCAAGAGAGCGTGTGCAGGGGAACTCCCCTTTATAAAACTATCAGATCGTGTGAGACTCGTTCACTAACATGAGAACAGTATGGGGGAAACTGCCCCCATGATTCAATTACCTCTCACAGGCTCCCTCCCAAGACACATGGGGATTAAGAAAGCTACAATTCAAGATGAGATTTGGGTGGGGACACAGCAAAACCACATCAGAGCTCATAGAGCTAATAGAAGATCATTAATGTAAATATCATGTTTTAGAAACAAGAGTGGCACCATATCCATAAATTAGGAATCAGCTATTATACAAGAGAATTTGAGATCTTAGAAATTTAAAAAATTGATTCAGATAACAAGGCATATTTTATTCATTCAAGAAATACGTATTTGTACATATTTTCTTGTTATGAGTCAGACATTATTTTAGGCAGTAGGAATACAGCAGTGAACAAAGTTGACTGCCCTCATGGAGTCTTACATTTGTCTGTGGAGGAAACACAATAGATGAAATGATAAATGTAGTGAAAATTAAAGCTGGGGCTCTCAGCCCAGAGTCAATGTCCAGCCAGGGAACCTGATTGGCCATGAGAGGTCATGTGATCAACCTTCTACCCAGGGCCCTGGCATTTCAGCTTCTGTAGTGATAGCCTTTCATGGTAGTATGTGTCAGAAGTCCCCCAAATATGGAAATGAGGTTAAGATGCTAGACAATTGAGACTGGCAAAATTGCTCAGTACCACGTCCAAAACTTTATGTAATCCTTCATGTAAACTGCTGCTGGTTCAACCTAGTTTCAGGGCCCAGGCTTGCACCCAGTTCCCAGGATTGTTTTTCCAACAACCTCTATTTGGTTAATACTGGGAGAGGAAACTCTTTATAATTTTATTTTAAACCATATTACAAACTGAGGTTTAGAGTGAAAATTTTTTGTTGATGCATGTGCTATGATCAAAACTCCTTTTTTTTCCACCAGGTATATAACACAAGAGGTATCTCAAAAATGTATAACATACATATTTTGGAGAAGTTTACTAGACTGAGCTATGTTTTGAACGCTGGTGGCATTTTGGAATGACATGTAGAAGGTGGACACCATCTCTGTGCTCTTAGGTAACCACATTATGGCTGAAGGCCCACGCATTGCTCATGCCAACAGATGCGCAATGCAGTGATTCAGTAAATGAACAAAGAGACCATTTTTATTTCTATTGTGAAGCAGGTCTTTTGTTTAGAACAAATAAGATCTTATTTCTTTGATTTTAGGTAGCAGTGTACTAAAACATCAAATGAGCCTGTGTCCTTCCTCTGAAAGACGAAACAAGAAAATCCTAGCATGGTTAACATAGGAGGGTCAAAATATCTGAGGACAAAAATGTTTACACTTAAAAATATAAGTAGGCCCACTATGAGTGAATCTGCTAATTTTTCAGAAGAAATGAGAGGGGTGGTTAAGAGTTTATGCCCAGGATCCAGAGTGCTTGGGTTTGAATCTTTGTTCTGTCACATAAGATTTTGAGCAAGGAATTTAACTTCTGTGTCCCTTAGAGTTATCTAGGATGCAAAACAGTAAACCCTCACTAGATTGTTGAGAATTTAAGTGAATTAATATATGTAAGATTGGTGCAGAGCAGAAAGTCAGTGGTCAATAAATATTAGCAATTTCTATTTGTAATAATAATCTTTCCTCACAAATGAAGGAAATAATGTATATAGTGGTTCATTTCTAAGACAAAGTGCCTTAAATTGGCTTAGGTGAGCAAACTACAGAAAACAACAGGATATACTAGGCCCTGCTTGGATAGCTGATGCCTGCTTGTTGGCACCCCCCTGTTCTTTAGTTGCCCTCATCTAATCCAAAAAAATTTAGTCTAAGATGAAAGTTTACTAGCCTGCAAAATAGCTCGCTTTGTCTGTTCTTATGAGTTGCCCAGCTACTTAGGACATAAGTCAGATACTTAAAGACCCCCTGAGCTGACTAGGATTGTAATGCATTGTGGGCTGCAACAAAATGCAGCAAGACAACCTTAAAGAAACCACCTGAAGCCCCTATCCAACAACCAATCAGTGACGTCTGGGAAGATGTTGACCCCATAGTACTCAGCCTATGAGGAACTGGAGGAGGGACCTGTGCACTGGGGATAAATTGCTTGTTGTAACTGTGGTGGGTGTGCCTTCCCATCAGACACCTGATCTTGCAAGACTGTCATTAAAAGTCTCACTTTCGCTGTTCTCCAGTTCTCTGAGTCCATTCTTTGGGTTTGGACAAGTGAGCTGTTTCTCACAACAACGGAATGTCAGAAAGACAGCCAAGATAATTCCTAGCAGTACTGGGCACAGTGGCTCACGCCTGTGATCCTAACACTTTAGGAAGCTGAGGCAGGCAGATCACTTGTGGTCTGGAGTTCTAGACCAGCCTGGCCAACATGGTGAAAACCCGTCTTCACTAAAAATACAAAAATTAACTGGGTGTGGTGGTGGGTGCCTGTAATCCCACCTACTCGGGAGGCTGAGACAC
>NW_012103310.1:96589-99607 GCF_000951045.1 Mandrillus leucophaeus | reverse complement strand
TAGGTGCCCACCACCATGCCCAGCTAATTTTTGTATTTTTAGTAGAGATGGGGTTTCACCATGTTGGCCAGGCTGGTCTTGAACTCCCGGCTTCAGGTAATCCACCTGTCTTGGCCTCCCAAAGTGCTGGGATTACAGGCGTGAGCCACTACCTGGCCTCGTTAGTGTTCTTAACCCTGAGACAAGACAGGTCAAGAGTCGCATGGGGGCAGAGAGTACTGATTATAGATACATATGTGTGAATCATTCTCCCCACCATGTTCTGTGGCTGTGTCTCAAGTCAGAGCATCAGATCCTTACCTCCTTCTGCTTTAGCCCTGGAAGAACTAGATTTCTACTATTATGATGTGAAATGATGCCTTGAGCATCTATTATTTCATAGGCATAGGCAGAATGTTTGACAAAATGGTTCACTAGGCCAGGTCTTCTCAATTTGTGGCCACAGACCACTTGAGTTTCTAGTTAAAAATACCCATTTCAGTTGAAAAATACCCCTGAAATTCTCAGGATTTTAAATGGCGCCAACCTATTTAGTAAAGAACGGTAGGCTGTTATTCATAGTGTTAACCTTCAAAATATGATGACATAGCACAAATATCCCTAGCTTTCCTTTATAGCTGTTTTTGGATGCACAATCAATGGATTGATGTGAACCCATTTTTGAGTACTTTTAATCTTCGGGCAATGAATTTCATTAGAGTTTCTACTACTACTTCTGCCTCCTCCTTCTTATTGTCGTTGCTGCTTCCAAGTTTTGAGAACATACTACATGCCAAGATCCCTCTGAACGGCTCCGCAGCATCCCCCGGGTTCCTGGACTCCCCAGCTGAAGTAGCACAACCCATTCATCCTTTTGGTGAAGGTATTAATCCAAGGGGGGTCATCCATTCAAAACTAACAAAAGCAAATCCAAAATATTCTCTCCTTAAGGGAAAACCCAGCATACAATTTTTCTGGGTGTCGATCTAAAGTCACAAAGTTTTAAAAAGTTGTTATTGGTACTCGTCAATTTTGAAGCCATTTGAAAAGCTTAAAATTGTAAGAGATGCTTTTGAAGCCTTTGTTTGGCTAAGAAGAAATCTACTTTTTCAGCCATCTCCACTAAAAGCAAGCCCAAGTTATAAATCTGAATTTCAAGAGTTGCAAAACTGAAAATCAGCCACTGAGAGGAGGAGCTGGGCAGCTTTGGAAGACAAAGAGTGGGGCTGCTGAGTTCCCTGTGGTGATATTGAACTTGTTGCTTGGCCTTCAGTTAGAACCATACTCACCAGGTATCTCAGAGTATGAGAATCTGCATGGTGAAAAAGTGATTTCAAAAGAAGAAGATGTGATGTTCATAACCTCTTGTAGGGACTTGCATGGATGTTTGTCAGTCCTCGCAATCGAGAAATTCTTCCTTGGCCCTCACACAGCAGATCAATCTGATTCGGTGCCTTTCAGGGCGCATCACATTCAATCAACAATTATTCTAGAGTAGCTCTGGGTCTGCAACTGGTTAGATCTGAGGACAGCAAGGCCAAGTATTCTCTGGGTATTTTATGCCTTCCCACTTCTTCCTTGGCCTTAGCCTTACAAAATGCTTATGACCCTGTCTCTGAACTCTTTCTTACCCTGCCTTCTGCCTTTTCTGTTTAGACCATCCCCTTACCTTAAAGCACCCCTTCTTTGACTCCTGCCTGGTTCTCAGCCTTCACAGTCCTCTTCTGCTGGAGTCTTCGAGCCAAACACGCTACTGCCCAGGCTGTCTCTGCCCTGCTCGAGGAAGGGGCTGAGGAGTTCTGGCCCAGTGCTCTGGGCTGCCATGACTCATTCTTTTGGCCGTTTCAGTCCTGCTTTGCACCCGGGTCTGCTCACTGGCTCACAAAGTCTCAAGAACCTGATCTGTCTCTGGGAGCCTGCTCCACCACTCCTCCATGGATCCAGCCCTTTCTGCTTGCCCTTGCCAGCTCTCCCCAGGGGCTGGAGTCTTGCCCCTGAACCACACAGTCTGTTGATGGGAGCCTGGTTATCACCACCGATTCTCTAATGCGGCTTGGCTGCCTTTCAGCTGACTTCCTAGAATAGCTCTTGTTCCGACTTTCTTCCTGTTCCTGATTCAGTTTACTTATTGGAAAACATCATGGTTCACCATGATGCAAAGGCGCTCTCCTCTCTCCCCTGCCCCATGCTGTCTGCCTCCCTGGGTAACTGCTGGCTAGTTGCTTGTAACCCCTTTGCACATCGGGCTCTGCTTGCTGAAATGATTTCAAGGCTGGTCCACCCTATCTCCATCCCAGTGGGTCCTTCATGTTCTAGGTTGAGCCCTTTTGCATCTCTTCCATCCTATTGCCATTACCCAACCATTGTCTATACATTTCCTATGCCCAAATCTCACACTTGGTTGTGTTCAGTCTTCCTACCATATACTTTCTCTGTTTTGCTGGTCTGTCTCCTCATGTGCGTCCTCTCCTTACTGGTGAGGTAATGTGAGGTGTAATTATTGGTGATTGTCCCCACCATTCTATTACAAATATGCTGCCCAAAGATACCAATGGCTACCTTACGGAAAAAGCTTTGTGTCTCCATCCTCTTGCCTTCCTCTGTAATCTCTTTCCAACATTTAGCACAGTTGACCACCCATTCTTTCTCCAAACACCCTCCTGCTTAGATGGAAATTTGTTCTCCTTCTTCCCTCTTTGGCATCTGTAACTATGACTGCCTTTGCTGCTTTTGTTTCTGAGTGTTTGTCCTCTTCTTCCCCTCCTGGAGTCCTCACTGTGTCTTCTAAGGCCTCCACCTTTACTCTTTTGGGGAATTCATGTGCAGCTCTAAGTGTGCAGCTCGGAAACCTATCCTCCATGCTTCAGTGGCTCTCCAGATTAACCTTTCTGATTTTAAAGTTGAAGAGCGATAGGAGAAGTTCCTGGAGCCAACTCTTCCGTGCCAGTTCATTTTTCCTATTGCTTTCATCTTGTTCCTCCATTCCCTGAAACAGAGAACCTTAGACTCTTTTTCTTTTTCTTTTTTTTTTTTTTTTTT
>NW_012103310.1:95411-95797 GCF_000951045.1 Mandrillus leucophaeus | reverse complement strand
CAACCCATCATCTACATTACATATTTCTCCTAATGGTATCCCTCTCCTATTTCCCCACCCCTCAACAGGCCCTGGTGTGTGATGTTCCCCTCCCTATGTCCATGTATTCTCATTGTTGAACTCCCACTTATGAGTAAGAACATCTAGTGTTTGATTTTCTGTTCCTGTGTTAGTTTGCAGAGAATGATGGTTTCCAATTTCATCCATGTCTTTGCAAAGGACATGAACTCATCCTTTTTTATGGCTGCATAGTATTCTATGGTGTATGTGTGCCACATTGTTTTTATCCAATCTATCATTGATGGGCATTTGGGTTGTTTCCAAGTCTTTGCTATTGTGAATAGTGCCAAAATAAACATACATGTGCATGTGTCTTTATAGTAGAA
>NW_012103310.1:82196-93931 GCF_000951045.1 Mandrillus leucophaeus | reverse complement strand
TTATTGGTGTATAGGAATATTTGTGATTTTTACACATTGATTTTGTATCCTGAGACTTTGCTGACGTTGCTTATTAGCTTAAAACATTTATCTTTAAACAGAAATGATTGGGCTATAATCTCTTCAGCTAAACAATCAAAAAAGTCAGTGTATTTGGAATTATATTTTTCTTAGCTTGCTTTTTCCAAAGGTAGCAACTCTGAAACACTGAAATCTGTCTCATACCTTTTAAAAAGCAGTTTTATTGTGGTATATTGATATGCAAAAACCATATTCATTTAATGTAAACAATTTGATGAGTTTGGAAGTATGCAAATACCATGATTTCATCACCACAATTAAGGTAATAGACATATTAATAGACATATCCCACACCTCCCAAGGTTCCTGGTGTCCCTTTGTTTGTTTGTTTGTTTTTTGTGGTAAGAAAACATGAGATACTACTGTCTTAATAAATTTTTGTATTTTGCTGGCATAAAGTGAGTGGTATTTCCTGTTCTTACCTTTCACAGATAAAGAGGTTGAGAAGTGAAGAGGTGTCATCCTGCTCATCAGCAATGGCAAGTGCTCATTCCCAGGATTTCTCATTAGGCCAGCATTCTTTCTACTGTGCTTTTCTACTAGACTATTTTACTTCTTGCATTACATAATAGTACATTGTTAACTAAAAATCATGCCCCA
This sequence comes from Mandrillus leucophaeus, assembly GCF_000951045.1. Taxonomy (NCBI): domain Eukaryota; kingdom Metazoa; phylum Chordata; class Mammalia; order Primates; family Cercopithecidae; genus Mandrillus; species Mandrillus leucophaeus. The sequence continues at coordinate 93,250 of NW_012103310.1, read as the reverse complement.
TAAAATCATACTGCTGAAAACTTTACGAGAAAATAGAAATTCAAAAAAGTAGAAAAAGGAATATATATCAGTTTAGTTCTAACATTAAAACACAACTAATATGTAAATTTATTATATATTTATCCAGAATATATTTTCTATAGTAGCTGCTTTTTCCAGTTTGTGAGATTGATGTGCTGCCAGCTATGCTAAGAGGGCTCCCTGCTTTTATCAGTTTGAAAAATACTGTCAAAACAAGTTTTTATTTTTTGCTTTGTTACAGTTATTTCCTCATGCTATTTAATCTGCATCAACATTTATGACAGCGATATGTCATTTTGAACTTAAATAATTTTTAAGTGGATGTTTTAGTATTTAATTTTTTTTCTATGCTAAATTTAGAATGAAAATATCAAATTATTATAAGTCTTCACTTGTTGATAGTATTATTTATTCAGTGACTATTTGTGAGCTTCCTAAATGCTGGATGCAAAGGGAGAAGGTAGAATGAGTGAATGAGTGACTGAATTGGAACAGACGTGGCGTAATGTGGTACTGAGTTATTTCAGGCAGTGAATTTGAGGTTTGAGAGATCTTGATCATTTATCAAAATAATGCTTCCCTCTAAGTGTTTGCTCCAATTCAGAACAACTTACTGCTCATATTTCTTGCTAATTGGAGCTGTCCAAGATGGTCATAATACATTGTTCATAATAACTGTGCTTGGCCAGCTTGGCAACTCAGCTTGCCTCTTGTGAGAACAGGGCTGGCCATGAGTGAAGCAACAGGAATACGAACAAGGCATTGAAAATATCCGGTGTTGTAATAAGAAAGTCCTCTTAGTGCATTACCTATGCCCTCCATTAAAGCAGAGAAACAAAGATTTCACTTGGTATTGTGTAGTAGGTCTCCACTAAGCAAACTAGTGACCAACAGTGAATTCCAAACTGAAGACCATCTTGAAATTTTAAATGTGGTAGCCAGCCTCCAAGACGGTCCTCAGTGATCCTCACCTTCTCATGATATTCATGGCCTGTGTAGCCCCTATCCACGTTGAAGCAGCTGGCCTGGGTGACCACTAGAATGTAGAGAAAATGGTGGTATTTGACTCCAAGGCTCGTAGGTAAGCTCTATTTTCCATGGAAGTTACAATTATAATTCGGTTATACAGGCAGTTCCCTCCCTGCCCCTCAACCTGTGGACTCTGTGTTCTTTTTGAAATTAAGTTCAAAAATATTTAGACCACTTGAGCTCACTTGGGGTTTAGTTTATGCCTCCAAACCCATAGTAGTACACATTCCTGCCTTTAAACAGTAGATTCCAAACAAACAACATTAGCACAGTGATTGTAAAGATGAAGAAATAAGACTTGAGTTACTCTAATTCTGTTATTCTGTGTGAACATTTGGAGTTTTTGTGTTTAAAATTTAACACGAATTTTATTTTATTTTATTTTTAAATAATGTTTTTTTAGGTTCTGGGGTACATGTGCAGGATGGGCAGGTTTGTTCCATAGGTAAAGATGTGCCATGGTGGTGTGCTGTACCTATCAACCCATCACCTAGGTATTAAGCCCGGCATGCATTAGCTCTTTTCCCTAATGATCTTCCCACCCAACTCTCCCCTGACAGGCCCCAGTGTGTGTTGCTCCCCTTCCTGTGTCCATATTGTTCAGCTCCCACTTATAAGTGAGAACATGTGGTGTTTGGTTTTCTGTTCCTGCATTAGTTTGCTGAGGATAATGGCTTCCAGCTTTAACCATGTTCCTGCAGAGGACATGATCTCATTCCTTTTTGTGGCTGCATAGTATTCTGTGGTGTATATGTACCACATTTTCTTTATCCAGTCTATCACTGATGGGCGTTTGGGTTGATTCCATGTCTTTGCTATTGTGACTAGTGTTGCAATGAACATACATGTGCATGTATCTTTATAGTATAATGATTTATATTCCTTTGGGTATATACCCAGTAATGAGATTGCTGGATCCAGTGGTATTTCTGCCTTCAGATCTTTGAGGAATTGCCACATTGTCTTCCACAATGGTTGAACTAATTTACATTCCCACCAGCAGTGTAATAGCATTCCTATTTCTCCACAACCTCACCATCATCTTTCGTTTCTTGATTTTAACAGTCGCCATTCTGACTGGCGTGAGATGGTATCTCATTGTGGTTTTGATTTGCCTTTCTCTAATGATCAGTGATGTTGAGCTATTTTTCATATGTTTTTTGGCCTCATGTCTGTCTTTTTTTGAGAAGTGTCTGTCCATATAATTTGCCTACTTTTTAATGAGGTTGTTTGTTGTTTTTTCTTGTAAATTTTCTTAAGTTTCTTGTAGATTCTGGATGTTAGACCTTTGTCAGATGGATAGATTACAAAATTTTTCTTCCATTTTGTAGGTTTTCGGTTCACTCTGATGATAGTTTCATTTACTGTGCAGAAGTTCTTTAGTTTAATTAGGCCCCATTTGTCAATTTTATTTTTGGGTTTTGTTGCAATTGCTTTTGACAATTTCATTATTAAAATCTTTGCCCATGCCTATGTCCTGAGTGGTATTGCCTAGATTTTCTTCTAGGGTTTTTATAGTTTTGGGTTTTACATTTAAGTCTTTAATCCACCTTGAGTTAACTTTTATATAAGGTGTAAGGAAGGGATCCAGTTTCAATTTTCTGCATATGACTAGCCAATTCTCCCAGCACCATTTATTAAATTAGAGAATCTTTTCCCCATTGCTTAACATGAATTTTAAAATAAAACAGTACGTGCTGCAAGGTAAAATGTTTTTGTTTGGTAAGTGCAAATTGTAGTTCATACATTAAGTATTTTCTTGAATTTGAATAAAATTTATAAAATAGAAATGTATTTTTAACTTTTTAAATTGCTGCAAAATTAAAGAAAATGATGGTTCTTGCTTATTATTACGTAATTATTATTGAAAATAATTTAGTTGTATAAAGGTTCTTCTTTGTGTGTTATATATAAGATATGCCACTATCTTTAGACCATCTTACTGGCTGGCACCTTAGTATGGTGATAGGACAATGACCAAATCTCTCCCAGTCAATGTGTTATGGGCTCCCCATTTCATGAATTCAGGGTTTTTCAACCTCCCGTTATTGATAGTTAGACTAGATAATTCTTTATCTTTGGGGGCTGCTCTATGCCTTGCACAATAGGTAGCAGCAACCCTGGCCTCTACATACCAGATGCCACTAGCATCTCTTTCTTCAGCTGTGACCATAAAAAATGTGTCCGAACACCACCAAATGTCTCCTGGGGGGCAAAATTGCCCTAAGTTGAGAGCCACTGCATTAGTCCCTCTCCCTTTCACCATTACTGTTTGATGTGCTTAGTTGATACAATTCGTGTGTTAGAGGTAGTTGAACGGTGGGATGAATCTGACATCTTGATAAAGAAGCAATTCAATGGATGAAGCTGGAAACCATTATTCTCAGCAAACTATCGCAAGGACAAAAAAACAAACACTACGTGTTCTCACTTGTAGGTGGGAATTGAACAATGAGAACACTTGGACACAGGAAGGGGAATATCACACACCGGGGCCTGTTGTGGGGTAGGGGGAGGGGGGAGGGATAGCATTAGGAGATATGCCTAATGTAAATGACAAGTTAATGGGTGCAGCACACCAGCATGGCACATGTATACATATGTAACAAACCTGCACGTTGTGCACATGTACCCTTGAACTTAAAGTGTATATATATAAAAAGAAGCAATTCAATTGCCATAAGCACCAAGTCCTCTTGGTGGAACTGATCGGTGAAGGACTAAGACATCAACTTTATAATTAGAAAGCATAGACCTGGAGAACAGGCCCAGTAAAAGCAAAACGTTCTCACAGTGTCTGAGGTCTGTGTCACATTGGATAGCTAGATTAAGGACTCAGAATCGGTGGGTAGATTCTTCTGGAATTTTTTTCCTGAAGAATGGTTTTTTTTGAGGTGGGGGGAGGAAAATTTGATCTTCTGCTGAATGTGAAAGACACTCTTTTTGAAATTCATCTCTAGGTAAGTGAAAAGCAGTGTGATCTTTAATGAGCAAGAAACAGAGGCCAGGGATGAGGAGGGTGACCTCCACGAAGAGCCCCTGAGTGACCTCTAAAACTGCTGGACCTTTACAGACAGTGGTCTGGGGTTCCAGAGGTCTAGGCGTGTAACAGATACAAAAAACTTCAGGTTGAAAAAGAAGTGGGTTTGTTGCCCTGATGGTCATGGGCTACTGTATTGGAGCTCATAGTTTCACTTGTGTTGCTCTCATACATACAGTGCTCAGTTTGGGCTGGTGGCGATGCTGGTGTCCTGCTTCTTTGGTCCTCCACTTACCCCATTCCAGCCCCAAGGTGCCTCCTGGAATCTCCTCCTGGTCATGAGAGTGACTGTGTGCAGGAATTCCTGGCTCTGTATTCAGTGACCACATACTGGGAACTTGAAATTGGCCACAGGGGGAGTGTTTACACCATGGAAATTGGCAGTGACTGCATATCAGGTCTCCCACATCCACTCCTGAGAGCCACTTATTAAACATCTACCCGGGACCCTAGGACCCTACAGAACAGAATTGGAAAACTACTGGTATGGTGGCTTAGTGGACTGGGAAGTAGTTATTTTAGTTTGTTAGGGCTGCCTAAACAAAGTACCAGAACTGGAGTTGCTAAATCACAGAAATGTATTAGCTCAGACTTCTGGAGGCCAGCAGTCTGAGATCAAGGTGTCTGCAGGGCTGGGCCCCTCTGAGGGTGCCAGGGGAAGATCCACCCCAGACCTCTCTTCCACCTGCTGAAATTACTTGACCGTGGCAGTCTTCACAGGGTGTCCTCCCTGTGTGCATGTCTCTGTGTCCAAATTTCCTCTTTTGATAAAGACACCAGGCATATTGGATTAGAGCCCTTCCCGAGGACCTCCTTTTATTTATTTGTTATTTTTTTATTTCTATAGGTTTTTGGGGAAATGGTGGTATGTGGTTTCAAGAGTAAGTTCTTTGGGAGTGACTTGTGAAATTTTGGTGAGCCCATCACCCAAGCAGTATACACTGAACCAAATTTGTAGTCTTTTATCCCTCAACCCCCTCCCACACTTTCCTCCAGTGGAATGGAAAACCAAACGTCGCATGTTCTCATTCATAAGTGGGAACTAAGCTATGACAATGCAAAGGCATGAGAATGATAAGAAGGCGCTCCTTTTCACTTGATGACCTCTGTAAAGATCCTACCAAGTAAGGCCACATTTGGAGCTTCTGGGGGTAGGACTCCAACATACCTTATTCTGGAGCACACAATTCAGCCCATAACCATAGCCAAGCATGGATTTGTATTCTGTTCTGTCCTTCATTGACCACATGGCCTGATTTTGACACTTAGCTTCTGTTCTATAACTAAAAAATGATAGAATTGGATCATGCCATCTGTGAGATTTTCTGTCTCAAATCCCATGGCTTTCCAAACACATTTACTGTTCCTGGTCCCCCATTAGTAGGATCCAGCTCTAATTTGCTTTCATGCCTGCTTTATGTATAAGGGGAGCTGTTGAAAATTGGCTAGTTAATAGCAGTAGCTACTGAGAGGTGATAACCAGTCCTCTCTATACTCTCCTACTCAAAGGCATTGAGTAGGAAAATGTGAGGTCATAACTGGTAGATGACCATCTTCTTAGTGAAGGTGATCATTCACCAGAGAGGTGGAACCCACAGGTCTAACCCCTTTGGCACTGGGTTATAATGATAGCTGCCAATCTCTGTTCTGCAGTCCCATTTATTCACCTGAAACCTTCAGTTTTCAGCACCTTTAAGTCTCAGGTTAAGCTGGCGAAACCTGATTGTGAAGAGAGATCAGAGAAAAAGGAATCTCTGAGCTGCCCTTTGGGGGAACCCACAGGCTTTCTGTGTGTCTGCATTTTTTTTTTTTTTTTTTTTTTGGAGTCTTATTCTGTTGCCAGGCTGGAGTGCAGTGGCATGATCCTGGCTCACTGCAATCTCCACCTCCCGGGTTCAAGTGATTCATCTGCCTCAGCCTCCCCAGTGGCTGGGACTACAGGCACGTGCCACCACACTCGACTATTTGTTTTTGTATTTTAGTAGAGACGAGGTTTCACCATTTTGGCCAGGATGGTTTTGATCTCCTGACCTTGTGATCTGCCCACCTTGGCCTCCCAAAGTGTTGGGATTACAGGCGTGAGCCACGCGAGTTTTACATCCTAGAAAATGTTTGAAGTTGTAGACTGTGGTTAAGATCTTACAACTCATGGGGATTAAAAGATGTTCCCACTAGTATTGATGACCCTATTTTTCTACCCGCTTTGGGACCTTGGCCCTCAGAAACCTTTGGTTCAAGGGCTTAGTTACTATGTGGCAGCTGCCATTTTATTTCCTTGATGCTGGGGAAGGTGCCAGTAGAGACTTCTCCATTGTCATCCAGGTCTACATGAGACCATCTGCCACCCCTGGGGTGAGTGACACCTGCCCTCCAGGCCTCCCTGCTGCTGCCCTGGGATGCCATCTCCTCTGCCTGTGCTGATGATGCTTGGAGCCCTTAGGAGCCACAGCTGTGTAGTTTTTTGTGTCGCAAATTCCCTTTTTCACCTGGTGTGTACTTCATGAAAGGTCACTAAAGCAGAGCTGCCCCTTCCTCAATGCCTTGGATATCATTAGTGAAAATAACCTCCGTTTTCAGTTACAGTCTCTACACATTGCAGATTGGGCTGGGCGGGGCTCAGGAGACCGACCAAGCACCAAGGTCTTCCCAGAGTCACTTCTTCATTGATGACAGTGGGGTGCTTCTTGGGTTATTGTCTTCTAGGAAGTTCTGGTTGCTCATTAACATAGATTCCTGGTGATGCAGCACCTCTAATTATGACGAAAGCACCTCATACTTTAGTCACAATCCAAGGATAGCAAAAACGATACCATTAATTGTTTTCCATGCAGAGGAAGAGGTGGGGCCATACCAGTTGGGAATGTGACTAGTGATCATATATGGCAATTGATGTAGCTGATTAGCAGACCCTCCTGCCATTATTGAACCGTGCTTATCTTCTTGTGCAAAATACCATTACCTGTATATGTGGCAGTGGAAACTTTGGAGCAGGAGATATGTATAAGGAGCTGCTAATCAGATCAGCTAGGAGGAGAAGTCCTGGGAAAGAAGGCCCTGTTCCACTGTAAACAGAATCACCATTTACCTGGAACCTCTGTATATGTTTACTCAAGGCCTTAGCTCATAATTTGGGTCCCAGTTCCATTCTTTACACCTCTTACAAGTTTGCTTGTCTTCTTCCTCTTGCCTAATGGCAAGAATTGTCTGGCTGAGATAGTAAGCCCCCTGTGGGAAGGGCCAGCCCCTATTTAATGAGCTTCATCAGAAGCTGACATTTAAGACACACATGAGAATATGAGCTAAAGTTAAACTGTAATCTAGGAAGGTCTGAGGCTAAAACTGTGAGTGTCCTCAGCAAAGCAAGATATAGGAGTTGGTATCTTCCAGTGTCACAGCCGTATTGCAATAGGTCATTACCGTTTAAGGATAGGAAAAGCCCTTTTCATGTGCGTTGAAGATTCCAGGCCATAGAAGGTCCTTGCACTCAGGTCCGAACGGGTGCAGATTGACTACCTCGTGGCTGGCTCTTTGCTCCTTTCTTTGTAGTGGGGGAAAGTAAGGATTCTTCCATTGATTAAGGAAAAGGTTTGGGCCAGGATCTTTTCCTCTTAGGCAGTCTGGTAAATTTTATCCTTACATGTGAGTCAACAAACATGTATCTGAAATGCTTTCATCTCCAATCTAACCCCACCTGCTGTGGCTGTCTGGTCGTGGGGAATCCAGAGACTCTCTGGAGCCCTTTGTGGGAAGCACACCTGAGATTTAGATTGGGGCCGATCTTACCCATTTCCTTCTTTGCTCTTAATCTTCCTCCCTCCAAAAATCACATGGCAATGCTTACTAAAGCAATTTCATTTTTTTATTTTTAGAAAGATATCATATATATATATAATATGTATGTCTCTGTATACTATATAACAGAGAGTGATGTGAACCATGAGTTGGAACTTTACAGGAACTATAGTTACAATATTTAGCTTGCACAGATTAATAATCTGAATAGGACTAGAAATAAATGTACTAGCCATTATTCTCATTTTAATAAAAAATTAAATTCATGATCCAAAGAAGCAACTACTAAATATTTCTTAACAACTATATCTATACTCCTAATCATAGATGTCTTTATATATCATATTCTGGGTAGTGAACAGTCATAAAAATTCCCAGCCCAATAGCATCTGTAATAATCCCTATAACACTAATTATAAAAAGTGGGCTTTCTCCATTTCATTTCTGAGTCCCAGAAGTAAGACAAGGAATTCCAATAACATCAGGCATAATCTTATTAACATGACAAAAACTGGCACTAATCTCAATTCCAAGTATCATCTATTAACCCAAATGTAATATTAATTATTGCTATATTATCAATTCTGGTAGGAGAATGAGGAAGACCAAATCGGGCATAACTACACAAAATTCTAGCCTATTTATCAATTACACATATAGACTAAATGTCCATTCTAACCTACAACCTTTCTACAATAATGTTACATCTACAAATTACAAAATATTAATAATCACTGTGTTCATATTTATTTATTTTAAATATAACTTCCACACATTATCATTATTACATACATGGGGTAAATTATCACTAGTAACTTCCATATCTTTGTATTTCTGTTATCTCCAAAAGACCTACCTCCACTTACACGATTTTTACCAAATGACTTAGTAGCCAAGAATTAACAAAAAATAACAGCATTATTATACTAACATTTATCACCATCATAGCACTACTCAACTTATATTTTTATATGGGATTAATCTATTCTACATCATTAATGACATTCCCCAAAACCAATGACATAGAAACAAAATGACAATTTGAAAATATAAAACAAACATTCTTCCTTCCCTCGTTTATTTTGTTATCAGCCTTTTTCTTCCCACTTAAACCAGTATTCTCAACATTGGATTAGGAATTTAGGTTAGGCAGACCAAGAGCCTTCAAAACCCTAAGCAATATTTTATATTTTATTCCTGAAAAATTAAGGACTGCAACTCTATCTTACATCAATTGAATGCAAATCAAACATTTTAATTAAACTAAATTCTCATTAGATTGGTAGTATCCAACCTCAAGAAAATTTGATTAACAGTGAAATACCCTAATCACCTGTCTTCAGTCTACTTCTGCTGTTGAGAGAAAAGGGCAGGGGAAGCCCTGGCAGAATTGAAGCTGCATCTTTGAGTTTGCAATTTGATGTGACTATTCACCTTGAGGCTCAGTAAAAAGAGGGTTCAACCTCTGTCTTTAGATTTACGGATGAAGGCTTCCTCAGGCATTTCACTCTTCTACCTATATTGATTAATCGTTGATTATTTTCAACAAACACAAAGATATTGGTACATTACAGTATTTGGTGCTTGAGCCAGAATAGTAGGAACTGACATAAATCTCTTAATATGAGCCAAACTGGGTCAACCAGGAGCCCTGTTAGGCGATGATCAAATTTATGTCATTATAACTGCCCATGCATTTGTAATAATCTTTTTAATAGATATGCCTATCAAAATAAGAGGACTTGGTAACTGAATAGCTCCCTAAATGACTGAGCCCAGATACAGCATTCTCCAGAATAAACAATATAAGCTTCTGACTTTTTTCACCATCGTTTTGACTTCTGCTTGTCCCTTTACTAGTAGAAGCTGGAGCTGGGACTGGGTAAGCATCTTTAGTTGGAAATGTAGCACACGCAGGGGCCTCTTACAATTTTCTCATTATGCTTAGCAGGTATTTCATCAATTTTAGAAGTTACTAATTTTATTACAATAATTATTAATATAATACCACCAGTCATATCCCAATATCAGACATTTTATTCTTCTATAAAATAAGAACATTTATGTTTTGTTATATTATTGTATTTTATGTATGTCTAGTGTATACTAACTTAAAGGGAAAAATGTAAACAAAATGAAAGTCATGGGGAAAATGGCATCTTGCTTTAATCTTCAACTTAAAGTTATTCTTAAGAATCCATTTATACCATTATGTCAAATTTTAGTCATCCCTGCAGAATTTTAGATGAATGAAAACAGACAAGGCAACACCAAGGAGTTAAGCACAGAAAGTGATATTGATTAAAAAGTTGAAAGTAAAATCTACTTTGGCTAGAAATGAACATTCAGATCTGTCTCTCCAGAAGAAAATCTAACTTGAATCATAATGGTTCATGTTTTCACTAGTTCATACCATATCAATGAGCAACTTAGGACTTGAAAATACCTTTTCTCAGCTTGCATTTGACTACCTAAAATCCTCCTGAGCATGCTGTTTGTCATGTCTTACTGCTCTGAAATAATCATCTATTTCTGAAAACCAGGAAACGAGTTTGCTTGTAATTTAAATTTCAAAAAATAATTTGTAGAAAACACAAACAGAATCAACTGTTTAAAGGCTTATCCTTTTCTTCACTGTACAACAGCTACTTCTACAAAAAAAGAGTATGTGAATACTTTCTAAGAACTCAAAAACGAGAAAACCAAAATCAGAAGGTGCGTGAATATATGTACACGTGTATGTACAGACTTGATCTCTACATCCCCCAAAACAGATTTAAACAAGTAATCTCAACATTCTAAATTCAGAAAGCAGACATAAACAGTTTTGTTGCTAAATCAGTGGTATTACTAGCTGAAATGTTTAGTAGAATACTGCACCTATAGTTCAGCAGTACTTTGATTATATCCCATTTAAAAAATCAAAATAATAAGCACATTCTTCTAATATCAGAGAATTCTCTCACTTTTTATTTATTTTGACATACTGATATTTCCATAAACTTGCAAGTGGAAGATAAGCTGTTCAATAAAAGCTTTCTTATATATATAATATACAGAAATTATTTTAAAAGTCTGTTCATATAACAGATTATTTTGGTACTAACAAAAAATCAAGATACAAATAATTGGCTAGAAATGAAACCATCACTAAACCAAGACACACAGGGCT
>NW_012103310.1:79773-82146 GCF_000951045.1 Mandrillus leucophaeus | reverse complement strand
ATCTCTACATCCCCCAAAACAGATTTAAACAAGTAATCTCAACATTCTAAATTCAGAAAGCAGACATAAACAGTTTTGTTGCTAAATCAGTGGTATTACTAGCTGAAATGTTTAGTAGAATACTGCACCTATAGTTCAGCAGTACTTTGATTATATCCCATTTAAAAAATCAAAATAATAAGCACATTCTTCTAATATCAGAGAATTCTCTCACTTTTTATTTATTTTGACATACTGATATTTCCATAAACTTGCAAGTGGAAGATAAGCTGTTCAATAAAAGCTTTCTTATATATATAATATACAGAAATTATTTTAAAAGTCTGTTCATATAACAGATTATTTTGGTACTAACAAAAAATCAAGATACAAATAATTGGCTAGAAATGAAACCATCACTAAACCAAGACACACAGGGCTTTCCTGCACTTCATTTCAGGAAAATATTCCAAGTAATTCTTACTGTGTTAGAAGAATAATGTACATTTGTCATAGTATGTATTATAATATTCCCTTAAGGCAGTGACTGTTTAAAGTTTTTAAATTAAACAATGTCCAGGCTTACTTCTGTCTGTACATTCAGTAATAATCATATCACTGGTTACCCACAATTCTCTCCTCATGCCAAAAAAAAAAAAAAAACCCAGAAAACAAAAAAAACCCTCAGTTAGTTGTTTTCTTAAGTCTAAGCCAAACAAACTAATAATAGCAATTTAATTAGCAAGCTGTAAATCAGAGAAGTATAGAAATTTAGCAGTTAAACTGTATTTCCTGCCTATAGTACTGCTGCTACTTAATCTATTTTCTTCATGTATTAGAAGAATGAATAGGCAGTGATGGTCAAAATAAGAATTTCAATATTGCAGCAAATCACAGAAGAGTGACAGAAAGAGTTCCTAATGTAATCTTAATGATCCTTTAAAAGGTAAAGGATTCTGTGCATATGTGTGGAAAGGAGTAAGAAATAAAAGCAGGAGGTTAAGACAGGTATTTAAAGGGGATGCCGAGATAGCTACATTAGAATATTTATTGAAAAAAAGTTGCTCTGAAGTCTGCCCAGTGTACCAAAAACATAAAACAGAAAAAACCAAAACAAAAAACAGAGCAGACATTAGTGCAAGTTTAACCTGATAATTTATTTGTGGGAAAAAAGCCAGTTTTGATGAGAAAAAGTTCAGTCCTTTCCTTGTAAATACAAAGAAACACAACAGGAGTTTTAAAGGTAGTAGGCCAGAAAATGCAACGGTAACTCTTATAATCCTTTTCAATTAAACAGACAAATCAAGTTGAAGACAAGTGTTAAAATACTATTCAGCCTCAATATTTATCAGTCTATATGTCCTGTTGTTCAGTTGGCTTTTGATTAAAAAAAAAAAGCCGACAAACTATATAAGAGCTACCACCACATTTAGAGTGATGAAAATAGTTTCCCCCAAATATATTGTTTAACCTCTAAAGCATAAAAAGCTATATAATAACTAATACAAATTAACCAGTGTATTTACAAAATTAATGCAATTTTGGACCGATGATATTACACTGTATTGGTGGTAAAGTACTAGGCACAAGAATATATACATCTGTTAGGCATTTTCAGTCTAATCAGTCTCTAAGTTTATCATTTAATTTTTGGCAATATATAATAACTGGTATACATTTTGGTACTTAAGTCATGAATTGTGGAGAACAAGAAGCAATTATAGTAACAGGGTTTATATCTAACAAACAATTACAGCGTTGAACCAATCTCTTCTATGAACTTCGTGATTTGTTTTGCCGTTGGTCACTTGCAGTAAATCCTTGATTCGATTCCTCCGTATTCAGGCTTTCTCCATCTGCAGTCTCTAACATTTTTTCATCTTCGTCATCATCACGTAGGTTTTTTGAAACTATCTAGCTAGTTTGATATTGAGTCTTTCATTGTAATGAAGCTTCCTTTTCATTTCAAATTGTCACTTTTGTTTCTTGTTCTTCAGGTGAGAGGTTACTATCCTCCTTTCCACTGTTGTCTTGTTCCTGAACCCGATACTTTGGTTCCGAGCCTTCAGCAGCAGCTAATTTCTTAGCTAAGATATCTGGTGCCATGTTTTCAGTGGTGTCTGTATCACTACATGCATCTTCATCATCACCCATAATACGATGGGAAGAAGTGCTTGGTTCATCTGTTTTCATTAAACCATAATCTTTGTCTGCTGGATGATATGTTGCCAGGATGTTCATTTCACCCTACTTCCGGGATTTTTTGCTCAGCTCCTAGTCCACACTCCCGTGGGGCTGTTCGGCAGACGCCACCATAGAGGAAGTTGTTCTTCAGGATCCCCTTGATTGACCGGTGCGAGGTTGTCCAGGCCGCCATTGCCGGGGCTCCCTCTC
>NW_012103310.1:43196-79723 GCF_000951045.1 Mandrillus leucophaeus | reverse complement strand
TGGTTCCGAGCCTTCAGCAGCAGCTAATTTCTTAAGCTAAGATATCTGGTGCCATGTTTTCAGTGGTGTCTGTATCACTACATGCATCTTCATCATCACCCATAATACGATGGGAAGAAGTGCTTGGTTCATCTGTTTTCATTAAACCATAATCTTTGTCTGCTGGATGATATGTTGCCAGGATGTTCATTTCACCCTACTTCCGGGATTTTTTGCTCAGCTCCTAGTCCACACTCCCGTGGGGCTGTTCGGCAGACGCCACCATAGAGGAAGTTGTTCTTCAGGATCCCCTTGATTGACCGGTGCGAGGTTGTCCAGGCCGCCATTGCCGGGGCTCCCTCTCTTGGCTCAGGGTTGCAGCTCGTCGTAGGGTCCCCTACGAAAGGGTCCGGCACCAGCAGAGACCCGCAGGCAGCTGTGGAGCCCGGTCAGGGCTAAAGCGGCCGCACCCACTGTCTCGGAACCGGTTACCGGAGCGGTTGTCAGGACACGACGACGCCGGAGCCAGAGCCAACGCCAAACGGGTGGCGACTCTTCGCGTGCGCTTAGCCGCCAACGCTTCACCCGCAGCTCGCGGTGAGACCTCGGCCTAGAGCCCCGCCGCGCAGAGCGACGCCGACGCCGAACACATTTATTCTTATTTTGAATGAACCATTTTTTCCCCAATGGAAAACCTCCCTTCAGTTAGGAAGATGAATTTCAAAGGTTCTGAAGAGTGGGTTAGCAACTTTTGTCAGAGTCCTCTTGGAAAGGTGAAAGTGATAGTTCCACAGCGGGAAAACATTGGTTTCCCAATCTGCTTCTGAAAAGGAATTCTTCTGGCTGAATAGGTTGGTAGGTTGAGTCGAGTCACCTTTCTTGGGATGGGCTGGGTTCTTCTGTTTGATCCATGGAATCTTGGCCATTTTTAGGGCAGCCTAAGGGTATGAGTCGGCTCTAGGACATATCGGGGGGCTCTGCTGTACATAGCAGTCCTTGGGCAGTTGGTGGTGATAAGGATGTTGATGCAGACAAGGTTCCATGTGGTTCCCCTGGAGTTAGCTGTACTCCTCTGGGAAGCCCCCAGGTGAACATTCTTTCAGAGTCCTCCGGAGGATGTGAAAACCAGGAAAGCCTCCCTAAAGTCACACCTGCCTGAATGTGGTACCCATCTGGGTCCATTCAGTCTCTGGGGATCTTTGCTGGCCTAGGTTTATGGACAAATAATCAGTGGGTAATGGGATCGGAAGCCTTAAATCAGACAACTTTCCAGATCTAATCCAAGCCCTTCATTTTATTGATGAGGAGACTAAGGCCCAGGTAAGAAGAACTGAATGATGTTTAGAATCCAAGTGTCCTGACTCATGCTTCAAGTCACTGCTGTGTCAGGGGTTTTCAAATAGCCGTGATCTTAGTCACTTGGATGCTTGTTAACCGTGCAGATTCCTGGGCTACCTCTGATATTCTCGTTTTCATAAATACTCTGGGTTAAGATTATCTAATTAAAATATAATGTGAGCTATATGGGTAGTTTAAAATTTTCTAGTAGCCCTCTGACAAAGGTAAAAGAAAAGTAAAAGTTTAGTAATATATTTTAATCCAATGTAAACAAATTTTAACATATAATCACTATAAAAAGTTATTAATGAGTTATTTGACTTTTTTGGGGTACTATCTCTTTGAAATTTGGTGTGTATTTTACAGCACGTCTAATTTATTTATTTGTTTATTTTGAGCCATTCTTCCTGATGTTCTCCTTCCCCCTACCCCCAACAGGTTCCAGTGTGTCATCCCCTACCATGTGTTTATGTGTTCTCATCATCCAGCTCACAATAATAAGTGAGAACATGCAGTGTTTTGTTTTCTGTTCCTGCGTTACTTCACTTGGAATTATGGCTTCCAGCTCCATCCATATCCCTGCAAAGGGCATGCTCCTTTTTATGGCTGCATAGTATTCCGTGTTGTATATGTACCACATTTTCTTTATCCAGTTTATCATTGATGGGCATTTGGGTTGGTTCCATGTCTTTGCTATTGTGAATAGTGCCGCAGTGAACATACATGTGCATGTATCTTTATAATAGAATGATTTCTATTCCTTTGGGTATATACTCAGTAATGAGATTGCTGGGTCCAGTGGTATTTCTGCCTCCAGATCTTTGAGGAATTGCCACACTGTCTTCCACAATGGTTGAACTGATTTGCACTCGCACCAATAGTGTAAAAGCATTCCTATTTCTCTACAACCTCACCAGCATCTATTGTTTTTAGACTTTTTAATAATCGCCATTCTGACTGGTATGAGACGGTATCTCATTGTGGTTTTGATTTGCATTTCTCTAATAATCAGTGATGTTGAGCCTTTTTTCATACACTTTTTGGCCACATGTATGTCTTCTTTGGAGAAGTGTCTGTTCATGTCCTTTGTCCACTTTTTAATGTTTTTTTTTTTTCTTGTAAATTTAAGTTCCTTGTAGACTGTGGATATTGGACCTTCATCAGGTGGATAGATTGCAAAATGTTTCTTCCATTCTGTAGGTTTTCTGTTCACTCTGATGATAGTTTGTTTTGCTGTGCAGAAGGTCTTTAGTTTAATTAGATCCCATTTGTCAATTTGTGCTTTTGTTGCCATTGTTTTTGGCATTTTCATCATGAAATTTTTGCCCATGCCTATGTCCTGAATGGTATTGCCTAGATTTTCTTCTAGGGTTTTTATAGTTTGGGGTTTTACATTGAAGTCTTTAATCTATCTTGAGTTAATTTTTGTATATGGTGTAAAAAAGGAGTCTAGTTTTAACTTTCTGCTTATAGCTAGCCGGTTCTTCCAGCACCATTTATTAAACAGGGAATCCTTTCCCCATTCCTTGTTTCTGTCAGGTTTGTTGAAGGTCAGATGGTTGGAGGTGTGCAATCTTATTTCTGAGTTCTCTATTCTGTTCCACTGGTCTATGTGTCTGTGTTTGTACCAGTACTATACTGTTTTGGTTACTGTAGTAAAATTTGAAGTTGGGTAGCCTGATGCCTTCAGCTTTGTTGTTTTTGCTTAGAATTGTCTTGGCTATTTAGGCTCTTTTTTGGTTCCATCTGAATTTTAAAATAATTTCTTCTAATTCTGCAGAGAATGTCAATGGTGGTTTAATGGGACTAGCATTGAATCTATAAACTACTTGGGGCAGTATGGCCATTTTCACAATCTTGATTCTTCCTATCCACGAGCATGGAATGTTTTTCCATTTGTTTGTGTCCTCTCTGATTTCCTTGAGCAGTGGTTTGTAGTTCTCTTTGAAGAGGTGCTTCACTTGTTAGCTGTTCTTAGGCTTTTTATTCTATTTGTAGCCGTTGTGAATAGGAGTTCATTCCTGACTTGGCTCTCTGCTTGTCTGTTGTTGATGTATAGGAATGCTAGTGATTTTTGCAATATGATTTTGTATCCTGAAACTTTGTTGAGGTTGCTTATCAGCTTAAGAAACTTTTGGGCTGAGGTAATGGGATTTTCTAGATATAGGACCATGTCATCTGCAAACAAAGATAATTTGACTTTTTCTTTTTTTGTTTTAATACTCTATTTCTTTCTGTTGCCTGATTGCCCTGGCCAGAACTTCCAATACTATGTTGAATAGGAGTGGTGAGAGGGTATCCTTGTCTTTGGCTGGTTTTCATGGGAAATGCTTCTAGCTATTGCCCATTCAGTATGATATTGGCTGTGGGTTTGTCATATATGACTCTTATTATTTTGAGGTGTGTTCCTTCAATACCTAGTTTATTGAGCATTTTTAACATGAAGGGATGTGGAATTTTATCAAAGACCTTTTCTACATCTATTGAGATAATTGTGTGGTTTTTGTCCTTAGTTCTGTTTATGTGATGAATCATATTTATCAATTTGCATATGTTGAACCAACCTTGCAACCCAGGGATGAAGCTGACTTAATTGTGGTAGATAAGCTTTTTGATGTGCTGCTGGATTTGGTTTGCCAGTATTGTGTTGAGGATTTTTGCTTCAATGTTCATCAGGAATATTAACCTGAAGTTTTCTTTTTTGTTGTATCTCTGCAAGATTTTGGTATCACAGTGATACTGGTCTCATAACATGAGTTAGGGAGGAGTCTCACCTTTTCAATTTTTTGGGATAGTGTCAGTAGAAATGGTACAAGCTCTTCCTTGTACCTCTAGTAAAATTCAGCTGTAAATCTGTCTGATCCTAGGCTTTTATTGGATGCTATTTATTACTGCCTCAATTTCAGAACTTGTTATTGGTCTATTCAGGGATTTAATTTCTTCCTGGTTCAGTTTTGGGAGGGTGTATGTGTCCAGGAACTTACCCATTTATTCTAGATTTTCTTGTTTATGTGGATAGAGGTGTTTATAGTATTCTCTGATAGTTGTTTGTATTTATGTGGGGTCAGTGGTGATATCCCCCTTATCATTTCTGATTGTGTCTATTTTATTCTTCTCTCTCTTCTTTGTTGTCTAGATAGCAATCTATTTTATTAATTTTTTCAAAAAACCAGCTTCTGGATTCATTGATTTTTTGAAGGGTTTTTGTGTCTCTAGCTCCTTCAGTTCCACTCTGATCTTGGTTGTTTCTTGTCTTCTGCTGGCTTTGGGGTTTGTTTGCTTTTGGTTCTCTAGTTCTTTTAGTTGTGTTGTTAGGTTGTTAATTTGAGATCTTTCTAGCTTTTTGATGTGGGCATTTAGTGTTATAAATTTCCCTCTTAACACTGCTTTAGCTGTGTTCCAGAGACTCTAGTACGGTCTCTCTTCATTCTCATTAGTTTCAAAGAACTTCTTGATTTCTGCCTTACTTTCATTATTTACGCAGGAGTGATTCAGGAGCAGGTTGTTCAGTTTCCATGTAGTTGTGTGGTTTTGAGTGAATTTCTTAATCTTGAGTTCTAATTTGATTGGACTGTGGTCTGAGAGACTATTATGATTTTAGTTCTTTTTGCATTTGCTGAAGAGTGTTTTACTTCTGATTATGTGATCAATTTTAGAGTAAGTGCCATGTGGCAATGAGAAGAATGTATATTCTGTTGTTTTGGGTGGAGAGTTCTGTACATATCTGTCAGATCTGCTTGACCCAGAGCTGAGTTCAGGTCCTATACAGCACATCTTGGTTTGGATTAGCCACATTTTAAATGTTCAAAGGCCACAGTTGTTGGTGGCTGTTATATGGAACAGTGAGATCTACAGCTGTCTCTTCCTAATCAGTGGAGCTCTCTATTAGAAGGCACAAGCTGCCAACAAAGTAATGAATTCACTGTTGCTAGATTTATTCAAGCATCTAGTGCTGTGAAGTTGAAAATTCAAGAGCCCTCCACTTGAACCTTGTTAAGCTTTGTGGGCTTATCACTAATTCAGTATATCCATGGACAAGGATGTGTTTATACAGCAAATAGGCAGGAAACCATTGGCCATCAGGTGACACAGACCTTTTGAAGCCATATGCCACTCACAGACCACTGAGCTTTGTGTTTGCACGTGCAGACTATTGTTCAAGCACTGGAACACCATGTGCTGAAGGCACGGGCATCCAGTGAAATACTTGAGTGGAATTTTCAACCAAAAGCAGCTGAAAGTTTTTCCAATTTAATCTGTAAACGCAGTTGGGGGATTTTTGCACATGAATCAGCTCGTTTACTTTGACAAGCCCTCTCTGTACTCTGCCTGTGCCCAGTCTCTGGCTTACGGCTCACAAAGGTGCTCTGTGTGTAAATTTGCAGGGGGTGGGAGGAGGTGCATGGAAGTTCAAGGCAAACTTCTCTGAAAAGTGCAGCATCTGGGAAAAAGGGTGGAAACGCAGGAAGGGTCCCCTGTGTGAATTTCCACCCTCCCTCACCAGAAGTGCTGTTCAGAGGGTTGAAGGTGGATTCACATTGGAATTCTATCTAATAAGATAGACCAGACTTACACTTCTATATAAGTATAATATAATTAATATAATTAGTGATTATGTTTGAAGAATAGTTATAAGGATATTGATTTTTAAAGTCTGTGTCTCATCTTTTTCCCATTCATCTTATGCTTCATTTTGATAAAGGAAAAAAAGAGCTGTCAGAAGGACACTGTGTGTCTTGTGCCTGGTCTGTGCTTGCAGGAATGTCTTGTGTTGCGCAGCCCATTTCAGTGGCATCTCCTTGAATGAAAGCTGGGGAGTCACAATCCATAACAACAACGCCATCATAACAGTGACCAACATTTAGTCAACATTGATGATGTCCATGACCCTTGATATGGAACAACTTGTTTCATCGTCATAATCACCCTATGAGGTAGACACTGATACATGTCCCCATTTCACTATGGAAGAAGCTGGGACAGAGAGGTTAGATACTTTGCCTGGGTCACCCAGCTTGGAAGGGGCAGAGATGGGGTTCAAACCCAGGTGAAGCCTTAGTTCTTACCCAAAAGACCGCAATCTGTCATGATTGGAAGCCTCCTTAAAAGTCCTCCCACCAACTTCCTACTAAGGTAAAAATCTCTTTGACCTTCCAGGTAGATGGTCATCCAGCCCATCTTGAATGCATCCAGTTGTTTGAATGCATTAAGCAACAGGGAGCTCTTTACTTAGTCAGCAGCTCATGCCTTTTAAGAAAAGCTCCAACAATTGGAAAATTCTTCTTTAGATGAATCTATTTCCTATGATTAGTAAGATTTGATTCCCCTTCAATGCTCCTGGGGTGCAGGCTTCTTGAAACTGCTATAAGATAGAATTACACATGGTGTAACTTAAATCTCTGTATGCATGTGTTGTGTCGAGTCCCTGTTGACTCCAGTGGGGATGGCACTAGATGCAAGAGGCTGAAGGAGAGACCCAGAGCCAGCAAATGAGACATGGGTTTTACTGGGGACTTACATGCAGGGGAGAGAGTCCAGTGGTAGCGGGCTAGACAGGAGAACTGCATGGCCCAGTGGTGGCAGGCTGGGTATTAGAACCGCAACTGCTTGCAAAAGGCATGCAGCTGACATCACATTTTCTCTTAGCACCCTCCCTCTAACAGTCTTCAACTGGCAACTTTCACTTAACCCAAAACAAAGGGCCTTGATCCCCAGTACGGCCTGTGTTCCATGGGCCAGGCTTGGAGCTCAGATGTTCCTCATAGAAAAGGAACAAATCTACGGGTTTG
This sequence comes from Mandrillus leucophaeus, assembly GCF_000951045.1. NCBI lineage: Eukaryota > Metazoa > Chordata > Mammalia > Primates > Cercopithecidae > Mandrillus > Mandrillus leucophaeus. Next base: position 72,617 of record NW_012103310.1, on the reverse strand, counting down.
GCGCTGCCAGATTTCCTAGCTCAGAGCACACATTTAGATGTGTCTGCCATACAGGGTCAGTCTCAGGGAGTCTACGTTATTGCTCTCACATAGGTTTACCATATAGCATATTAATGTAATTGGGAGTTAGTTTTGAAGGATAGTTACAAGGATATACATCATTTAAATCTGCCTCTCACCTTTCTGTTTCACTGCCTTATGCTCATCCCATTGAACGATTTACTCTGGGTCTCTGTTGTGGGTCTCAGGAGGTCCCGCATCCACACCTCTGCTCTTGCTGCTCTGAATATTTTCCAGCACCTGTTTATCACCAAATGCTGCTCCTTCTTTGAGCCTAAGCACTCCCTGCCATGAAGTCTGCTTTGCTAAGGGGAGAAGCTGCTGTTACCAATGAGAGCTAGAAGTTGCTTTTTACCAATGATTGTTCACTAAGGAGGATTAAAATCAAGAGGTGATGTTACATCAGCAACATGGTGGAGTAGGAGGGTCCTGACTATCCCTTTTCTGACGGATGCACCTAATGAACACCTATATATGGATCAATTCTCCCTGAGAGAAAGCAGAAACTAGGTGAAAGACTCCTGCATACTGAACAACTAAGAGAAATATTCACATTGAAGCAGGTAGAGAAAGGGGAGACAGAGTCTGTTGGAGAAGAGGGGGAGAGGAAAGATGTTGGTCAAAGGATGTACAATTTCAATTATTAATAGATAGGAGAAGAGGCCAAGGTGGGTGGATCATTTGAGATCAGGAGTTCGAGACCAGTCTGGCCAACATGGTGAAACCCCATCTCTACTAAAAATACAAAAATTAGCCAGGCACAGTGGCGCACGCCTGTAGTCCCAGCTACTTGAGAGGCTGAGGCACAAGAATCGCTTGAACCTGGGAGGTGGAGGTTGCAGTGAGCCGAGATTGTGCCACTGCACTCCAGCCTGGGCAACAGAGTGAGACACCATCTCAAAAAAAAAAAAAAAAAAAATAGGAGAAGTAAGTTTTAGTGATGCATTGCACAGCATTGTGACTATAGCTAGTAATAATGTAGGGCACATTTGAAAATTGCAAAGAGTACATTTTAAAAGTTGTCATCACAAGAAATGATAAATAGGTGAGGTGGTGGATATATTAATTAGGTTGATTTAATAATTCCACAATGTATGAATATATCAAACATCACATTGTACCTCATGAATATATACAATGATTATCTGTTGATTAAAAAATTTAAAAAGCCATAAGCCCCAAACACAATTAAATAAGGTGTAATTCTTCACCTTATTTCTTTTTCAAAATTGTTCTGGCTATAAGAGGCCCTTTGCTTTCCATACTGATTTTAGAATTAGCTTGTAAATATCTACAAATATATTGCTGGCATTTTGTTTGAGATTGCATTGAATCTATAGATTAATTTGACATTTTAACAATCCTGAGTCAACTCATAGACGTGGCCTTTCTCCCCATTTAATAGATTTTTAAATTTCTGTTAGCAGTGTTTACAGTTTTTAGTGTATAGATGAACATTCTTTTTGTCAGATTTATCTCTAAGTATCAAAAAATTTAATGCTATTATAAGTGGTATTGTTTTTAAAATGTCCATTTTTGATGTTTGTTGCTAGTATTTAGAAATACAGTACTATTTTGGATATTACTTTCTTATCCTGTAATCTTGGTAACTCATTTATTACTTCTAGTAGCTTATAGATCCCATAGAATGTTCTGCATTAAAATGTGTATTATGTGTAAGTAAATAAAGACAATTTACCCCTTCCCCCGAAAGAGGTGATGTCCCTCCTCTAGACCTAGAGAAAATATTGAAGTTGTTTCAGCATCTGTGTCATGCTGGGGGATGACCGGGTTTCCTTCGTAGCTGTGTGATACAGGAAAATCTTTTCACATCCTGGGCCTGGCTTCCTCATCAGCAAACGGAAGAGCTTGAATCAGTGGGTCTTATCGATTATGGTGTTGCTTATTAGACCCCCTGGGCAGCTTTTAAAAAATGCCTGTGGTGGAAGTGCTCTGTTAGACCTGTCAGTGGGTAAACCCACTGTGAATGCAGTTCTCAGTCTGTGTGAGGAAGATGAGGGTGGGGTTTCATGGGTGCTGAAGTCTGGCAATCAGGATCCTGGCCGGGAGAGGGACCTCTGCCAGCTCTGCAGAATCCTGAGAGGGGCCTGAGGCCATCTGTGCATGGAGAAAAGGCCTTAGCACACACAGCTTCCCTTGCATGCCAGCGGTGAGAGCTGGGGAGGTGGCTGAGGACTGGCCACGATGCCCGTGGCAGCTTCAGTGCTGGAGAGGGTCCCTCAGACAGGGTCAGAGACCCCCTCCTCTACAGAAGACCTCCACACTCTTCGGTTTTGAAACTGCCTGGGCATCCTGTTGGTAACATGGAGGCAGCACAGCATGCAGGGTCTCCCATTTGGGAATTTACACTCCATCAATCAGAGCACTGGGGGCTGAGCTACCCCAAGCCCTGGAGTATTCCCAAGCATCATCCTGCTGCTCTGGTTTTAGCCTTTTGGTACTTTAACATTCAGTACATTGTAGCAGAGCCTGCACCCCAGTCTGCTCTTGTCCCCAGACTGAAACAAGTAATAGGAACGCCTAAAAGAGAGAGACCAGTGACAATGACAGTGGCAGCAGCCTCTCGAGAGGGTTCTTTGCAGCAGTGCTATTTCCAAATGGGATGGGTCCTGCAATTGACACGAGGGCCAGGGCAGACACAATGACCATCTCTGTCCTCTCTCCCATCACACTTGTCCTCGTGGCTCATGAAGTTTCAGCATGAGACAGAGGAGGGCCAGGTGCAGTGAACAGCCTCTTTCCAGCATGAGAATTTCCATATTCTCTGCCAGGGTGCCATAGTTCTCTCCCTGGGCCTTTGAAGGGCTTGTATCCAATACCCTTTGGAAATGAGATGCAGCCTGTGGACATGCTTTGAAAAATTAAGAGCATTGTATAAGCCCCAGGGTTATTTTGCCCAGCCGGCATTTATTTCTCTGGAATTCTTGACTTTTTCCCGTTACTGTGAAACTGCTCTTCAAGAATGAGTCGAGGTTCCCATAACCGCTTAGAACCTCTTGAGAACTGCCAGCTCTGCTGCTGAATGCTCCGTGAAAATGATGAGCAAATGCTCGCAGTCATTGGAGATGCATCCTAGGTCAGGGCTGAGGAGGAAGGAGACACCGTGCTCCCGAGAGGACTGTGCCTCCTGCCATGGATGTGTCATGTGGCAGGAAAGAGCCCGTGAGCCAGACTCTGCCTGCAGGGGCCATCGCCCAGCTTTGCTGTTAGCTGTGTCACCTGGAGCAAGCTACCTAACCTCTCTGGTCTATTTCCTCATCTATAGAGTGGGGAAAATGGGGGTACTTACCTCAAGGAGTTATCAAGATTAAATGGGTAGATCAGATGGAACACTGAAGAATAATTCAATCAATGTCAGCTGTTGTTGTCAATATTAGAAGAATGGCTTATGGTAATCACACATACCGGTGATTATCTGAGCCCTGTGTAATGGGCTGGTGACTACATCACCCCATTTATTCCTCCCAGCCACACAGCAAGGACAGAAGCATCCATTTTACACAGGAAGAAAACAGAGGCCCTGAGAGACTAAGTTTCCTGCTATGCTAGTCAGGGGCAGAGTGGGGGGTTTTTAAAACCCAGAATAATTTATCACCTGTAACTCATTCAGAGTTCGCCTATTGTTGTCACTGATATTTTAAATAATTAATACAATCTGTGTGTCTTTGACATTTGCTGCATTTTTTTGGTAGTGTGAGGAAAGTACAAAAGGAGGCCTCCTGGGCAGCCTGGGCTGTTGTGGAGGTGACTGGGCAGCTTTTCTGGCCTCTATGATTAGGCTCCATGACTGTGGTCCTAACTGCCCACTGCATAGCCCCACCCCGGTCTCCCCACAGATACCCCAACTTCTGCAGGTCCCAGGTAAATCTCATTGCCTTCCTCTAAGCCTTCTCCTCCCATGGTCACTCTCAGATTAATGGCCTCACCACCTGCCCCTTCATTCAGGTTGCAAATGTTGGTGCCATCTTTCACTCTTCACTCTCACCTTCCACTTAAAATGGGTAGCCAAGTCTTGAGGACTAACCTGTACCATATCTTTTGACGGTCTCTTTCCATCTCCACGGTACCATCTAACCATCAGTGTTAGGTAGGGTATGCTTTGCTGATACAATAAATAGATCCCAAAGTAAAAAACGGCACAGAACCAATAGAAGGTTAGTTTTTGGTCATGTAACAGTTCTGGGTGAGTCAGCTGGTCACCAGTGTGGCCCTGTCCATGCAGTCGTTTCAGGGATTCAAGCTGCTGAAGGCTCAGCTGTGTTTATTGGGCTTCCAGGGCCACTCTGAGGTCAGCTTTATGCCTGCCAGCTGGAAGGAAAAAGGTAATAAAAGAGGCCCTCTGGGAGCGTTGATGGGTAGGCCTGGTAGTCAGGCACGCCCCTCCTGGTCACCTTCCACAGGGCCACACCCAGCTTCAAGGGAGGCTGGGCAGCATGACCCCCAGCACACCCTGCCTCAGCCACCAGGCTCTTCTCATCTCTTGCCTGTTTTTTGCAGTGGCCTCTGGACTAGTGTCCTTGTCTGGTCTCACTCCTTATCCAACCCGTGTTGCCGGAGTTAACTTCTAAATCCTAATCCTGCAAATTTCCTGTTGCCTTCCGGACAACATCCTTAACAAGGCATTCAAAGACCTCCGCAGTGGGATCTCAGAGTAACTTACCAGCTTTTCTCCTGCTGCAAACCTCCAACAGCCATAGGCCAAGCCTAGAAGACCCCAGGCTCCTTCCTGAGTAAGACATGCCCACTCACCAACCTGTGCCTCTGCTCTCAGCTGAGCACCCTTCCTCACCACCGTCTCTCATGGGCTCAGTTCTGCTCATCCTCCAAGGTGTTGCTCAAAGGCCACCTTCTTTGTGAAGTGCTCCCCAAATTGTCGTCAGTCGGAAGGTATTTTGCTCTCCTTTCTGCTCTCCCAATGCGCACTTCTCCTCCAGCCACAGGGGAAACACAGTGCATTATATTTTCTAGTAGAGCTCCTGGTTGAACCCCTTGCTAGATGGAAAGCTCACCTTGTGTTTTCCCCTCTTAATGCAGGATAAATCCAACCTCCTTAGCATGATATCTCAAAACTCTCAAAATATATTTTCTTTTTTTATTTAAGTTCTGGGATACATGTGCTGAACATGCAGGTTTGCTACATAGGCATACATGGTGCCATGGTGGTTTGCTGCACCCAACAACCTGTCATCTAGGTTTTAAGCCCTGCATGTATTAGGTATTTGTCCTAATGCTCTCCCTGCCTTTTCCTCCCACCCCCTAACAGGCCCTGGTGTGAGATGTTCCCCTCCCTGTGTCCATGTGTTCTTATTGTTCAACTCCCACTTATGAGTGAGAACATGCGTTGTTTGGTTTTCTATTCTGGTGTTACTTTGCTGAGGATGATGGTTTCTAGCTTCATCCATGTCCCTGCAAAGGACAGGAACTCATTCTTTTTTTGTGGCTGCATAATATTCCATGGTGTATATGTGCCACATTTTCTTTATCCAGTTTGTCATTGTTGGGTGTTTGGGTTGGTTCCAAGTCTTTGCTATTGTAAATAGTGTTGCAGTAAACATATGTGTGCATGTGTTTTTATAGTAGAATGATTTATAATCCTTTGGGTATATACCCAGTAATGGTATTTCTGGTTCTGGATCCTTGAGGAATCACCACACTGCCTTCCACAATGGTTGAACTAATTTACACTCCCACCAACAGTGTAAAAGCGTTCCTATTTCTCCACATCCTCTCTAGCATCTGTTGTTTCCAGACTTTTTAATGATCACCATTCTATCTGGTGTGAGATAGCATCTCATTGTGGTTTTGATTTGCATTTCTATAATGACCAATGATGGTGAGCTTTTTTTCATGTTTTTTGTCTGCATAAATGTGTTCTTTTGAGAAGTGTCTGTTCATATCCTTTGCCCACTTTTTGATTTTTTTCCCCTGTAAACTTGTTTAAGTTCCTTGTAGACTCTGGATATTAGCCCTTTGTCAGATGGATAGGTTGCAAAAATTTTTTCCCATTATAATCTGTTTTCAACAGATATTTATAGGCTTCATTTTTGCCACTCTTGCTGTGATCTGGTCTGGCCACCTAGAAACACCTGTGTGTCCATCGCCCTCTGTCCTTTCATGTTTCTGTGCCTTTGTCTCTGCTGGCCTTTCTCTCTGGAATGGCTGTTAGTTACCTTCACCCTCCAGTGAAGCAGTAGCCACATCACAAGCAGTGTTCCCGGCCTTCCCTCTATAACAAGTGTCTGCTCTGCTGGTACGGCCTGTGCCTACTTCTGTTCTAGTCCATCACTCACAACAGAGGGGAATTCCTGGAGAACTGGAGCATTCCCAGTAGTTTCTTGGAGCCTCACTGCAAGCACAATGTTTGGTGCATAGTAGGCACTAAGTGAGCATCCCTGATTGAATGCCCCATCTATCAAGTGAGCCATGTGCTGTTCGTCCTTGCCTCTGGAAATCTCTGCAGCTAGGTGAGTCTGAATCTAACGACAGTGCCATCAGGACTTCTGGAATGAAGTTTCTTTTGTCATTTGGTGCCCTTGCTAAGATGGCAGAATGCAAGAACATTTTTCACATGTCAGAGAGGACAAGAGTAGTTAAAAATCTGGGGAAAAGCCAAAGCACATAGTGAAATATCAAAAAAAAAAAAAAAAAAGGGGGGGGAAGAAAAGAAGCTTAGGAAAATATATGTGAGAAATGAAGTTCACATTCTTGAACTGTTTCTTCTTTTTTTAAAAAAATAAATTGAAACATCTCCAAAGAGTACAGCCTTAAGAAACTTGGCCCAGGTGTATTTAATTTTCCAGAACAATCTACTGATGATTATCATCTGGGAGCATGAATTCTTAACCCTTAGGCTGACACCTACTGTTTGTTAACCACCCTGAAAGCTTTAGGAATTTTGCCAAGGCAAGAAAATGTCAGAGAGGTAAAGATGAAAGTTTAGCATACTTGGAAGAAAAGGGCTCTGTGCTGGCTTGGAGGTAGCCCAGGTAGAGAAGCTAGAGTAAGACAGGTGGGATAAGAGAAGGCTGAATGTGCGACACCACCACCTGTAATTGGGATTTACTTTTCAAACATTTTCTCAATCTTACGAGCCGAGGCAAGAGAAACCAGCCGCGTATCCATTTTTCACTTTTCTATAATGCTGGAGCTTAGAATGCTGTTGTTCTGCTTGAAATGCAATGTCAGGTTGTTGTTGACGTTGCTTTAAAGTTGAAATTTTAAAGGTAAACAAAGAAATAAACTTTCCCTTTTTGTGCTGGAAAGAACTGAATGATAGCTGTTTGGAAGGGTGCCAGTTTTTCTGCAGGATGGTTTTCTTCTTGCGTTACTAGGGTTTCAGTTCCTTCAAGATGCCTCATGAAACCTTTATTTGAAATGTAGGTACACATGTGAGAGAAGTGTTCATTTTCATATATTTCTTTTTCTTTTTAAATGAACAAGTAATTACCAAAACCAAACAAATGCATGACTGGAAGTCATTGCAGCATTTGGGCAAACATCCTCCTGCAATCTCAGCCTGGAAGCAGATCAGGTTCTGCTCTCTGCTGAGGAATTCTTTGTTGCTGGGTGGGATAGATCTCTACTCATCTTCCTTTTGGAACACGATGTGGCTGTTGTGACATACAAAACCTTTGCCTGGTCTCACTCCCTTGGATACCTTGAAGGAGGGCTGAGGACTATTTCTCCTCATTCATTAGAAATTTTCAACGGGTTTTAAGATGGAGCTATGTGATTTGTAAGGGATATAAAATGCATGGGTGTTTTTTGAAATCTCCTTGCTCATTTTCTTTTCTTTTTTTTGAGATGGAGTCTCTGTTGCCCAAGCAGGAGTGCAGTGGTGTGATCTCGGCTCACTGCAACCTCCACCTCCCGGGTTCAAGGGATTCTCCTGCCTCAGCCTCCTGAGTTGCTGGGACTACAAGCACATGCCACCATGCCCTGCTGATTTTTGTGTTTTTTAATAGAGACAGGGTTTCACCATGTTGGCCAGGCTGGTCTTGAACTCCTGACCTCAAGCAATCTGCCTTGGCCTTGCAAAGTACTGGGATTACAGATGTGAGCCACTGCGCCCAGCCTCCTTGCTCATTTTCTAAAACTATAGATAAGTACAATTTCTACCTCATGTTCTCTGGCACGTATACATTTTGTCCTGATAGCTTTAGAATGTTTTGCAACATTTTCCTCCTTTCTTCCAAGCACTACCACCCCTACTTCCTCAGTTGGAAAGCTGAGATTCCAAGGGGTGATGTGAGGGGAGGGTACCCAAGTGTTTGCACCTTTTCTTCCTACAAATTTGCTGTAGTATTTTCCTGGGAAACAATATCCCCTCTGTCCTTCCTTTGCCATGTTCTGAGACTTTATCTTACAGAAAGTTTTTTTGAAAATAGATGGGATCTGGCTTGTTGCCCAGGTTGGAGTATAGTCCTATCCATGGGCATGATCATAGCACACCACAGCCTGCATCTCCTGGGCTCAAGCCATCCTCCTGCCTCAGTTTCTTGAGCAGTGACTACAGCTGCATGCCACTGTACCCGGCCTTATAGAAGAACTCTTTTTAAGGTTACACTCAAATTTCCCCTATCCGCCTGTTAGATGTATCATATACTTCTGTACATTCATTCACTCATTCATTCATTCAACATCTATTTTCACCAAGTGCCTTGTTTTTACCAGGCACTGGGCTTGGCAGTGAGGCTAAAATGGTGGGCAAACCAGACATAGTCCCTGCTGTCACTGACCTTACAGTCTAGCAGGGGACACACAGTGACACACGGGCACAAGTGTGTTGTGAGGGAATCAAGGCAGACTGAAAGGAGATCAGTGAAAGAGAGATACAGTTCCATGAGCACATGGGACCATATGGAACCAACGAACCTGACCAAGTCAGTTTTTTTGGAAAGTGATTTTTGCATGAAGCTTTGAAGGGAAAGTAGGAATCGTTTGGATGGAAGAGGGAGTTAGGGGAAAGAGAGCCTCTGAGAGAGGAAGAACATGGATAGATAAATACCCTTTGGCGTGAGTGGGTGTAAAATTGAAGTTCTCTGGCTGGAGCTCAGGGTAGGGAAGTCTGAGTTCAGAGCATGGTGAGCGTTCTAGGCCATGCTCAGGATCTTCTCCTTTACTCAAGGACGATGGGATTTCCAGATGGGTTTTAAGGTAGAACTTTGAGTTTTGAGAAGATTATTCTGGTCACCGTGAGGAAGAGAATAGGACAGGGCCAAGGCAGATGCTGGAGGGCTAGTTCATGCAGCAAAGATTGGTCTCCTGGGCCTGTAGGTTGTTGGCCATGGAATTGGAGAAAAGTAATGAGACCTGATGGTTATTTGGAGTGCAAATGGACAAGAATTGGTGATGGGTTGCCTGTGATGCATGTTGCAGAGATGGAGAAAATGGTGCCAAGGATGACCCCTCAGTTTCTACCCAGCGAGACCAGATCCAGGAAGTTGCACTGAGAGAGATTCAAAGGAGGTGGGGAAGACGGGCCTAGATTTGAGAAGATGATGATAAGGTCAGACTTGGACATGTGGAATTTGAGATGCCCAGGTGGAATTGATGGTTTGGGAATTCATAGGCAAGATCTGTGCTGGAGATAGAATTTTAAAGCCATCAGTGAACATCCAGTTGGACATTCAAAATTCTAGCAGGCCCAGTTTGGTAAGTTGTATTCAAGGGGAGATGTTGTCCTAAATCTACAAGGTTAAAAAGTTATTTTGCATGTCTAAGTTCTCTGCTGATGAGAAAGCAATTGTAAGCCTCCACATTTTTCACTCCTGTCTTCACTCATAAAACTAACCAACAACTTTTATCCTTAAATCAGTACTTCTTGGGAAGCCTTTCTGTGTTCTGGAGAAATTCCTTCTACAAATAACGCCACCTCCAAGTCTGCCCAGAAAGGAAATAGTGGTGGTGAACGTGGTGGTGGATTGGAGAAGACTGTATGGTTATAACATGGCACATCTCTCGCACCCAGATATCCTTCCACAAGCATGGAAGGGCCTCGGCTTACCCTCTGGTGCTGCATGAATAAAGCCCTGCTGTCAGCTGCAGAGACTTTAAAACCATTGAAAAACCAAACTGCAAATTGCTCAAAAGTGAAAACACGTTACTTTTTCAACACTTCCAAGGGTCTCCAAACTGTTTAATATTTTAGGAATATTTAGCTCTATACCATAATAAATTACACTCTAAAATTTGGGTCATTGATGTGTGGCATATTATTATTACTGCCACCACCATTACTGATCATTAGGCTAGACCTTAATTCACTTAAACCTATTTGGTAGGTAATTTCTCCCATTTTTTCCCCAATGAGAATATTAATGCTTTCAGAGGATATGGAGATAGTAAGTGGCAGGATAAGAATTTGAAACAGGCGTGCCTGACTCCACAGTCACTCACCCTTAGCAGAGATGAGCCTTACGTTTGGGGACTTGAACATTTTATTACTTTCGTTTGCCCCGTAGATAATTCACTGTCTTTCTATAACTATTCCCTTTGAATGAGCTTTTATCTGGTTTCTGCTTTATTTAAACAGTCACAGTGTAGACTAGCCACCTGAAAAACAGTGGTCTAGGGTTTTGGAGGTGATGTGTCAGCCTACCGCCACTCCCTCCTTTCTGGAGCTGTATGTGGAAAGTACTGGAAGACGAAAGGTACTGTAGAAATGCTTAATGTTATGGTCTTCATCTGGAACCATGAGAGAAAGTGCTGGTTGGAGATGGGTGAGCTTGTTTTCTCTGAAACACTCAATTTTTGTCTTAGGTGACATATGTGGAATCAGAACCCTTCTATGGTGAGAAAGAGGAATCCCATGTCTCTGAAAAATAGACTTTGAGAGTTGATTGATTAGCAAGGTTAGCTATTGTGTGGATCCTCAGGTCAGGGGTTGGGGAGAGTAAGAAGAGAGAGAGCGCGCAAGCGGGGCGGGGGGTTGGGGGGTAGAGAGAGAGAGAGAGACGAGAGAGCAAGAAAGAGAGAAACTCCTTAGTTATTTCTTTCATTTAGGAAATAAGGACACTTGATGTGTGGAATCTGGTATTTACCATACATGGTGATTTTTGCCAAAAGGGCTCTCAGAAAAATGCCTTCTTGTTTTCTCCGTTGTCCACACCCACCATTGATAATCAGCACCACTTGGGTGATTCTGGAAGCTAGTCTGGACCAGCGACACTGCTTCATATTTGTAGGAGTGGGTAGAAGAATAGTTTCTCCAATGAAAACTATTAGAGGAATTTATTGGCTGTCAGGGTGTAATTAACCATGAAAGATATTGGCAAGGGCATGAAACTAACATTCCTCTCTCATCTCTTAACCCTGCCTCCTTCCAAAACTGGTAGATCCTCTCTGCATCCTGGCATTCTTGTGTTCTCCTCTTTGAATCTCTGCCCTGGCTTAGGTTCTCTGAGATCTATGTTTTCTTCCTGACCGTGTTTCTGTGAACTCTATTAATCAATCCCTCTTCAGCTTGCCAGTCTTTGTCTCTCTGACCTTTCTGTCATTTTGTATCCATTCATGCATGGATGTGTATGATCAGAGGCCTAGAAATATATTTTATTAATTTGATGCTATAGAAGGTCAAGTTTGGCCTACTTAGAGGATATCATCATTAATTAAGAGAATAGGTATATTTACCCATAAACATTTGAAATATAAATATTTGGAGGACAAAGGCTACTTTGACATTAGAGGTTCAGTTGTCACGAGTTTGCCCAGGTACTCATTTTGAATAAAACTAAGATACCATGGAAAATTATACCTACTGCTTTTCTTTTGGAGGAGTGGTTCTCACAGACAGTGAGAACCTACAGAGGCAGTAGGGCAGGGATGATGGTTCATTGATATTTCCACCCACTCTGTGAAACAGGGCCTGTACGTGATAGGCACTGCAGTGAATGCTTTAAAAATAACAAGTTTGTTAGTTCCTGAAAAGGTAAATATAGAATTACCATATGGCCCTGCAATTTCATTCCTATGTATTTAAAATAATTAAAAACAGTTACTCAAAGAAATGGATGGACATGAATGTTCATGGCAGCATTATTCACAGTATCCAAAAGATAGAAATAACCCAAATATCCATTAATGGATGAGTGGGTAAAAAAATCGTGGTATATACATATAATGGAATATTATTCAGCCACGAAAAGGAGTGAAGTACTGATACCTCGTACAATACATTGAAAACTTTATGCTATGTGACACAAAAGGCCACTGTGTTAATTTGCTCAGGCTGCCATAATGAAATATCACAGACTGGGCAGCTTGAAGAACAGAAATTGATTTCTCCCAGTTCTTGAAGCTAGAAGTTTTAAGATCAAGGTGTTGGCAGGTTAGTTTTCTCCCAGAGCTTTTCTCCTTGGCATGCAGATGGCCACCACCTTGTTATGTCCTCACATGGCCTTTCCTTTGTGCACTCACATCCCTGGCGTGTGTTCCTCTTCTGATAAGGACACCACTCCTATTGGATTAGGGCCCCACCCTTATGATCTAATGTAACCTTAATTACCTCTTAAAAAGCCCCATCTCCAAATATGGTCTCATTGGGAATTGAGAGCTTCAACATGTGAATTTTAGGGAGGCGTAATTCAGCCCATGATAGTCACACTTTGTATGATTAAATTTATATCATATATCTGGAATAGGTAAGCCCTTAGAGACAGAAGGCAGATTGGTCGTTGCCAGGATTTGGCAGGGCTGGAAATGAGGTGGTAGCAGTGGGAGAATGGAGAGTAACTGCTTAATGAGTCCAGAGTTTCTTTTGGGATGATGACAGTGTTTTGGAACTAGACAGAGGTGGTGGTTGGTTGCACAACATTGTGAGTATTTTAAATGCCATTGAATGTTATATTTTAAAATGGCTGATTTTCTGTAGTGTGACTTTTACCTTATAATGTAGATTTTATAATGCTGCTTTGGCCTAGTTTTGAGGACTTGGCTAGAAGCAGTCAGTTCCCCTTTTTGAGCAGCTGATGACGTCAGTATTCCCAGCTACCTCTTGTATTAGTGATATGGTTTGGCTCTGTGTCCCCACCCAAATCTCATGTTGAATTGTAGCTCCCACGATTCCCACATGTTGTAGGAGTAGCTGGTGGGAGATAATTGAATCATGGGGGCAGTTTCCCTCATACTGTTCTTGTGGTAGTGAATCAGTCTCATTAGATCTGATGGTTTTATAAGGGGAAACTCCTTTTGCTTGGTTCTCATTCTTTCTTGCTGCAGCCATGTAAGACGTGCCTTTCTCCTTCTGCCATGATCATGAGGCCTCCCCAGCCACATGGAACTGTGAGTCCATTAAACCTCTTTTTCTTTATAAATTACCCAGTCTCAGCAGGGTGAAACAGACTAATACAATTAGGGTCTCACACTTGGAGCCACTATCCACCTGCCGTAATCATCCCAGGGGCAGATACCAGGTAACTCAGGACAGCCCCAATGGCTGGGAGTCCACTGAAATGACTCAGACTAGCCAATGCTAAGCCTGCTTACCCAGCCTCCCCCGACCTTCCTGCTTCTTCTCAATGAAGACGCCCTCCCTGTTCCTACTGTGTCCTCCTGTCAACCCTGGTGGCCAACACTCCGTGGAGTGGCCCACTGCATTTTCCCCACAGGGCAGTGAGTAGCAAATCTGTAAAACTCTTTCCAGTTTATCTCTTCTGTTCTGCATCTGGCCTTATCAGACTTTACCCAAGGTAATACAATTAAAACATGACTCAATAAAAATATTAAGACCACAGCAAACATCTTCTGAGCATTTTCTGTGTGCCTAGCAATGTGCTAAGGGTTTTGCAGGATTTCATGAAGTCCTCATAACTCCTTGGTGAGGCAGGGGATGCTTATCCTCCCATTTTATAGATGAGGAACCTGACTGAGGCTGAGAGAAGTTAAGCAACACATTCTCCCTCCGAGAAGCATCTGAAAACTTGGATTCTCAGAATTACATATGATTTTTGGTTGGAGGTAGAGTTGTTTTGTTTTTTGTTTTGTTTTCAATTGCTTCAATTTTTAAAGAATGCTGCTCTACTCTGAATTTGGATACTGGTTGATAAGTGAGTTAGAGGCTTTGGTTCTGGTTTTTGTTTTTTGAGATGGAGTTTTGCTCTTGTCACCCAGGCTGGAGTGCAATGGCATGATCTCGGCTCACTGCAACCTCTGCCTCCCGGGTTCAAGCAATTCTCCTGTCTCAGCCTCCTGAGTAGCTGGGATTATAGGCGACTGCCACCATGGCCAGGTAATTTTTGTGTTTTTAGTATAGATAGGGTTTCATCATGTTGGCCAGGCTAGTCTCAAACTCCTCACCCTGACCTCAGGTGATCTGCCTGCCTTGGCCTCCCAAAGTGCTGGTATTATAGGCATGAGCTACCGTACCTGCCTTTTTTGTTTTTGGAATATTTGCAAAGAAGTAATTCTGGATGGATTCAGAGATGTGCTTTCTAATACTCTGGGGATCATGAAATTTAAAGGGGCAACAAGACTTCTTTTTTTTTTTTTTTCTTAGACAGGGTCTTGCTCTGTCACTCAGGCTAGAGTGCAGTGGTGTGATCACGGCTTACTGCAGGTTCAATCTCCTGGGCCCAGTCGATCCTCCCACCTCAACCTCCTGGGTAGCTGGGACCACAGGTGCGTACCACCACACCTGGCTAATTTTAAAATTTTTTACAGAAACAGGGTCTCCCAGTGTTGCCAGGGCTGGTGTTAACTTTTGGCTTCAAAGAATCCTACCTTGAAGCCTCCCAAAGTGCTGAGATTACAGGCGGAAGTCCCCGTGCCCAGCCTGGAGTCCCCATGCCCAGCCTGGGCAGCAAGACTTCTTAGTTAGGGTCTCATGATTGGAGGGTCCCAGAGGGCAGGCAGGATGGTATTAGGGTGGGCACAGGGATCATTTAAGATGGTATCTGGGTCTGAACTCATATTTGACTGGTCGATGAAGTTACCTTGTAAAATTTTCATTTATAAAATTTTAGTGTATAATCTCATTGAATCTGGCTAGGGACTTCAGTGTCTTCAAATATACGGCTCTAAAATGTCTGAGTTGATCAGATTTTGCATCATCTGTTTTCTTCTTTGTAGTTTACTGTACATGATTTTATGAGGACCTGCCTATGATACTGGGATACATTTTTCTTTCTCTATTCATTTGCTCACTCACTCACTTGCTTGGGCAATTGATAGCTCACTCACTCCTAGATTGATTGAGTCATTTAATCTATATGAATAATACATGAAAAGTTGCTTGTGAGAATGCAAACAGAACAAAAATATATTGAGCAAAACATGAACCTGCTCCTGTACTGAGTCTCCTGGTTCCCTCCCCGTCTTACTCCTGGACCCTGAGTGCCACCCACCGTTCAGAGTTGGTGGTTTGGTATGAAAGTTTCAAGGCTTTTAGATGTTTCTTTTCATAGATGTCTATCATAAGGGTTTCACCATGTCATATCCCTAATCGTAATGGATTCCCTTTTTTGGAAATCTTTTAAAAATAACTTTTTTTTTTCATTTTCATCATTTTTGAAAAAAAAAACATCAAAAAGTGGGCAAAGGATATGAACAGACACTTCTCAAAAGAAGACATTTATGCAGCCAAGAGACATGAAAAAATGTTCATCATCACTGGTCATCAGAGAAACGCAAATCAAAACCACAATGAGATACCATCTCACGCCAGTTAGAATGGCAATCATTAAAAGTCAGGAAGCAACGTATGCTGAAGAGGATGTGTAAAAGTAGAAATGCTTTTACACTGTTGTGAGAGTGTAAATTAGTTCAAACATTGTAGAAGACAGTGTGGCGATTCCTCAGGGATGTAGAACTACAAATACCATTTGACCCAGTGATCCCATTACTGGGTATATACCCAAAGGATTACAAATCATGCTACTATAAAGACATGTGCACATGTATGTTTGTTGCAGCACTATTCACAATAACAAAGACTTAGAACCAACCCAAATATCCATCAATGATAGACTGGATTAAGAAAATGTGGCACATATACACCATGGAATACTATGCAGCCATAAAAAAGGATGAGTTCATGTCCTTTGCAGGGACATGAATGAAGCTGGAAACCATCATTCTAAGCAAACTATCACAAGTACAGAAAACAAAACACCGCACGTTCTCATTCGTAAGTGGGAGTTGAACAATGAAAACACAGGGACACAGGGTGGGGAACATCACACACTGGGACCGGTCAAGAGGACTGGGGACTGGGGGAGGGATAGCGTTAGGAGAAATACCTAATGTAAATGATGAGTTGATGGGTGCAGCAAACCAAAATGGCACATGTATACCTGTGTAACAAACCTGCACGTTGTGCACATATACCCTACAACTTAACGTATAATAATAATAATTATTTTACTTTTAAATTTATTTTTAGACCATTTTATTTTACTAGAATTTTGTCAGTTACTCTAGAAATTTCCTTGCTTTTGCTCAAAGTAATCACTGTCCTGGCTATTGTTATAACATCCTTTGCATCTTTTTGGATTAATTAAAAACACATAGCTCTAAATGCTGTAGTTTTTCCCATTGAAGTCTAGATGTGTTACATAATTTTATATGTGTTTTGCTGTCTGTCTGCTCTCTTTTAACTTACAAGTTTTCTTCCATCTGTTTGTTTTTCTTAGTTTATGTGTTGAAGAACCTGGGCCATCTGACCCATGGAGTGGTTCTCAATCTGGATTTGGCTGATTGGGCACTCATGTTGCAGGTTAACATGCTCCTTGGTTTTCGCCCTCCTAGAAGTTGGCAGCCGGATTCAGAAGCTTCAGCAGCCTCAGGTACAGCCTCCTGGGTTGGCGGATTGTAGGTGGGACTGTGTTCTTTCACATGACTGTTGGCTCCTTGTTTTTGATGTTGGTGGATGTGATGCACATTGCCTAGATCCGTTCATTCACTGCAGGGTGCAGAATGGTGATGTTCTGATTCTGTCACTCTGCTTTGATTTGTTAGCTGTAATGATTTTATCAGAAAATTCTTACTTTCATCTACTAGTTGGTTATTTAGTGGCTTAGTTCATAAAGGAATCTAAAATAAATGTTTTACATTTTCCTTGTATTTACTGAGTTTTCAAGATAATGCTGTTGATTTTCAAAAGTTTATCAAGTAGGTTTGAAAAAATATCTTTATGAACCCATGGATTTAAACTTATTTGATCCATTTTAATCCATTGCAATTCTCATCTTTATGAGAGTTCAGATTGCCCCATCTTTGACCAGAGGGAGATCTTCAGGTTGAGTCACTTTGACCAGTGGCTGTTGAGTCTGTTTTTTTTTTTTTTTTTGAGACAGGGGTTCTTGTTCTCTCACCCTGGCTGGAGTGCAGTGGCGTGATTTTGGCGCACTGCAGCCTTGACCTACTAGGCTCAAGGAATGCTCCTGCCTCAGCCTCCTAATTAGGTAGGACTACAGGTGTGCATCACTATGCCTGGTTAGTTTTAAATTTTTCTGTAGATCTGGGGTCTCCCTTTGTTGCCTAGGCTCATCCTCAACTTCTGGGCTCAAGTGATCTTCCTGCCTGAGCCTCCCAAAGTGCTGGGATTATAGGCATGAGCCGAATTAATATGGAATATTAATTGTCAATACAGAAAGACATAAATATCTTGTTTGGAAAGAAGAAAGGATCCATTGACAGTGTCACCCTGTGACAGTAAAGAGATATAAAGATTTGATTTTAATTTATCTCAGGTAGATGTCAACTTCTGCCATATTTTATTGATCATTAACTGAGACCTCATCCCTCTTGTTCTCCTACTTTTGTCCTTTAAAGCCAAATAAAAATAAACAGAACTATTATTTTGCATTGAGTATCTCAAATAGATCTAGAATGTTGGTTTCAAAGTAAATAAGAGACAGATGCAATGGAATTTCATAACCATGATGGACTTTGGGGTGTAATAATTTTCTTAGGCAAGCTCATAAAGAGATTTTTTCTCCCTGTAGTCTGTCCTTAGGGACTAATGTTCTAAAAAGAGAGAACAGTTTTCCAGTAACATTAACTCTGTGAAGACTTTATGGATTTTAAAGACATACCACTTTGTGTATGTGTGTAAGGTTCCTAGAGACTGGCTGCTGTGTAGCAGCGGGACCTCCTTGGTGAGTTATGTTCTTGTCCTGATGTCATGGGAGCAAGTGGACGTAAATACTTTCATGTGTGGAGCTTCTGGATCCTTTGTCTAAAATTCTGCCATCTTTTCTAATAGATTGCAAGTTCTTTTTAAAAGTGGAAACACCCCTTAAAGATAAGAAGCAAATCTTCATCATTTGGAAGGCACTATATAACTCACAAATGGGTTGTCTTCAAAGGTTGTTTATAAGGCACTGACTTGAAACTGCATTTATCTATGGACCTATGATAGGTTCTCAGGGCAGCAGATTAACACCTGCCAAGCCCACCATATTAATTTTGGTAGCACTGAAGCAATACTATAGACCCTAGCACCAGGCGTGATTGTGTTCTGGAGCAGTGGTTCTCAACCAGGCTATTGAAGGCCATTTCTTAAAAGCCCTGCTGGCCTGGATACCTCACACCACTCCTGCACTAACCTACTTAGAGTGTAGCTCTTTGCATCTTACTCCTGTGCTGAAGGTCATGAATGTTCCTTGCTGTCAAATAGATGCCCACTCTTTGGGTAGTCTTCAAGGCTGTCGGCCACATGCTTCATCGTTCCTTTCCCACTGTGTGCTGTTTTGCCATATGAACACATGCCATCTTAAGCTTTAGTTGAACATGTCCTACCTCCTCGGTTTCTCACCTTTGCTTGCTGTCCTTGGCACCAAGAATTTAGTTCCCATTTGTGGCTGCCTAAGACATAACCTCTTCTCTGCTGGCTTATTTCATATGCCATCCCCTTTTCTGATTTTTCCCAACTAGAGCTCACTCTTTCCTTCTTGATATCTTTCCCATCCACTCTTACTTTATCTGTCTTATGGCATGTAATACTGCCTTTACAGGGTAATGTTTGGTGGGCTGTTGTCCAGTCCTGTGCACCCCTAGAGGGCAGAGTCTCTTGTCTTATTGACCTGCGAGGATCAGTGCCTAGCAATGTGCTTGGGATATGGTGGCTGCACAACAAATTCTGGAGCTATTTAACTGCCTCTCTATTCCACAACCCACTTGCATACATACTGAGAGCAGGAGGGCAGCGTATGTGGGTGCTGGTGGGAAGCCAGAGAGGGAAGCTATCTGTATTGCATTCAAACATTAATGTCCACAGAGAGCCCTAAGTGCTGTCTACCTTTGGCTTTGAGTCAGATATAATAAAACAAAATCAGCCATTATGAGTAATGCTTTTCAACTTTTGTTGTAAGGCTCACAAAAGATGTTTGCTATCCCTGACTGGTGTCAGATGCAATAAATATAATTAGTCTCTGGAAACACATAGATGAAATTACTTTAATCATGGCTTTCATTTGTTTCCAGCCCCTGAATCTCATGGGCATGGAGCAGACCACTGTCCTTTGTCTTCAGAGGCACCTCGAGCCCATCTCCTGGGTTTGGCTTTAGGGATAGTGTCTCTTTCTGGGAATTTTAAACTTGAAAGTGGAAAACCTTGGGGTCTCCACATCCATCTTCTGGGGACTTACTAAAATAAAGTTTATTTGCCCAGGAGAGGTGACCTTTCCTTTCATCTCTGACTATGTTTTCACGTCTAATAAAGTCAAGAGGGAACTTGGCACCTGTTTTCCTCAGGACAAATTCAGTGAGGACACAGTCCTGGAAGTGAGTGGCACTGAGTTTGTTTCTCCGTCTTCGTCTCACTAAAGAACTGCTCTCCATAGAACACTATGGATCTGGAGCTACTATCAGGTAAAAATCATCAACTTTAGGAGTTAGAGGCATGCTTAGAGTTTGTTCAGGTCGATAGCTCCATTTGATAAATAAGAAACCAAGGCTTGGTGAGCTGACATGTCTTGCTGGAAGCACGTTGTGTCTGGGTGTCGGAGGCTGACTGAGAACCAGCTCTCCTCCAGGATTATTTCCACCTCAGGTGGGACTCTGTTATTTCACAGATTCCATGATCGGAAGGTTTGGCCAAGAAAAGGATGCATTTATTGCATTCATTTAACCAATATTATGGAATGCTCACTCTAGGACAGGTACTTTCTAGGTGTATAGGATATAGTGATAAACAAGACAGATACAATGCCTGCCCTGGTGAATCTTCCAATTTGCTGGAACATCCAGATATTAGAATTGTTCAGTGAATTTTGATGAGTGTCATGATGGGAAAGGGTAGGGTGCCTGGAACCTCTAACTGAAGGGTGTCAGAATCAGGCTGGGGGAGCCTGAGAATGTTCCAAGAAGGGGTGGTGCATGCAGAGGCCTGGGGTTCAGCCAGAGCTTCCTCTCTGGCTACACTCGGGTTCACACACTTCCTCTAAACACCTTTGTGGCCACACCCTACTTCTCTCCCCAGCCTCCTCTTTCCTACCTGGTAGCTAACATACCTTCAGCATTCTTTTTTAAAAATTTGTCCAGGGTTTCCTTTATTTTCATGCCTTTGCACACCCTGACCCTCTACTGAAAATGTAAATTGCTTTCGATCCCACTTGTGCTTTAGGATTCAGCTTTCAACTCAACTCCCCTGGGCTGTGTGGCTGATTTTTCTTTTTGATATCATAGCACCTCACAGTTACCTCTATTGGACTTTAAAGTGTTTAATGCAATTATTTGCTTGTTTATCTAACTTTTTCCTTGCTGGTTTATGAGCTCTTAAGTGGGGATCAAAGATGTGTCTTATTTATCTTAGTATATTAGAACAGTGCCTTAAACTTAATAGTTACTTCCAATGCATGCTTATTGTATCAATAGATGGAGAAATATCAGTCTCCTGACACCAGTCCAGGTCTCCTTTCTCCTCCTTCGTTTCCTTTCCCTTTTCTGTCCTCCCTCCCTCCCTCCCTCTTCCCTCCCTCCTTCTTTCCTCCCTCTCTTTCTTCCTTCTTTCTATCCATCCAACAGATGTTTTTGAGAGTCTACCATGGGATTGGCCTTGAGCAATCATGCCCCAGTGGAAGAATTGGATGGGTAGTTAGAGAAATCATTTAGCACAGTATTTAATGTTAAAGGAGTTTAAACAAAGCTCCAGAGCACCAAGGGTGAATCAACTATGTTTAGAGTCATCCAGGACGGCCTCCCCACCCGAGAGATGTTTGCCAGGTGAGGAAAGGGAGCAGGAAGCATGCTGCTCTGGAGGCAGCAGAACATGCAGAGAAAGGCCCTGAGTTGTGAAAAGTGCAAGTTGACTGTTCTTGGAATGGTGGGTATGTAGGGGTGTGGGAGAGTGAGGGAAGGAAAGGGTGGGTAGGAGAGAAGACTGGATGGAAAATGCTCTTGCTCACCTCTCTAAACAATTTGAGTTTTATTATGTAGGCACTGGGAATCCTACTGAGATTTTTAAACAGGAATTCTCCTCTGTTTTGTAGGAAGCTGTAGGTGCCTATATTTAAGGGTTACATGAGATACTCTGATACAGGCATGCAATGTGTAATAATCACATCAGGGTCAATGGGATATCCATTGCCTCAAGGATTTATCTTTGTGTTACAAATAATCCAATTGTACTCTTTTAGTTATTTAAAAAATGTACAATTAAGTTATTTTTGACTACATTAACCCTATTGTGCTTGCAAATACTGGGTCTTATTCATTCGTTCTAACTCCTTTTTGTACCCATTAACCATCTCCACTTCCCTACGACCTCCCTACTGCCTTTCCCAGCCTCTGGTAACCATCCTTCTACTCTCCATCTTCATGAATTCAATCGATGTTTAGTTCCCACAAATGAGTGAGAACATGTGACATTTATCTTTCTGTGCCTGGCTTATTTCACTTCACATAATGTCCTCCGAAGGAGCTGCCTTTCCTCCAGTGACCACCCCAGGCCTTTCTTCTCACTCCACCTCTGTCCATGAGCAAACCCTGCGATGTGTGCTACCGTGTAGCCTCCCTGGGGTTATCATAAGAGGAAGTAACATCTGCCATGTGTCCCCTGCCTCTGCATTCCCCTTCTTTTTCAGCAAGTTCTGATCTGAGGACACAGGCCATTGTTAGCACTGGATAGAGATCACCACAGCAGGAGGGAAGAAAAGGGTTAGGGACGCAACCTGCACGTCGGCAACCGTCTGTCACCTTCACCTCTGATGAAATGGGACTTTTAAAATGATAGTCGCGTTTATGCTCTGTATTAGGCATCTCACTTCCCTTAATAATCCTTATTAGCCAGATAATCTGTAGTTTGGCACTGACTTAAATGTATGCTTACCGAAGTTTTCTATTTTAGAGCTGACGAAAGCGCTCATTCTTCCCTGCGTTACTCTTGTTGTTGTAACAACAATGCTAAATCCTCACTGACTGATCTGGGGAGGCTGTTGAACTTGATAGTAACAATGACAGAACGGAGTGCTTGTATTAGGCCTACAACCCATTGAAGTGCTGCCATTGCATAATTAATCAGGCCAGCTAAAATTCTACATCATTGTAATAATATTTACTCTGAAAACTCACAGTTGGACTAAAGTTTCTATTGCAGGCTCTGCTGACATCAAGGAATCTTAAACTTTCTTTTTGACAGGGAGGTTTATTAGGGCCTTATTTTGGCAGCCCAAGCACAATTCCTCTTGCAGATGCTCATTGAATAGAGACTCTTAGGGGTTGACACTGGATTAGAGATGATCTATTCAGTTGTTTCCAAACCTGGCTGAACTGTAACATCTACTGGGAAGACTTCAGAAATTTCCGGATTGCTGGGCTCCATCTCTGGGAGCCTGATTCAGGAGGCAGGGTGGAAGCAGAAAATTGCAGATACGTTTTCTTAAACACCCAGATTGTTCTTCTAGCAGTGAGAACTGCTGATTGCAGTTTGAGGACACTGAAAGCTACAAGGTTGAAATCACTTGGAAGATTAAATCAATCCTGAAGTCTCCTAGATTTTTCTGAGAAGAGAAGCTGATACTAGGGACTTCTGAGACATACTTTTACGAAAAGTCCCTAGTTTTGACATAAGGGCGGCACTTTCACAGTATTTCTAAGTGTGGATTTCCTAACTGTCCCCCAGAGAATCCTTTGGGTGCTTGTGAAGTGTGCAGGTTCCTGGGGTCTCCCACTGTATTGAAATCTCTGAGGTGGGCCCACGAGTCTGTACTTAAATAAACCCCTCAGGTATTTCTGACACCCATTCAAGTGTGAGAGCTGTTGGGTTTTTTCTCTCTTTTTTTCTTTTGAGATGGGTCTCACTCTGTGGCTTAGGCTGGAGTGCAGTGGCATGAACAGAGGTCACTGTAGCCTCAAACTCCTGGGCTCAGAGGACCCTCCCACTTTAGACTTCTGAGTAGCACTACATGTGCATGCCATCACACCTGGATAATTTTTAAATTTTTTGCAGACACAGGGTCTTGCTATGTTACCCAGACTGGTCTCAAACTCCTGACCTCAAGTGATCTTTCCATCTCAGCCTCCCAAAGTGCTGGGATTATGGGCGTGAGCCACTGTGCCTGGCGCCTTATATGAGTTGGCACCTCCCTGCTCATGGTGGGTGCTCAGTGCCTTATGTTGAGTTCATCAGAGTTGAAATTT
The DNA here is from genome assembly GCF_000951045.1 of Mandrillus leucophaeus. Lineage (NCBI taxonomy): Eukaryota > Metazoa > Chordata > Mammalia > Primates > Cercopithecidae > Mandrillus > Mandrillus leucophaeus. The sequence continues at coordinate 48,959 of NW_012103310.1, read as the reverse complement.
GCAAGCACCAATGCTTCAGGGCTCGTCCTGCCTCCCTCCTTGCTTCATTTATCTATGTAAGCTTCACATTCTGTAACTGCTGTACTCTGGTGCTTTCCATGTGCAAAGCACTTTCTCTTTATCATCCTCTGTCTTCCTGCATCATTCTTGGGCTGCTCCTTATCTCTTTCCTGGACTCATCTTTTTCCACTGGCCCCTCCTGGGTAATCAGTTGCATGCCCTCTTGTTTTCCATGGTGATAGCGATGATGATTTCCAAATGTCTTTCACCAGCCCAGACTTCTTGAGCTTCAGACCCACATACATAGCAGCTTGTCAAGCCCCTGCCTTTTGAGTGTCACACGGACCCCTCACATCCATGTGGCTGAATGGAGCACATGATCTTTCCTTAGCACTGGTTCTTATCCTCCCTTCTGTACTTGAGTTGGTGGAGTTGCCTCTTATTTTTTCTTATTTATTTTTTAAAAATTAATTTTTAATTTTTGTGGCCTGTATTTATGGATTACATGAAATATTTTGATACAGGCATGCAATGTGTAATAATCACATCAGGGTACAAATAATGCAGTTCTACTCTTTTAGTTATTTTAAAATGTACAATTAAGTTATTTTTTTTACTGTATTCACCCCATTGTGGCTTGCAAATACTAGGTGTTATTCATTTGTTCTAATTATTTGTTGTACCCATTAACTATCCCCACTTCCCCTTTACCTCCCCACTACCCTTCCCAGCCTTCCTTCTACTCTCCATCTCCATGAGTTCAGGTGTTTTAATTTTTGGCTCCCACAAACAAGTGAGAACATGATTTGTCTTTCTGTGCCTGGCTTATTTCACTTAACATAGTGTCCTGCGATGGAGCTGCCTTTCCTCCAGAGACTACCCCAGGCCGTTCTCACTCCACCTCTATCCATGAACAAACCCTGCTGAGGTGTGCTACCAGATAGCCCTGAAATGCACTCTGCTTTTTCTTCCTGGTGCCACTGTCTCACCCCAAACCCTCACTGTTCCTCTCTTGAACCTTGGTAGCAGCTTCCAGGTGAGTCTCCTTCCCACCAGGCTTGCCCTTCCCATCAACCTCACTGTCTCCAGGGTGACGTTTTAGACTTGTGACCACAGTGCCCCTTCAGAAATTCTGTCCTGCCTGAGGATGAAGCCCACCTCCTTTGTGTGGCACTCAGGTCTTCTAAGTTCTAGCTGTTCCTCCATCGAACCCCTGCTCATTATCCTGCACCCATGGACCTTATATGCTGGCTATTTTCAGTCACTGCTCCCTGAAGTCGTAGAGTATTTTCATGGGAAATTTCTACTACCTTGAATGCCTTTCTGTCACTGTGTCCTCTCTCCCCATCTGTCCATCAAAGGAGTCCCTAATCAGCCTTCTGGCTGTGACTTGATGCCTCTTAAATCTTGGCCAGACCTCTGGTGTGGCCCCTAGTTTGTGTGCCATCCCACGCTTTCCACATCTCTATCATAAATCTATGTGTAAGGGTTTGTTTCATGCCTATTGTGCCTCTTTGACTTGACTCATCGATTACCTCCAATGCTTGGAATGGTGACTGGCTCTTAGTAGGTACTTAGTGAACCCTTCTTGAATGAATGAATGGATGAATGACTCACAGTGTCTGACTTTTGGAATCATGTATCATAAGCAATCTATACTTATATTTTTGCCATTCTTCCAGTTTTTGAAACACATGTCATGAATTAATGCACTGGCAGTGGAGTTCATAAAAATATGCATTCTGATTAATTGACTCATGTTACCCTATTAATTTTCCTATTAAAGGGTCAGCCAGAAGCAGGAAGTGAAGCAAATACACTGTGGCATGGATCAACATTACAACCCGTCCCTTGAGCAGTTAATAGGAAGGGGTTTTAAAAAACAGCCAAGGTTACTAAGCATTACTTCATCTTTTAAAACATATTGGGTATTTTTTTTTAACCAAAGGAAACCATATTTCATCTTGGTAAGTAAGAATCATGCTGATAATGGGAAACAAAATTTTTCCAACATTTCAGCTAAAATTACAGTGTCAGCTGTAAGTTTAAGAGTTTAAGATGCCCAAATGGGTCTACATTTTCTTAGTCCTCTTGATGTCCATTTTGGCACTGGAATAAAGGAACCCTGAGTGGCTATGGCCAAATCCCTCTGGCAGGCAGGGAGCAGCGTTAGACCCAAGACGGGTGGTGGGAGACCGAGGGCACAGCATATCAGCGATGCACCCTGGGGAATGATTAGGTTTGAGCACAACAGGCATAGACCCCAAAGTCCAGAATATTGATTGACTTGTCACTCTGGGCTGGGCATGGAGTTTTGTGTTTTATATCACCTATGCCATTCAGTTCACTCTGAAACTCTATGCAGCTATCAGTGATTTCTTAGTTTTACAGACTCAGGAACTATTAATTGATTCTTTGCAGTTTGGGAAGTAGCTAAGGAAACATAAACCTGATTGATTCTGTTTAAGATTCAAGACAGCATGGCCGGGCCGGGCGCGGTGGCTCAAGCCTGTAATCCCAGCACTTTGGGAGGCCGAGACGGGCGGATCACAAGGTCAGGAGACCGAGACCATCCTGGCTAACACAGTGAAACCCCATCTCTACTAAAAAAAAATACAAAAAACTAGCCGGGCGACGTGGCGGGCGCCTGTAGTTCCAGCTACTCGGGAGGCTGAGGCAGGAGAATGGCGTAAACCCGGGAGGCGGAGCTTGCAGTGAGCTGAGATCTGGCCACTGCACTCCAGCCTGGGCGACAGAGACTCCGTCTCAAAAAAAAAAAAAAAAAAAAAAAAAAGACAGCATGGCCATGATCTTGCCTGATTTCAAAAGGGGAGAGGACACCCCATGAAATTCCTCTGGTTCCCCAGTCCTTTAGTTTTTTCAGAATCTGTGCCTCTTGGGTGCAAAGGAGACCCCCACCCTTGTACAGGCAGCTGTATTTGGCTGCACAGCTGCCAAGATGGGGACGGCTGCCTTCCCCATCTGTGTGAGATGGTTTATGGGCCCAGCACAGTCTGTGTGAAGCTGACAGAGAATGGAGTGTGGTGTCTGGCCTCAAAATGCCCGTTCCCTCTACCTTTGCCTGGCCCTGGGTAGATGTGAAGTTCACATCATCATGGACAAACAGGGTGTTAGAGTGGGAAAACCTTAGGGTGTCATTTCCTTCTATTTTACAGATGAGGGCATTGAGTCCCTGGGAGGTTAAATCGCTTATCAGAAGTCATGGGAGCACTAGGTGTGGAACGTGAGTTCCCGATGCGCCTGGGGCTCTCGCCCCTATGCTAGGGTGTTCCACCCGATGCCAGATCCACACCCCTGCTCACTGGCACTGCCTTCCCCCACTGCCAAGAAGACGGGAAGCAGCATTTTTATCCATTGGAGCCTAATTTGGTGATGCTCTTCCAACACCCATGGGCTGTGCTTTCCCTGGAGGTTGAGTCCTTGTTTCCCATGCATCCCACAGGGTGAGACTCTCACTCATAGTCAGGTTCGAACACCCCTTCCCACCCATGTCTCCTCCTCTTTCTGGTTTCATCAACGGTAACCATTCCACACCAGTCTTCTGGTGCTCTTCAGACACAGCTTGTAAATTTTTTCCTTTGCCGAAGCGATTTTCCCAGCCGTTACATCCTCCTCGGACTCCTCTCTCTCTCTCACTAAGGAAGGCCCATCTAGCTGTGTTTTGAGCCTGAATACGAATCACACTTCTATTAAGACACCCTCTCCAATGGCTTCAGCCCACAGTGAATATTCCTCATGTGAATAGTCACAGTGAATGGTCCTTATGCCAGAAAGTTCTTGTGCAAATAGGGTGTTTCATCTTTGAAACTTGACAGATCATTGCTAGGCTAGTGTTTTCTAGATTATTTTTGGAACATGTATCCCTCTCCCCACACACCTCTCCCTGTACCCCACCTGCCTGTAGGATTCCGTGGTCAAGGCATTCTAGGAAGTGCCTGCTATTTGATCTGCCTCATGGAGATTCATCTAGCATGTTAGCACTTTCAAGGATCTGAGAAATTCTGCATTGTAGAAACTGGCTTCGCCTTTTTGATCCTGCACCTCCCAAATGTATGTCCTTAGGATCTACCACTTGTGTGACACTGTCTCCCATTGAGTGCTTTTTGTGGAACATTCTTCTGAAAGTTTATGACACATGATTAGAAACGTAGAAGTCTTATCTTCCCAATCATACTGTACATTTTTATGTTTCTTTATCTCTTCCCAGTGTCCAGAAGAATGACTGTTTCTTTCTTTTTAAAAATTTTATGTGGTGGCAGAAGGGCTAACCAAGGGTTTCCTGTTTACTCATGTCAGTTTCTGGTGGAGAAAATCTTTTTTCATGCTGAGATATGGCAAAGATGAAGCGTGGTCAGCAGGAAAAGTAGAAATTGTCCCAAGATGAGAACGAGTTATAAACTTGTCATGAACCATAAGTGAGGTTGGGTCTAGAAAGGCCAAAGCTACTGTCAGAAAATCTCAGTGGAAAAGTCAGCATTTGAGAAACTCTCACTTGAAGAAGGGCAAAGTATAACTGATATAAGTATTAATAAACCACACAAAGCTCTGGACTGTGAAAAACAAAATTTAAAGATGAAGACAGAGAAAAAAAAATGGAACAGAATAGGTGGTTATAAAACACTCGTTTTACTGCAGTTTCAGAAACTTTCCTGGGCTGAGCTCCCAGATCCTCATCCTGCTACCAGGAGCCGAGGCTCCAGCTATTAAAGCTCCGTTCTTGCCAAAATGTCCTTCTTTTGCTCTTTTCTTGCTTCATGCTTCAGTAATGACCTTGAGTAACTTAGGTCTCTATCTGTTCAGTTCAAGTTGGTACAGCAGCTATTTATTGAACATTTAAGGTGTGCCAGGGCTGCAGAGATAAATGAGATCTGTCTCTTTGCTGGAGTGTGAGCCAGGGGTGGGTAGAGGGAGCTGTTAGACACTATAACAGGTAATTTCCATGTGGTGCCAAGATAGAGAAAGGCCAGGGAGGTGCCCGACCCAGTCTGGGGACCTCAGTGACTCTTCCTACAGGGTGGACTTCTCTATGAGGCGTGAAAGGCACAGAGCCAAGCGCCTGTGGGACTCTTAGAGACCCATGAACATGTTTTCATTTCTTTTAAAATCAGAAGAAAAAGTGCATATGCTCCAGCCTGGATTTTATTTGCCCGTATACCAACACAGTTGCAGAGCCATTCTGGATATTTTTTACGGAGAATGGGGCCCACAAAGACAAAAGTGCCAGGGGCCTATGAAAGTCATATGTGGCTCCCTTAGTTTCCTGGGGTTGCTGGGACAAAGTTCCAAAGACTGAGTGGCTTAAACAACAGGCATTTATTGTCTCATGGTTCTGGGGCTGGAAGTCCAAGATCAAGGTGCCAGTAGGGCGAGTTCCTTCTGTGGGTCATGAGGGGGAATCTGTTCCAGGCCTCTCTTCTAGCAGCTGGTGGTCTCAGGAAAGCACCCCCTGGCTTGCAGACGGCTACTTCTTCCCTGTGTCTTTACATCACCTTCTCTCCTTCTGTGTTTGTCTTTTCACATAGCATTCTTTTATACAGTAAGTCCAGTCATGTTGGGTTAGGGGCTTACCTGTGTCAGTATGACCTCCTCTTAACTCATGACATCTGCAAAGACCCTATTTCCAAATAAGCTCACATTCTGAAGTCCTGGGAGTTAGGATTTCAGCAGTGAATTTGGTGGCGGTAGGGAACAATTCAGCCCATAACAATGGCCCTGGGCTCCTGGCAGCGCCCCTGCCTTTCT
>NW_012103310.1:33557-42611 GCF_000951045.1 Mandrillus leucophaeus | reverse complement strand
AAAAAAAAAGAAAGAAAAATCTTTAAGAAGAGCTAAGTATGGCATCTTCAGAAAGTTAAGCCTTCTCATGGACTCCTCTGCATGTGCCGTCCCCAGAGCGGCTAGCCTCAGAGGGTCCTGGCGTAGAACTCTCTGGGTTCCACTGCTGGGAGCTCCTTGGGAGCTGTGTATTTTCTTCCCATTTCTTGGGGACGGACTCTGGGCCAGGGAACACATGCCAGTGAGTGGTGATAAGGACTTTGAGCAAACCCACCCCAGTTGCCACCCTCAATCCTCAGGGTCGAGGTCGAAGGGGGCCAGAGCACATTTTTCACAGGTTCTGTGTGCTGTTTTGGGGAAAGTGCCAAGCAGTCACCCAGGACAAAACCTGGCCCCAGATCCCCCAGCCCGTTTTGAATTTGCATCTCTAATGCCACCTTTTACCCCGGGAGTCCCAGAAGACACACCCTGGCCGAGGAGCCCTGCTCAGCTGGTGGTGGTTTGAGGCCAGCCAACTCCGCTTTTCACTCTCGCCCCTGCCGAGTTTGCAAATATTTCTGCAATATTTGTCTGGTCCTCATTAGGGCTGGCTGAGCTGACAGTGTGCAGGCTTCCCTCTGAATTGCCACCTCACCTGTGGTTGACCAGACTCCCCCATCTTCACTTTTGAAGAAAAGGCCGCAGGGGAGTGCATAGGTGGTTGCCAGAGGTTGTCCTCTGGGATCTGGTGCCATGTAACTTGGCTGCCACTGTCACCACCTTCTCCTGGAGGCCAGCTCACCACGGGTCTCTGGTGCTGGCCAGGGCCTCGCCAAACTCTCTGGAGTGCAGCTACCTGAGTTTTCTCTGGGAGCCCATCAACTGTCTGGGTTCTCTCACAGGTTGTAGGAGAAACAAATTGAAAATATGCTAACTCCTTCATCACCTCCTACTTTTTCCAGCCTCTTGTTTGAAGTTCTCTGCATATTCCCAAAATTACACTTCTCAGTCATTTTCATAAAAATCCGTGTGGAGCTCAGGGTGAACATCTAAGCTTTAACATCTTTACACTTAGATCCCCTCTTGCAGTTGGAAGGGAGCAGCTGTGTGATTAAGAAAAGTAGGTTTCAGTGTGTGTTCTTTCTTTCTGAAGCATCTGAGCCGTTTTGCTGTTAACAGCAGGAACTATTTAGAAAAATCCAGGGCATTTCCAAACATCTGACTACTCAGCTGGGTAAAAATACAGTCTCGGTATTTCCTTTCGAATTTGCATCACTTTGTGATTAGTCAGGACTTCCCCCCCATCCCCCCCCCAAAAAAAAGGTTTCTATTACAGCTGTGTCTTTTTTTATTTGGTGACCCAAATACATGACTCTTCAGCATGGAAAAATTCACATTATTAGTTGAAAAATATAGTGTTGAACCTCAGTAACAGGTTCTGTAAGGTTTAGTTTCATAAACTTTTATAAAGTTTAATTTTGTCGTTTTGTTCTAGAGTAAAGGAAAAAGGTCTGTGGCAGAATTTTCAGGTATTTTGAGATAGGACTGAGGTGGGAACTAGGAGGCGCTGTGACCATCCCTTTTGAATTTTCCCTTTTTATCCATTCACTATTGAAAGGGAGAAAGCTGGCATCGGATGGAAACATTCCTGGTGATTTGAATGAGAGCAGTCTGGCTACAGAGCTTCCTCATCTTGGGTGACTTAAAGTTCTCATTTTTCTTTACTTGAAGGTACAACCATGAGTGTGTGATCATCCAGTTGCTCCTCGTGTCCTAGGAGTCTTCTTAACAGTGAACTCTTCAAAATATTGAGTTTATTTCATTATGTAGACACTTTCCAATAGTTCTGGAAAAACATTGCCTCAGATAGACTATAGTCTGGAGCTTTACATTTCCTAGTCAGGAGATAGTTTAGCACATAGGTTCTTTAAAAATAAATTATTTATAGCTTCCACATTTTCTTTATAATTTGTTCCAACTTGTTCATCATCATTGTAGCTAGTATTCTCCCCTTTTCAAGTCAAGGTGTCTGTTTCCAAGTGAGAATTTAAAGACAATTCCATGTTTGATTCCCTCCTCGCTTATCTTTTCTGGAAGTAGATAGATTGTGTCAGTGGTCAACACCTCTGCCAAAGTCAACTTCTAAAATAGACATGACGTAAGAGCAGCACACAGCTTGGCCTTGTTTCCTGGTGGAGCTCTGTCTCCAAGCATCGGGTTCTATAGGATTGGTTTGCCAGCCATGAAGCCTGCGGAGCTCCATTCGTCAAGGAAGCAAAAGGATTGCTTTTGTTCACCTCATCCATCAACTGCACAAATGCGTTATTTGGTACAACTAGGTATAGAAGTATCAGAAGTACTTTTCCCCACTGCAAATGCATTTAAAAAATAATGCTTGCATGTGGTGTGCTGGGGACACTTTGGGTCGTGTCTGAGGTTGCCATAGTACTGCCGGTCTCCTTGTGGCCTATATGAGACTGATTTGATTCTCTCTAAACAGAGCTCAGGAAACATGGAGGCCTGCGTGTGATTCTTCTAAGGGTCTTTGCCTTCATCGTCAGGGTTTAAGACATCGAGGAGTGAAAAGGCAGCTGGGACGCATACATGGCCTCTGTGACTGTGCTTCTAGGGACTTGGAGGCCAGGAATCAGTAACAGAAACCAAAATAAATGATCTAGTAGCATGGAGGTAGTGTTCAGTATCAGTATCTGAAATTTGGAGACTGACTCACTGCCAGTATTTTAAGAAATGAAAAGAGAAAAACGTTGAAAAGGTCACTCAACTTTCAAGTTAAGGGTAGTTGAATAATCCACAAATGGATCTACAGGTGATTAAAAGAAAGAAAGAAATGGTTGGGCGCGGTGGCTCGTGCCTGTAATCCCAGCACTTTGGGAGACCAAGGTGGGTGGATCGCCTGAGGTCAGGAGTTCAAGACCAGCCTGGCCAACTTGGTGAAACCCATGTGTACTAAAAATACCAAAAAAAAAGAAATTGACCGGGTGTGATGGTGCATGCCTGTAGTCCCAGCTATTTGGGAGCTTGAAGCAGGAGAATTGCTTGAACCTGAGGGTGAGGCTGCAGTGATCATGCCACTATACTCCAGCTTGGGTGACCGAGCAAGACTCTGTCTCAAAAAAAAAAAAAAAAAAAAAAAAAAGAAACATTTCAGCCTTGAGTGGTCATTAGTTGTGTCTTTGGTGTGGTATATAGCCAGGCTTGAGTAACTGGTAGAAGTCTACAGCTTATAGAGGGTAGAATTATATTCCCCCAAAAGATATGTTGAAGGCCTAAGACCTGGTACCTGTGAATATGCCTTTATTTGGAAATAGCATCTTTGCAGATAACAGCAAATTAAAGATCGCAGGGTGAGATCATTCTGGACTTAGGGTGAGCCCTGAATCCAACGACTGGTGTCCCTATAAGAGAAACGAGAAGGAGATTTGAGACCTGGAGACACAGCAGAATAGGTAATGTGAAAAATGGAGGCAGGGCGTGGGGTGATGCATCTCCAAGCCCTGAATGCCAAGGGCTGCTAGCTGCCCCCAGAAACCAGGGGAGAGCATGGCACACCTTCTCCCTTAGAGCCTCCAGGAGGTACCACATCTGCTGACACCTGACTTCTGGCCTTTGGAATGGGGGAGAGGATAGATTTCTGGTGTTTTAAGTTGCCTAGCTTGTGGTAATTTGTTGCAGCAGCAGCCCTAAGTAACAAACATGGAATTGTCAAGAGTCTCGGAGAAGTCTGATTTAAGAGCCTCATTTTATATTCGAGAAGCCTGGTGACTTGCCCAGGTACACACAGTAGGTGCACAGCTGAGCGTAGCCTAAAATGCTTGGCTGTGGACTCTGAGCTCACAGCCATTTGTAGCTCACACCTGTAGTAGTCAGGGTTCTCTGGAGGGATAGAGTTAATAGGATAGATACAAAGGGGAGTTTATTAAGGAACATTAATTCTCACGATCACAAGGTCAGGTCCTACAGTAGGTCGTCAGCAAGCCGAGGAGCAAGGAAGCCAGTCCAATTCCCAAAGCTGAAGAACTTGGAGTCTGATGTTTGAGGCCAGGAAGCATCCAGCACAGGAGAAAGATGGAGGCCAGAAGACTCAGCCAGTCTAGTCTTTCCTCGTTCTTCTGCCTGCTTTGATTCTGGCCACGCTGGCAGCTGATTAGGTGGTGCCCACGCAGATGGAGGGTGGGTCTGTCTTTCCCAGTCCACTGACTCAAATGTTAATCTCCTTTGGCAAACACCCTCACAGACACACCCCAGGAATGATACTTTGCATGTTTCAGTCCCATTAAGTTGACACACAGTATTAGCTATCACAACACCTAACATGTGCGAATTGGGGACTAGATGCAAGAGGAATTGCAGCTGTCAATCACATCAGCTTGGCTGTTAAGGAACTTCCAAAGAAGCCAGACATTCAGAAAACAGTAGGAAAGGGTGCTTGGTGGTGTCGTTGGAGAGCATCAGTCTACATACTCAGGACAAGTATGTGTGGGTGGAAGGATCAGAAAAGGTTCATTTTGGAATTGGCCTTTAAGGTTGGGCTTTAAGAGATGGAGTTTCAGCGTGAAGAGATGGTGGGGAGAAGGGGGCAGTGGTGGGGGTGGTGCACTCTCACCTTTAGGTTAGAGTATGCAGGAGGACGAGGAGGCTGTGAAAGGAACTTAGAGCCAGATGCAAGGGAGAACAAATGCTGCGGGCTGGCCTGTTGCCTTCTAATTCTCTCCAAATAGAATCTGGGTTATTTAAAAAGCATTTTTTTTTCTTTTTGTAGAGGTAGGGTCTTGCTATGTTGCCCAGGCTGCTCTCAAACTCCTGGCCTCAAGCCATCCTCTCACCTCACCCTCCCAAAGCACTGGGATTCCAGGTGTGAGCCAGAATCTGGGTTTTGATCAGATCCCCACACTTTCAGCACAGCCAGCGCCTTGGGGAAAGCTGAGCCCACTCAGCCTGAGAGGTGGCCCAACAGCGAATTATTCACAAGATTATTGCCACTTCTCTCGCCAGTGGTTGGCGGAGTGACGTGTGAACTCAATTTTGGCCAATGAAATGTAAAGGGAGTTCTGGTTAGGGGGAGGAAAGAGGGCATTGTCTTGGAAATGTCTCCTCATGCCTGGAGATAGCAGGTACAGAAAGAGAAACTCCCTTCACCCTCCAGATAGCAGAGTGTCTGAATGTGGTGTCTAGAACCGGCACAGACATCTTACTACAGCTTGAAGATGGAGCCAGCACTGGGGATGACAAAGAAACAAGAGGGAAAGAGACAGGGTCCTTGATGATGGTGCGGTACCACTGATGCCCACACTGCCTCTGGGCTCCTGTTAAATGACATGAATATGTTTCCTTATAGTTTCAGCCCATGGGAATCAGTGCTTCTGCCACTATTGGTGAAAGCATCATGGCCTTCCTGGAGGAAGTGGCACCCAGGACATCTGAAAGATGAGAAGGAGAAAAGGGGTTAATGTGTTCTAGGCAGAGAGAACATCTGTGAAGGCTTGAAGGAGTGAGACTATCACCCTTGCATTTGAGACACTGAAAAAATATAGCCTGTCTGGCACTACATGGGGCTGGTGACACATATGAAAATGGGAAAGGAGGAGGAAGAATAGAGAGGGAAAGGGCCAGCAGACAGAAACAGGAGCCAGAGTAGATATGAGGATTCATGTGGGGAGACTGAGAGTGAGGTATCAATTAGGGAAACATTAAATTGTTTCCATTTAGAGACATAAAATGAGATTCTTGAGCCAGGCAGTAGTACCAGAGGTGGATGGAAAAGGTACCAGACTCAGCATCTGACCATCGATGAGCCTCAGAGGGGATACAGACTGCAAAGCTGATGCCGAGAATCTCTGATGACTCAGAAGGTGCAGCTCTCATGAAAAGCCAGTTAGGAAGGGGGCCTGGGTTGGAGTAGGGGGAGCTAGGGCAGGAGGGGAGAGAGGCAGTGGCCCTCAGTTGTCAGTTTCCTGGGTGCGAGGTGCTGAATGGGAGACACACACACACAGGTGGGATGGGCCTCATGCAGCACTGTTAGCAGGCAAGACTCTCACAGCCCTGAGCTCAAGGGGCCATCTTGGCTACCTGGACCATCCGCAGTACTGAATGGGGGTACAGCTTCTGTACCCTCTCAGCTCCCCATTTGGAGGTGGTGACAGACAGGGTTGAGCACTGACTGGCTCTCTCCATGTTGACCCTCTTGGTCCTGCATCCAGCTTAGGTCCTCTCCCCAGCCTTTCCTCCCTCTTTGGCCTGTTCAGGGTCTGGGTGGGGCACTTAGACCCTCCTCTATTCTCTCATGGCCAGAACTTTATACCCCAGGACAAGGCTTAGCCTCCTGAGTTACAAAAGACCCAAGTCTTGTTAATCAAAAGCCTTGATTTTCAAGATGATCATCCCTGCCCTGTTACAATGTAAAGATCTCTCTTGGAATTCCGTGCTCTTTGTGTCCACATTCTGCTGGGCCGATCTTTGAATGTCTAGTGGTAACAGGTGGTAAGCCATAGTTCATAAATCAAATGGCTACTCCAGCACAGGTAGTAGCCGGAGAGATGGAAAGAGATAGAAATGTGGCCTGTTAGGGCGAGATAGAGGGAGTAACAGAACTGTGGGTTGATCAGAGACCGAAATTCAGAAATTCAGCCCTCATGAAATCCACAGCCATGGAGGCCAAATGCTTCATGTCATCCCCTCTGATTGTCCGAGGCTTCACTTCGGGTTTGAAGGTAGGAAAGAGTGTCTCTCTGAACCGAAAGGCTGTTTTTGGGGGGCCTGAAACCGTACAGGATGTACAACAGGAGTGCAGGTGGTTTGGGGCCAACATCTCAAGTGGAGCACCAACATGCTCTCGGGTTCTGGGAAGATATGGAGGAAACCCTTTGGCACCAAGCAAGTAAACAAACACACACCCAAACAAAACAACACGAAAAGCCCCACGCTGAAAACTTTCCACTTGCCAACATGTTTTTGTCGCTGCCAAAGGTTTAGGATTGCAACATTTGGGCGTCTTTGGCCCCAAACCCGAGGACTCTGCAGTTTTTCCAAAGCACCTAAAAGAAAGAATTCTCTTTGGCAAAAACAGCATGTTTGTAAACAGAAAGCCTTTAGTTTTGAGAAACTCAATTCCCCCTTAGATGTACGTATTCAGAATAAAGTCCTGAGGCTGTTTTCCATCTGGTTTTTCTACTCCAGATTGTCACGGGCAGGTGGAACCTATCTCTCTTGTGTGTGTAGTTTTCATTAACTGGGTGTGTGTTTGGAATGCGCGCTTGTTAGCCAATTGTGGATTTTCTTCTGATGCTGGAGAGAAAGGCTCAGATGAGGTCCTGGATTCTTCCAGACTTGGGTTTCTTCTGCCACAGGATCATGAAGCTGGGAGCTTCCCAGAGAGAGAGCCCGGCCTTCTTGATTCTCATCAGGAAAGCTACCCCACTCACCTGAAAGTAGAGGCTTTATTTGCCAAGCAAAGATCTGAAGTTGGAGTAGCTTGTTTTCTAGTTGCTTCTTTTAGCAACTTCATTGCTACAAACGAGTTTTCTTTTCCTTTCCAGGAGTCCAGGTGTCACTATTTTCTTTTCCTTCTCACTGTCAAAACCTGTTTGCAGAGAAGACTCATGACCTTCTTACTTTAGAGGGTTGTCCAAGATCACTAGCTACATTTTATAAAGGATTCTCATAAAGTATTGGTTTTAATCAGAGTTCTCTAGAAAGATGGATCTATCTACCTATCTATCTATCTTTATCTATCCACCCATCTAGCCATTCATCTACCTATCCATCTATCAATCTATCTTTTGGATCTTGAAGCTTAGAACTATCCTTAAAGACCTATAGGATACAGGAATATGGCCCCTGTCATATCACCATTTAATTAGTTTGGTCCCGGCAGAAACCAGACAGGTCCTGCAGGATGATAGACTCCTGCGAGCTCAAACAAGTAGCAGCCCACAGTTGGCTCTGGTGCGTCTATCCATCTATCCATCCATCCATCTATCTATTTATCTATTGTATCTATCTGTCTGCCTCTCTATCTTATTTATCCTATTCTCTCTCTCTCTCATCTATCAATTATCTACCTATCTATCCATAGAGATATATGAGAGGGGATTTATTAGGGGAATTGGCTCACTTGATCATGGAGGTTGCAGAGTCCCATGATAGGCCATCTGAAACGCTGATGGCCAGGTGCAGTGGCTCACGCCTATAATCCCAGCACTTTGGGAGGCCGAGGTGGATGGATCACCTGAGGTCAGGAGTTCAAGACCAGTCTGGCCAACATGGCAAAACCCTGTCTCTGATAAAAATACAAAAATTAGCCAGATGTGGTAGGGCATCCCTGTGGTCTCAACTACTTGGGAGGCTGAGGCAGTAGAATGGCTTGAACTCCAGAGGTGGAGACTGCAGTGAGCCGAGATTGTGCCACTGCACTCCAGCCTGGGAGATAGAGTGAGACCCTGTCTCAAAAAACAACAACAAAAAACCCAAAAAACAACAAAAAAACCCCTCAAGCACTGATGCTTTCTAGTCCCTGGAAAGATCACCTCACCAGAGACTATGGAGACCAGGCTCTGTTCATGGAACCACACTCTGTCTTCTCACTCTGCTGTGTCCTGGCATTGGCTCTAAATTAGATTCCTGGGACCTCAGCATCATCTCTTGCTCTTGGCCCTTGCTACTTTCTTTCCAGCCCTTGCTTCTCACCTCCCAGATTGGCCCCCATGGTGCGTACTCAGAACTGATGCTGCCTGTTGCTGAGATTGCTCTGCCTTGGCTCTGTATATTTGGATTCAATAGTTCTTTAGAGAAAATGAACCTCACAGAAATCAGACGGAAGACAGGAAGTGGATCCCTAAATCTCCAGCCCTTTTTATCTCGTTGGGTTGCCTTGAGGTCTCGTGGGAGAGAGGCAGGAGCAGATGGTGTCTTAATGCCTGGTCAGGAAGAAGATGCTGAGTTAGGATCACTCCTAGAAAAGGTGAGGAGTCAAAAGGTTTTTACCAGCACTTTGGGAGGAGGCTGAGGCGGGTGGATTACTTGAGCCCAGGAGTTTGAGACCAGCCTGGGCAACTTGGCAAAACCCTGTCTCTACAAAAA
>NW_012103310.1:9448-33497 GCF_000951045.1 Mandrillus leucophaeus | reverse complement strand
TTAGCTGGGCATGGTGGTGTACACCTGTAGTCCCAGCTGCTCAGGAGGCTGAGGCACGAGAATCACTTTATAGGTTGCAGTGAGTCAAGATTGTGCCACTGCACTCCAGCCTGGGTGACAGAGCAAGACCCTGTCTCAAAAGAAAAAAAAAAAGTTTTTAGTGTATACCTGAAGTAAATTCATTATCAGAATTTAAACTTAGAAATGATTTGCATATGACGTTTTCTCTTTCATGTTTTCTTGTGTTTTCACTAAAAAAGCCTCTACTATGCAATCAGTTCTATTACTATTTTTTACTTCACCTGTTTTGATCTTTTCCCTAATATGTATCGTCTCACTATGTTTGTAAACATTTTTGAAGTCATAGAATTTGTCCTTCTGGAATTGGAAGCTTGCGTCTACTAAATTTTAATAACTTCTCTGTTCTGAGCCGATTCTACTTAAGAGAGCTCTTAAGAGATCACTTCAAGCAGCCCTACAGAGCCCTACAGAGCCACTAGGTGGTGCTCACGTGCTACTGTAAATGGATTCAGATATTGAAGTTAAATTATTTGGAAAAACATTTTGTCTTCATTTTAGGTAAATGCAGAAATTGGCCCTATATACTGTATGTGCTTTTTGGATTGCAGATATTTTAGCTTCCTTCTCCTTTATTGACTGCCTTTTCCATTACGGCATTATGGTTAAGCAGAAAGACTCTAGAGTAAGACAAAGTTAAAACACTGGCTCTGTCATTCACTTGCTCTGTGACCTTGGGTAAGTCACTTAACTTCAATTTTCTCATCTGCAGTGGGATTAATAATAATACATACCTCCTGAAGTGGTTGTGAGGATTAAAAAGTAAGTATATATTAAGCACGTAGTGTTATATGTGTTTGCATTTATTATTAATGTTTTTGTTTTTGTTATGGCATTGCTAATCGCTTAGACAAACGTTTCCTAATACCAGTCCAAGGACCAGCAAAATCACAGTCATCTAAGGATCTTACTTAAGATGTTAGTTTCTGAGCTCTATACCTGGAACATCTATTGCAGTCATTTGGGGGTAGGGCTTAGGCACGCACTTTCTTCAAAAGCTTCTCAGTTGACTCTAAGGCTCAGCTAGATTTGGGGATATTGTTGTCTACCCAAGTTCAGTCGAAGTGTGTGAAGCTAACAATATTTACACACTAGCAATTTCTAATTCCCCTTCAATATGTAGTGTGCACAGCCGAAAGCTCTGTCCCCTGGATTTCCTCCCACCACTGTCATTCAAGGCCAGCTCCTGAATGAGGCAGTACGCAGCCACTGGCTATTTTTGACTTGTATCGTCAAACTCAGCTGACTTATGGGTCAATAATTCTCTGACTTACTGATTTAATCTTGGGTATTTTCCTCCTCCATGGGCTGTTCATAAGGGACCTCCCATGTGGCCATAGGTGTGAGCTCAAGAGAGGCATTGATGCAATAGTGATGAATAATATGGAGTCTGAGCTACCTGCTTACATAGCTTGCTATGCCCTTGATCTAGATATACCACTTCCTTCTTTCCATCAATTACTGCTGCACTTGCCCAGCTGTGTGGCTTTGTGGGTGTGACAGGACCTGGCTCAACATGAATGACTAATATTTGGTGTCCCATGGTCAGGTATGCCGTGTCTTCCAGGGCCCAACAGCATGCTAGGAGCTGTTCCTTCCAAAGTTATATTGTTCTTGCTATAGTTGGCACAGTGTTGCTCTAGAACTCTTAAGTATTTGAGTTGTGATTTGCCAATGTGGATTGCCAAACATGGCAGGGTATCTTTTTCCATCATCACTACCTCTAATGCATTAGGAACTTCTGGGTCCTGTGGCCAAGCTATGGGGCTAGTTGCCTTGCAGCCTGGACCTTTTGCTGTTTTGGTTCCCATTCAAAACTGGCAGCCTTTTTGGGTCCCTTGCTATTTGAGTGTGATCAATATTCCCAATTGTGGAATTAATATTTCCAGAATCCAAAGAGTGTTGTGTTACATTCATTGTTTTAGGAGGAGTAAGATATAGAATTTGTTCTTTACTTTGGCCAAGATGTCTTGGCATGCTGCAGATCCTGGACTTTTAAAAGTATACTAATGTGGCAGGACCCTGAAGCTTCATAGAATTTTTCCTGCCTGTTTCTTTATTGCATGAGTCTGACTTACAAAGGTCCCAGCACACTTGCCACTTCTTGTTCACTGGGTCTGGTTTACAAGTGTCATCACCACGGTGATGTTCTGCGGAGGTCCAGCTGGCCCAGGTGTCCTCAGACGATATGATGACATGGTGGGGAGAGTTAACATAGCCCTGGGTCAGTGCTGTAAGTCAATACTGTTGTCTGTTCTGAGTGGCTGTGAACTGTTTCTGATCCTCCTTTTTGATAGAGATGAAAAGAACACAGTCCCCAGATCAAAGGCTGCACAATGTGTACCTGGGGCCTGTGCTTATAGTGAAGATACAACATATGGCAAGGAAGCTTCAGAGCCAGCTGTGGGCTGCTACTTGTTTGAGTTTACAGGAGTCTTTTATCCTCCAGGACCTGTCTGGTTTCTGCAGGGACCAAATTAATTAAATGGTGATATGAGAGGGGGCATACTCCTGCATCCTTAAGGTCTTTAAGGATAGTTCTAAGCTTTAAGATCCAAACCTCCCCTAACCCCTACCCCAGAATGTACTATTATTTTTGATTTACTATTTTGGCTGGGGTGGACAGTTTTAGAAACTTTCCCTTGGCCTTTCTCACTGATAGCTCTTATCTTACACACCAAGAAATCTGTGGAGGTGGAGAGTTGCAGACACCCTCTGTTAGTCCGTTTTCATGCTGCTGATAAAGACATACCCGAGACTGGGTAATTTATAAAGGAAAAGAGGTTTAATGGACTCACAGTTCCACACGGCTGGGGAGGCCTCACAATCATGGTGAAAGGCGAAAGGCACATTTTACGTGGTGGCAAGCAAGAGAAGAAGTGCCATCGGGGGAAATGCCAGATGCTTGTAAAACCATCAGATATCTTGAGAACTCACTCACTATCATGAGAACAGTATAGGGGCAACCACCCCCATGATTCAATTATCTCCATCTGGTCTCACCCTTGATGTGGGGGGATTATTGCAATTCAAGGTGAGATTTGAGTGGGGTCACAGAACCAAACCATGTCATTCTGCCCTGGCCCCTCCCAAATCTCATGTCCTCACATTTCAAAACCAATCATGCCTTCCCAACAGTCCCCCAAAGTCTTAACTCACTCCAGCATTAACCCAAAAGTCCAAGTCCAAAGTCTCTTCTGAGATAAGGCAACTCCCTTCTGCCTATGAGCCTGTAAAATCAAAAATAAGTTAGTTACTTCCTAGATACAATGGGAGTACAGGAATTGGAGAAATACAGCCATTCCAAATGGGAGAAATTAGCCAAAACCAAGGGGCTCTGGGCCCCATGCAAGTCTGAAATCCAGCAGGGCAGTCAAATCTTAAAGCTTCAAAATGATTTCCTTTGACTCCATGTCTCACAGCCAGGTCACACTGATGCAAGAGGTGGGTTCCTATGGTCTTGGGCAGCTCTGCCCCTCTTTGCAGGGTACAGCCTCCCTCCCGACTGCTTTCATGGGCTGGTGTTGAATGTCCACTGCTTTTCCAGGTGCATGGTGCAAGTTGTTGGTAGATCTACCATTCTGGGGCCTGGAGGATGGTGACCCTCTTCTCACAGCTCCACTAGGCAGTGCTTCAGTGCCCTACTATGAACCAGAACTGGTTCTGGTTGTTACTACCTGGGAGGCATATAACAGGGAGGCCATGAGGGTGCTTCAAGTCTCTGTGTATCAGTGTCGACCATTCTGGGTCTGAAATTCATTCAGATCTGGAAACTAGGCTGAGAGCCCTGAGTTATTATTGGGCCAGTGGTCTTCAGCTTCCTGACCACCAAACGTGAATTCTTCTGATGCTGTAGATTGAGTGATACTTGGGTTGCTGCTCTGCCTGGCCTCTAAGGGATGTTATTCTCTAACAATTTTTTCTTAACTATGCCTGATGACCCACAGAGGGTGGCACTCTGACCTTGACAGTCAGGATTATTGTCTGTCTGGCTTCTGATAGCTGTGCATAGATGCCTGGTTTCTGATGTTTGGAGATCCTACTACCCCCATTGTTAGATGTCTCCTACCATCATTCCTGGCCCACAGAGAATGGCAACCACTGAGGTTTTCAGTAATCCTGGCACCTCTTATTGGCACACTTCTTTGTACTTTGGTAAGTGACATATCCGCTGGACCCTCCCACAGAACAGCCTCTGGTACGTTTTCTGGCCTTAAGAGGTGTGCCCACTGTAGCCGTCCACTCAGAGTGTTTTGACTTTTCCCCTGTGTCTGCCATGATAATTCTGGCATTCCTATTTCACTTAGTATGGCTATTGCTTGCTCCAGGCTTCCAAGAACCATCCCAGCATCATGCTGATACCACCTTATAATTTTTGTTGAGATATTGTGTCCTCTCCCATCCTCAACCTCCATTTATATGTTGAATCCTAACCTTCAGTAGCTCAGAGTGTGACTATATTTGGAGATAGGTCTTTAAAGAGGTACTTAAGGTTAAATGAAGTCATATGAGACGGCTCTAATCCAATGACTGATGTCCATATAAGAAGAAAAAATTTGGACACAGTTACAGGGGAATGGGGGATGACCACGTGAGGACACAGGGAGAAGGTGGCCACCTCTAAATCAGAGAAGCCTCAGACAACACCAACCCTGGCCAGGTGTGGTGGCTCACGCCTGAAATCCCAGCACTTTGGGCAGCCAGGGTGGGTGGATCATCTGAGGTCAGGAGTTCGAGACCAGAGACCAGGCTGACCATCAGGCTGAAACCCCATCTCTACTAAAAATACAAAAATTAGCTGGGTGTGGTGGTACATGCCTGTAATCCCAGGTACTCGGGAAGCTGAGGCAGAATCCCTTGAACCTGGGAGGAGGGGTTGGAGTGAGCCGAAATTGCACCAGTGCGCTCCAGCCTGGGGGCGATAGAGTGAGACTCCTTCTCCAAAAAAAAAAAAAAAAAGAAAAAAAAAGAAAAACACCAACCCTGCCTTCTGTGATGGTTAGTTATAGCCCAATTGACGTGGGCTGAGGGATGTCCAGATATCTGGTAATATGTTATTTCTGGGTGTGCCTGTGAGGTTGTTTGTGGAAGAGATCAGCATTTGAATCAGGAGACTAGTAAAAAAAGATCTGCCCTCAGTGGTAAGCAGGCAGCATCTCACTGGGAAGGCACTGGGGGGCTGAGGAGAACGAAAAGCCAGAAGAAGGGGGAATTCTCTCCCTCTTCTTGAGCTGAGATATCCATCTTCTCCTGACCTTGGACATCAAACCTACTAGATCTCAATCCTTGGAACTTGGGGACTTAACACCAGCACATACCCTGGTTCTCAGACCTTGGGATATCCATCTTCTCCTGACCTTGGACATCAAACCTACTGGATCTCAATCCTTGGAACTTGGGGACTTAACACCAGTACATACCCTGGTTCTCAGACCTTTGGATTTGGACTGAGTTACACCAAAAACACTCCTGGGTCTCCAGCTTGCAGACAGCAGACTGTGGCACTTCTCCGCCTCCATTATCATGTGAGCTTTCCCCCAAATAAATGTCTTCATTGATTGTCTGTCTGTCTCTCTCTCTCTCTCTCTATTATCTATCTGTCTAATCTATCTCTATTATCTATCATCTATCTGCTGTCTATTTATTTATCATCTCTATTGTCATCTATTATCTATTCTATTGTCTCTCTAATCTATCTCTATTATATCTATCATCTATTATCTGTTTATCATCTATTGTCTATTTATCTACCACCTATCTTATCTCTATTATCTATCTACTTATCTATCATCTATTATCTATCTAACCTATTATTTATCAACTATATATATTATCTGTCTGTCTGTCTATCTTTGTTGGTTCTGTTTCTCTGGAGAACCCTGACTAATAATCTTCATCTCAGACATCTAGCTTCCAGGACCATGAGACAATACATGTCTATTGTTTTAAGCCCATAGTCTGTGGTAGTTTGTTGCGGCAGCCCTAGCAGACGAATGCAGGTATTACATCATATATCACGAGAGAATGTTCCAGTGTTAATAAACTCTTCCTTATCTGACTTTGTGTTCTACTCCCTTGACCTAGAGCCCTGAGGACCAAGTCCCGACACCCTCTCCTGGCTCCCACCAGCACATTTGTGGGGCTTACAGATCCTTCAGGGTCTATCCTCTTGACATTGGCCTGGGGGCCAGAAGAGGAAGAGGAGATTGATCTTGGGTGTAGAATGTCTTGTGGGCAGAGATAGAAGAGGAAGAAGGGACAGATCCTGGGTATGTGCTGTCTTGCAGGCAGAGGTCCCTGCAGAGTGTCTTCCAGCAAGAGGGAGGTGCGAGCCCTCCCCTGGGGAAGCCTATTCTGGAGCCTCAGAGAGTTCAGGTGTTCTAGGGATTCAAGGTCCCCTATATCAAGGTATCATTCCTTCCCAGTGGGAGCTCTGATTTTGGTCATAGCAGACTTGTCTAGTTGGGAGTTAAAATTCTGTGACACTCTGCTGTTTTTGTAACTAAGTTCTAAGCCCCATCCTTAGCTTTTTCTGCCTCTTGAGTGTGAGTAAGAGAGTCCCTTCAGATGCTGGCCAGTAGGGCCCTGGCTTTCACTCATATCCTTTAATTCATGGTCAGTGTCCTCAACCTTTTCTTGTCAGTCTCCCAAACATCACTTGTTCTCAGCAACAGCCAGGCAATCTCACTGACTTTATCGCTCCTCTTTCCTATATGTATTTCTCAAACAGCTGATGCTCAACTCAGCACAGGCTCCTGCATCTCCTGTCCCTGGTAACCCTCCCCCAGTTCACTCTGGTGAAAGTCTTAACAATTCCGCTGTTACTTTTTAATTTAGTTTTATTTATTTTAGAGATAAGATCTCACCCAGTCTAGAGTGCAGTGGCACAATCACAGTTTAATACAACCTTGAACTACTGGGCTCAAGCGGTCCCCCTGCCTCAGCAAGTAGTTGGGCCTACAGACATCATGTGCCACCACATGTGGCTAATTTTAAAGTTTTTTTTGTCGAGATAGCATGTTACTATGTCGCTCTGGCTGGTCTTGAATTCCTGGCCTCAAGTGATCTTCTCACCTTGGCCTCCCAAAGTGTCCACTGCTACTTTGAGTGAGGGGCTATGTGATGGGGTCCTCATCGCTGGTTAGGGAGTGGGTGATGTGGCTCCAAAATCCTAACCTGGGTTTCCAGGAGGCAGACCCCTGGGGGAGACTGGACTGCTGGAAGTTTGGGTGGGGGCACTCCTGTGATCAAGGAGAAAAGAAGCAGGAGGTGACAGGTAAGAATTGGATAGTGCCACTGTCATCCTATGGGAAGCTAGCATGGCCTTCAGAGTCACGCTGAGCTGGGGTCAGAAGCTCAGACCATCGTGCTCCTGGTTCATGGCTTATTGGACACTGGCTGTCACAGGAAGAGGGTGTAATCCTGGGTAAGGTGGCTCCCTTCAGCCAAAGGCAGCATCTGCAGAGGAGAGACAGCTGAAAGCTGCCACTGACATCCCTCTCAGCCCTGGGGAAAGGCATCCTTTAGTTCTGAAGGAGGATGTGGGGAATGCAGAGAACATGCATGACTGTAACCCAAAGGTTTCATTGGGGGAACCTTGAACTTCATGTGGGTAAAGCTTAGTGCTGGTGCCTCCTTTGGGTGGCTGGAACTGAAATTGTGCCATAAACTGGAAGTCGCACTTGGACCAAGTATATTATCCAAGATTTATCCATCTTATTTCTTGAATGCAGGTCCTTTTTTAAATTTTTTTTTTATTTTAATAGGTTTTTGGGGAACAGGTGGTGTTTGGTTACATGAATAAGTACTTTAGCAGTGATTTCTGAGATTTTGGTGCACCCATCACCTGAGCATTGTACACTGTACCCAGTGTGTAATCTTTTATCCCTTGCCACCCCTCATCCTTTCCCCCAAGTTCACAAAGTTCAATGTATCATTCTTATGCCTTTGCATCCCCATAGCTTAGCTCCCACACATCAGCGAGGACATACAATGTTTGGTTTTCCATTCCTGAATTACTTCACTTAAAATAATAGTCTCCAATTCCATCCAGGTTGCTGCAAATGTCATTATTTTGTTCCTTTTTATGGCTGAGTAGTATTCCATCATATATATGCACACACACATATATATGCACACACATATATATACATATATGTATATGTATATACACACTACATTTTCTTTATCCACTCATTGATTGATGGGTGGTTCCATATTTTTGCAATTACAATTGTGCTGCTATAAACATGCATGTGCAAGCATCCTTTTTGTATAATGACTTATTTTCCTCTGGGTAGATTCCTAGTAGTGGGATTGCTGGATCAAACAGTAGATCTACTTTTAGTTCTTTAAGGAATCTCTACACTGTTTTCCATAGTGGTTGTACTGGTTTACATTCTCACCAACAGCGTAAAAGTGTTCCCTTTTCACTGCATCCTCGCCAACATTTATTATTTTTTGATTTTTTGATTATGACCATTCTTGCAGGAATAAGGTGGTATTGCATTGTGGTTTTGATTTGCATTTCCCTGATCGTTAGTGATGTTGAGCATTTTTTCATATGCTTGTTGGCCATTTGTATATCTTCTTTTGAGAATTGTCTATTCGTGTCCCTAGCCCACTTTTTGATGGGATTGTTTTTTTTGTTTGTTTGTTTGAATGCAAGTCTCTTCCATGAAGTTGTGCTATTCTGAAGGCTCAGGCCATACTCAGTCGTCTCAGTCCCTGGGACACTAATTCTCAGGTGTGAATCGTTGCCTCCACCTGACGCTGGCCTGTCATGCCAGAAGTGACAATGAGACAATCTAGCTGTCACTGCACACTGGGAGCTGGTGAAGGTGAATTGGGGAACTGCCGACATAGACACAACTAGCTCACACAGGTTTGAACTGCACAGCCTAGAGTCGACCACAACAAAAGCTTCCAAGAGGAAAGGTCAGACCCATGAAATGCTATTTGTTTTCAGTGAAACTTCATCCCTCCCACTTAACACCCGTCTAACCAGCCACGGAATCAATTACCACGTGTCAGCCCGAAACCTGACCCAAGAAATGAAAGAAGGACACAGCCTCCCTGGGGACCGGGGTGGGTTGCGGGGGCAGCAGGCAGAGAGAGGAAGTAGAAAACTTGGGGCGGGAAGCTGTGAGTGAGCCGCTCTCGCCCAGTGTGAACAGTTCATCCAGGCTGGGACCCTTGCCTGCCTTTGAGCCCCATCAGTGTGACTGGTCTGGACCATTGGGTGTGTCTTTCACAAAGGGTGGTCAGCATGCCCGTGAGGTTATTTGACTTTAGTTACACTGGTTGCTCCATTTGATAATTGAAGACCAAAAGTTTCTAGCTCTGCATTGTTGTGTGGAGCTTCAGGAGGAAGAGCTCCTGGCAGGTCTTGTCAGGCTGCTGTGCTTCTTGGAGTTGACTGAGGTGCTGCATTTCTCAGGCTTCTGCTAAATGTGGTTTCGACTCCTCAGAGAGCATCCATTTAAGGCAGTGTCATTCACTTTCTTTTTCTGTTTTTTTTTTTTTTTTTTTTTTTTTGAGGTAGAGTCTCACTCTGTCGCCCAGGCTGGAGTGCAATGCCACGGTCTTGGCTCACTGCAACCTTTGCCTCCCGAGTTCAAGTGATTCTCCTGCCTCAGCCTCCCAAGTAGCTGGGATTACAGGCACCCACCACCACGCCCGGCTAGTTTTTGTATTTTTAGTAGAGACGGGCTTTCACCATATTGGCCAGGCTGGTCTTGAGCTCTTGACCTCGTGATCTACTTGCCTCGGCCTCCCAAAGTGCTGGGATTACAGGCATGAACCACTGTGCCCTGCCTCTTTTTAAAATTTTTTCTTTTACCATTTTCTTTCTCTTATTTTACTTTAAGATCTGGGGTACATGTGCAGAACATGCAGGTTTGTTACACAGGTGTATGAGTGCCATGGTTGGTGGTTTGCTGTACCTATCAACCCATCACCTAGGTTATAAGCCCCACATGCATTAGCTATTTGTCCTGATGCTCTCATTGCAGCACTATTCGTAATAGCAAAGACATGGAACCAACCCAAATGCCCATCAGTGATAGACAAGATAAAGAAAATGTGGTACATATACACATGGACTACTGTGCTGCCATAAAAAGGAATGAGATCATGTGCTTTGCAGGGACTATGGAATGTAGTATTCCATGGTATATATGTCATCCTCGACAAACTAACACAGGAACAGAAAACCAAACACTGCATGTTCTTACTCATAAATGAGAACATTTTCTACATTTATGAGAGTCAAGAAGAGAGCTCCAAGGGCTGCTCAGGGGGAACCCACAAAAGTTTTATGGATGAATCCTGGTGACAAGAAGTTAGCCTGGTATATTTCACCAACTCTGTAAAAAACAAACAAACAAACAAAAAAAGCATTTTCCAAAGGTAAGGATTTTGTTAATAAAGGATACCTACACTCTTAAACTTGATTTAACAGAATTATAGGATCAAGACCTTGCTTATCTTTGGATAGAGCATTAGATGAACATTTTCTAATTTGTTCTAATTTGTTCTACGAGTGGTGTTGCCACTCAAGTCACCGTTCTCCACTGGAATGTTTGATGTGTAAAGCATTGATTGCACTGGAACATGGGGACAGAAAGCAGGATGCATCACTTCTGATATCCATGTGGTCATCAAAATACATTTTCATTGATGGCGGGAAATTGATGACTTTAATGAAAGGCAAAGATTGGCTGGGTGTGGTGGCTCACACCTGTAATCCCAGAACTTTGGGAGGCCAAGGCAGGTGGATCACCTGAGGTCAGAAGTTCGAGACCAGCCTGGCCAACATGGTGAAAACTCGTCTTTACTAAAAATACAAAAATTAGCTGGGCGTGGTGGTGCATACCTGTAATCCCAGCTACTCAGGAGGCTGAAGCAGGAGAATTGCTTGAACCTGAGAGGCGGTGAGCTGAGATCGCGCCACAGCTGTCCAGCCTGGGTACATAGTGAGACTCTGTCTCAAAAAAAAAAAAAAAAAAAAGGCAACGATTTTGCTTAACCAGGTGATTAAAATTGTCAGTGGAACAATAAGCAGCATGCTAATGAATAAGGCTGTAAGTTGTCCTTTCTGCTGTTGATGTTAGTTCTGTTTAGTCTTTTGATATTAATATCTCTTTACAACACTACTGTAAGATTATTTCTTTTCTTTTAATCTAAATGGTGTTTAGTCTTTGGTTGTCTTGTCTGTAGAGAGACACTGTGGGCTTTCCTTCTCTTTCCTTTTTCAAAGCGATACCACCTACACGCATGGTTTTATTTGCTATCTGAAGGGTAACAACCCTTTTATCTTTAAACTGGGTCTTCCTTTCCCCAGGTTTGGTGCTGCACCTGTCTCTGGGAGGCAATGATCCCTCCTGTCTCTCAGGTGCCTTAAACTCAGTATGAGTCATTTTTCCTTGATTGTTCACATCTATTTTCCATTTTAAATGTGGGCACAAAAGCCCCAGAGTCACTTAAGCTTGAAACCTGAGAGACTTTCTCGGTCCACCCTGCCCCCACACCTCTATCCTCTACGTCTAAGTGGTCACCAATCTTATTATTGCTTTTTCATGGTCACCCCCTCACTGGTCCTAGCACGTGACCCAGCTTTATGCCCCAGTCCCCTTTTCTTGCCTTCCTCGATCGCTTCCATGTTCTAACCTGTGGCTTTGCTCACCTGTTTGCATCCTGCTGGACTGTGCTTCCCTCCCCCACTGTTTTCCTTTTAACCAGTGAACTTTAAGACTTTAAGACTCACATCAGGCCTCACCTTTTATTTGAAAGGAATCAGGAATTACTTAATTGTTTTCAGAATCTGATTTCCTCTTGCGTTTTCCGTCTTCCTAGATTACACCCCTCTCTCTCCACCTGTCCCAGTTGGAAAGTCTTGAATCATTTCCCCTCATTCCAGATGGCGTCAGTTACCAGATATTGACATACTATTGAATTTTGATTGTTCTTTTTTGTTTCCATCATTACCCTCCAGGTGTAAGCCCACCTGCTTTTTGTGTAAGCCAGTGCACTTATTTGTTAGAGAATCTTTCCTCCTCTTTCTTCAGCATCCATGTTGTCTTTAGGGTTACCCTGAGATTCATCTGTCTAAAGTGCTTTGTTCAAAACCTTCTCCGCACCCGTGTCCTGCAGAGAATGTTCTAACTCTCTAGCATGGCATTTGGAGCCCTTTACAATCTAATCTTTTTTTTTTTTTTTTTTTTTCTGAGACGGAGTCTCGCTCTGTCGCCCAGGCTGGAGTGCAGTGGCCGGATCTCAGCTCACTGCAAGCTCCGCCTCCCGGGTTTATGCCATTCTCCTGCCTCAGCCTCCCGCCACCTCGCCCGGCTAGTTTTTTTTTTTGTATTTTTTAGTAGAGACGGGGTTTCACCGGGTTAGCCAGGATGGTCTCGATCTCCTGACCTTGTGATCCGCCCGTCTCGGCCTCCCGAAGTGCTGGGATTACAGGCTTGAGCCACCGCGCCTGGCCTACGATCTGATCTTAATTTATCACCTTAGCAACAGGTACTCTCAGTCCCCAGACACCCTGCCTCAGAGCTGTGCCATCCAGTCTCACGCCTTTAGTGTATGGCCATGTTGTTCTTGACTGAGGTCTTCTTCCCTGGTTGTTGAAATCTTATGTACCTTTTACCAGCTAATTTAAATAGAACTACTGGCCAGGCCTGGTGGCTCACGTCTGTAATCCCAGCACTTCAGGAGGCTAGAGATGGAGCCTCATACAAGAAATTGACTGGTATACTCTTCAGAATCCTGAAGTTTACCTTGGATCCCTTTAAAGTCTTTTGTTATGATTGATGAGTCATTTCAACATTGTGCTAAATTCAAAGGCCCTCAATAAAGGATGAAATCAAATATGGGTGGGTCACTTGAGCCCAGGAGTTGGAGACCAGCCTGGGCAGCATGGCAAAATCCCGACTCTGCTAAAATACAAAAACTAACCGGATGTGGTGGTGGGCACCTGTAATCTCAGCTACATGGGAGGCTGAGATGACAGAATCGTTTGAGCCTTGGAGGTCGAGGCTGTAGTGAGCCATGATCGCACCACTGCACTCCAGCCTGGTGTTTAAAAAAAAAAAAAAAGAAAATTGCAACTACCATGTACAGAGCCTCCAGATTCGCCTACTGAGAACAGAGTGCGTTTTCCTTTGTAGCCTCTATTTCTTGCTACAGAATCAATACTTCTGTTTTGCTGTGTATTGCAGTCTGGCCAGCATTATGGATGCTTAGTTGTCTGTTTTCTTATGGATGCCTCAGGGATGTGTTTTACTGCTGTTCATGTGCCTCACTACTGAGTCCATTGTAAACGATGGGAGATCCTGTATTTTAAATTGATATTTTGAAAAGAGAGTTCTTTATGTTTGGTTGATGTTCCTTTTTTAAACTTCACTATCATCATTTCTAAAATATCTGTTAACATTATCAACACACACTAATTATCTTTTGCCTTTTTACAAATTTAATACAGCAAAACACTCAATACTTTGAAAACGTTTTGAATTCATATAAGTATGACTGAAAAATATTTCTGAAATGTTGATTTGAAAACAATTGCTTGAGGGATTTCAACTTTGTTTCAAACTAGGGCCTGTATAGACTAAGCTGGAATTAAGCACCACACAGTTTCTCTGGATTTGGCCAAGCATGGCTCCCACCCAAGGGAATTCACCTTATTTTTCTTTTCCAGTGACCTCTAATGCTCAGGGAATGGATCAGTAGAAAAGAATAGCCTAAAACATAACTTGCTACAGAGTAAATGAATGTCAGATGAAATGTACACACACACATATGTGTGTGTATATATATTCATATACATATATGAATCTGAACATGTGGACAGCAGATGATTTTTAGATGTGACTAACATACTCATTATGTCTTTATAGCAAAATCCTCCGCTAGGCTTATTGTCCTGAAGTTGAAATACAAGAAGTTGACTGTCGGGTATGCTCCTCAGAATCCTGAAGTTTAGCTTGCTTCCCTTTGAAGTCTTTTATTATGATTGATGAATCATTTCAGCATTATGCTAAATTCAAAGGCCCTCAATAAAAGATAAAATCAAATGACTTACCAATCAAGAATACCACAAAAGACTGGAAATCAGGTGAAAATGTGGCATGAGCAGTAATACTAAACTTAAAGTCCTGTATCAATTACTATACATTTCCAAAAAGTTTGGAAACATTTAAAACTTTGAAAAGGTGCACACGACTGATTGCAGAAACTATCTGGGAAATATTTGAGTGCTATTTGTGATAGAAATAAATTCCCGTTTGATACCTTTCTCCAGTAAATGTTTTATAATAGAGTTTGGCATCGCAGAGCATGGGTGGAGAAAGATCTGTACCTTCCTGTTTGACAGCAGAGAGTCCCAGGAGGTGGCTGGGCTTTGGTCTCTGTGTCTGTGCCAGCCCCTGATGGGACAAAACTAGCCTTTTTTTTTTTTTTTTTTTTCCTGTTAGACGGAGTTTTGCTCCTGTTCCCAGGCTGGAGTACAATGGTGTGATCTCGGCTTACTGCAGCCTCCACCTCGCAGGTTCAATCAATTCTCTTGCCTCAGCCTCCTGAGTAGTTGGGATTATAGGCGCCCACCACCACGCCCGGCTTATTTTTTGTATTTTTAGTAGAGATGGGGTTTCACCATATTGCCCAGGCTGGTCTTGAACTCCTGGCCTCAGGTGATCTGCCCACCTCGGCCTCCCGAAGTGCTGGGACTACAAGCGTGAGCCACCACACCTGGCTAGCTTGCCCTTTTTTAGAAAGGCTGGTATTACGTTTAGATGGAAACGGTTATCACCCTCAGGCTAAGATTTTGGTGTTCTTGGCAAGGACTGTTGAGGATATGACTTACCCTGTATTTTACTCTCAATACTGCAAGATGGCTGAGCACAAGACCGAAATGCTAACACCCCCGGGAGGGAGATAAGTCCTGATGAAACCTGCAACAGAAAAGCTACCTTGTCCTCCATTTGTGAGAAAAGAGGAAGTCAGTGGGCGACCATGATTTTTCCCGGGATAGCAAACAGACTGAGGTCTCCAGACCACCCTGGCAAGCATCCAGATCATACCAGGGAACAACACATTCAAAAGAGGTTTTTAAAACAAAGGTCAGCATCTGATCATTTTGTTCTCCAATTTTTTAAAACGAGGTATAATCAACACATGATGCGTTAGGACAGCATATTAGGGTTCTCTAGAAGGACAGAACTAATAGGATAACTATATATAGAAAGGGAAGTTTATTAAGGACTATTGACTCACACGGTCACAAGGGTGAGGTCCCACAATAGGCCGTCTGCAAACTGAGGAAGAAGGAAGCCAGTCCAAGTCTTAAAGCTGAAGAACTTGGAGTCTGATGTTTGAGGGCAGGAAGCATCCAGCACAGGAGAAAGATGGAGGCCAGAAGACTCAGCCAGTCTAGTCTTTCCATGTTCTTCTGCCTGCTTTGATTCTGGTCATTCTGGCAGCTGATTAGATGGTGCCCACCCAGACTGAGGGTGAGGCCGCCTCTCCCAGTCCACTGACTCAAATGTTAATCTCCTTTGGCAACACCCTC
Organism: Mandrillus leucophaeus; assembly: GCF_000951045.1. NCBI lineage: Eukaryota > Metazoa > Chordata > Mammalia > Primates > Cercopithecidae > Mandrillus > Mandrillus leucophaeus. Next base: position 17,845 of record NW_012103310.1, on the reverse strand, counting down.
ACAGACACACCCAGGAACAATACTTTACATCCTTTAATCCAATCAAGTTGACACTCAGTATTCACCTTCACAGACAGCTCTTTGTCCAGCCCAGTGCTGCCATTACCCTGTAGACTTGTTGCAGTATGTTATGTCCTGGATCAGGTATCTTCACTGACCCTCCTTTCTGTTTTGGGGCAATCCGTCATCCTTAACTGGCATCCAGGACCATCTAAAAACCAACCTTACTACTCTTGCAGGCTAATGTCTCCTAGTCCTTGGCATTAATCCTTAATCTAAGTCAAAATGACCCTTTCGAGGACCTTTAACTACCTGTCTCAGTACCTTTGCTAATGCCACTTACTGACCCCCAGAATATTTTGTCGTCTTTGTTCCCATCCAATAGAAACTTCACGTAGAGTCAAAGACCCACTCACATCTCACACCTCCAGGAAAGCTTCCCAGATCATCCAAGATAATGGGACCATTTCATCTTCTTACCTCTGAAGTGCCCCCTGCTTTGACATTCTTGTACCATTTGGTCCATGCTGTCTTGTGCTGTCACCCTGTATACACCTGTTGGAAACCCTGGGCTGCTGAAAGCTCGTAGAAAATAAGGGACATTCCCCTCCCCTTTTCTGTTGGTCAGCACTTGGCATAATGCCTGCATAGGTAGCAGCTGCCTAGCATATTTTGTGGGGCACACTGTGTCAGTAGTTCACAGGTAGACCCATTCATTCATTTCTTCCTTGAATACCTGCTCTGATAAACTCTGTGCTTGTTCCTGGAAATATAGCCATGAGCAATAAAGTCATGGCATCTGTCTTCATGGAGCTTATAACCTCAAGGGGAAAACAAATAATCCCACAAATAACAATGATAATACTCATTGGGGCTCACCTATACTGAAGGCCCTCTCTGTGCCAGCCCCTGTGCTAAATACTTTGCTCATATTATTTCTTTTTATTCTCAATACAACCCTGGGGGTAAGCACGATGATCACCTTCTTACAGATGAGGAGATGGAAACTTAGTGAGTCTCTTAGGTTAACTTGTCCCAAGGAGCCTGGCTAGTGAGGGATGATGGGAGGTTGACCCAGTCTGTCTGGCTTCAGGGTCTGTGTTTTTTAACCACCACATGATTTCAGTAATTACCAATATTACAATGATGACAAATATCACAGACACCATATGTGCTGGTTTCCTATTGCTGTATAACAAATTACCACAAACTTAGTGGCTTAAAACAGCACTGATTTTTTTTTCTTACAGTTCCATGAGTTAGATCTGCCATGGATCTCACCAGGCTAACACCAAGCTGTTGCCATGACTGTGTTCCTTCTAGAGGACATGGAAATTCATGTCCTTGACATTTCCCCCTTCTGGAGGCACCCACATTCCTTGACTCATGGCCCCTTTCTCTGTCTGCAAAGCCAGCAGTGTCACTTCTCTAACCTGTCTTCTGTCCTCCCGTCACCTTCTGATTGCAGGTGAGGAAGGTTCTCTGCTTTTAAGGACTCTTGATGACACTGGGCCCACCTAGATCACCCAGGGTATGCTCCCCATCTCAAGACTCTTAGCTGAATCACACCTGCACTCCTTTTTCTCATGTAAAGTAACATATCCGTAGGTTTTAAGGGTCAGGGCATGAACATCATTGGGAGTCATTCTGCCTACCTCGTCCTTAGAAGGTGTAACAAGGGAAGTGGTCTAGAGAGGTAGGGGGTTTAGGCTTCCTAGGATGAAAGGACATTGAGGGTGGTGGGGTTGGCCAGATGGATGGGGAGGAGCAGGCATCATCCCAGGCTGAGGATGCATGAAGCCCTTGCAAGGCCACAGAGACCTGATGGAGTGGGTGGGGGAGAGCAACCTCTGCTGAGGCTGGAGACGGTGGCAGGGGCCAGGTCATGGGGAACATGCCTGGCAGGTTGGGAGGGATTCAGCCATGATTCCAGGAGAAATGGGCAGTAAGTAAAAGTGTCAAGTCAAGGTTCATGATATATTTGCATTTTCAGAAGGTCATTCTGGCTGCTGAGTGGAGAAGAGCTCAGCAGGAAGCGAGAGTGGATACAAAATTAGGAGAATGCTTCAATAGTGCAGGTGGGAGATGCTGATTGTCTGAACTGGATGTAGCAGCACAGGCGAAGAGGGGATAGTTTGGGGTTTACCCAGAGTAACTACCAGGGCTTGGCAATTGCTTAAATATGGAGGTAAGGGAGAGGGAAAGCATTGAGAATGACTTCCAGGTTTCTTAGTGGGATAAACAGAGGGGTGGGGAGTGATGTGATCAGAGCCAAGTGGCTGTAGAAGGAACAAAGGCAATTAATATAGGAAAAAATATTCCTCTTGGTGATAGGAGGCCAGAGGTGACTGGGGACAACCAGGGAAACATTTAACAGAATCAATCATGTGGATTATTTTTATGTGTTTATTTAATTTTAAATGCTATTTTTATATTTAGACAATTTTTAAGTTATCTTAATCATTTTGATTATTTTAGTGGAATATTTACAGAGACTGTATTGCTTTAAGGGGAGCCAAATGCACCATGTTGAAATGTTTTCGGGAAAATTATGCAGACCAGATATTCTGATTGTGGTTTGGTTTGATTTTGGGTACTAGATCTGTCATCATATTTCAGCCTCTCTGTCATGATAACCAAGCATTCCTTTTGCTTCTTCTCATATGACACCTTTATGAGCCGTAAGTATTTCTCCTGATTTTCAGCCCAGTGAAAATCTGATATTTTGGGCACAGTATACTATCCTAGGTTTTTAATAAGATTCATTTTTTCTTCAGTAAATACATAAAGAATTCGATGTTCCAACAAAATTAACCTTATTTGCAAAAATATTTTAGGGAAATATCTTTTGATGAATTACTTATAGGACTAAACAGGGAAGGACAATTAATTATTCAGTGCAACATTGAATCTACAGAATTGCATTGTATGCCCTTTTTTTTTTTTTTTTTTTTGAGATGGAGTCTCACTCTGTCACCCAGGCTGGAGTGCGGTGGCCGGATCTCTGCTCACTGCAAGCTCTGCCTTCTGGGTTTACACCATTCTCCTGCCTTAGCCTCCCGAGTAGCTGGGACTACAGGCGCCCGCCACCTCGCCTGGCTAGTTTTTTGTATTTTTTTAGTAGAGACGGGGTTTCACCATGTTAGCCAGGATGGTCTCGATCTCCTGACCTTGTGATCCGCCCGTCTCGGCCTCCCAAAGTGCTGGGATTACAGGCTTGAGCCACCGCGCCCGGCCTGTATGCACTTTTAATTTAACAGCTTACTTTATATACTTGTCCTGGGATGAGGCTCCACAATTTTCTTATTTAGATTTCACAACATGACTGCATCTACTAACACAGGTTAAGTTTAGATGCTCGATATTAGAAACTAAGAGAGTAAATTCTGGCAAGTAAAAACACTTTAGAATTCTCTACTGCTCTCCCATTCAACCCAGGGACTACAGTTGTGTAACATATTCAACCCAGGGACTACAGTTGTGTAACATGTGGGGTGGTTTAGATACCCAGACTTCTATGGAGAAAATTCCCTTTTGATCATTTTTTAAGGCTGTGGCTTAGTCAGTTTGACCTGCTATAGTAAAGTACCATAGCTTGGGTGGCTTTTGTAAATGATAGAAATTTATTTCTCATGGTTCTGGAGGCTGGGAAGTCCAAAATCAAGGAGCTGGCAGATTTGGTGTCTGGTGAGGGCCCACTTCCTGGTTCATAGAATACTGTCTTCACTGAGTTCTCATATGGTAGATGGGGTGAGGGAGCTCTCTGAGGTTTGTTTTATAAGGGCACTAATCCCATTCATGAGGTGACCTGATTATCTTTCAAAGGCCCCCACCTTCAAATACCATCACATTAAGGGTTAGGATTTCCATATGTATATGGAAGGATAATTAATTCTCAGTGCAACACTGAATTTACAGAATTGTATTGCATATGCAAAATATCTGTGTGATAAATTGCATATATATTACACACATATATTTTAATATGTATAAAGAGACTGGGTCTCATTCTGCCACTCAGGCTGGAGTGCAGTGGGAACGATCATGGCTCACTGCTGCCTCAAACTCCTGGGTTCCAGAGATTCTCCTGCCTCAGCCTCCTGAGTAGCTGGTACTACAGCCATGTGCCACCATACCTGGCTAATTTTTAAATTTTTTGTAGAGATGAGGTCTTGCTATATTTGCCGGACTGGTCTGAACTTCTGGCCTCAAGTGATCCTTCAGTCTTCACCTTCCAAAGTGTTGGAATTACAAGTGTGAGCCACCCTGCCCAGCCTATCAACATATACATTTTGAGGGGATGCAAACATTCAGTCTGTAGCAGTCTGTTTCAGTGGTTCTTAAACTTAAGTGAGCAAAATAATTACCGTAGAGGTCTGTGTAGATAAAGCTATGTATCTTATACTTGATTAGCACTTTAGGAAAATTTCAAGGGTAATTTAGACTTCAATATTGTTGCCTTGGGTGCTTGTTTTAGAACCTAAACTCTACGTGGATTCTTGGAACCTGGCACAATCTGGGACTGTCATTCGAAGTCTGATTTTCGGAGGCATTGCAGCACCCTGCCTCTAAAAAGAAGAGGGGCTGAAGTTAGAGACAGTGGGGAGATGCTCCATTGTGAAGTTGATTAAACAGACAGTGATAGGCACTCTGTGGGCAGCTGTGGTGAAGAGACCCTGGCATAGCAGAGCAGCAGAGACTAATATTTTTGTCACATGCCAATGCAAAAAGGAATCGAGGTAGACCTAAGATATAGACAGTGAGATTTCTCTCCATGCGAAGGATCTAGATTATCACCTAAGTGTTGTATAAGCAAAGACTTACCACGGTGTGAGTGGAGAGAAGTGTTGGGAAAACACATAGCTCATGGCACACATGGTCATGCCACAGGCCAGACCGAGACCACAGGTGCCTCAGCAGTCACAGGTACAGTCACATCCCCACCTGCCATGTTGACATAGGTATATTAACTTGAAATTGTGTGGCTTTTTACCATTTTGATTGTGTTTATTTTAAATATTATTTTAATTTTATAGTTGCGGTGCTGTAATCAGAGGGAGTTTATTTCTAGTTTTTGATGGTTCATGCTTAAGAAATATTATAATTTAAAACAAGTTGCCCATGCTGATGATCTGATACATTTGGTGTTGAATAGAAATCAGTCACTCCAGGAGCACCCTATTAGAGTTCTCCAGAGAAACAGAACCAATAAAACAAACCCTTTACATATACATGCTTACACACACACCCCCACACACAGACCTATTGCTAGGAATTGGCTTACTCCATTACAGATGAGGGGAAGTCCATGCTGTGCCTTCTGCAAGCTGGAGACCCAGGAAAGCCATTGGTATAATTTAGGAGAAGTCTGAAGGCCTGAGAACCAGGGAAGCTGGTGATGTAGCTCCCAGTCTAAGGGCAGGAGATGAGATGAGCTGTTCCAGCTCAGGTGGGTGGGCAGGAAGCGAAAAGGATCAATTCCTCCTTCCTCTGCTTTGTTCTGTGCAGGCTCTCAACAGATGAGATGATGCCCACCCACATTGGGGAGTGCCATCTACTTTATGAAGTCCACCAATTCAAATGCTGCTCTCATCTGAACACCCTCTCAGACACACCCCAAAATAATGCTTAATCGGGGCACCCCGTGCCCAGCCAGGTTGACACAGGAAATGAACCACCACAGGCACATCCTCTACTCCATGCTCGAACTTACTGAGCAGGTAGGGTCTAAAGATGGGTAGAGGTAAGTGTGTGAAATTGGTTTCATGGGTCCATGTATTATTCAATTTAATGGACGACTGCCTCATGTTATTCACAGAAACAATGAGAAAGTATGAAGGGTCTTCCCCAGCTGCATTTGTGTATCATATATTGGTGATGTGAAAATGGCACCAAGTGTTAAGTAAAAAACAAAAAGTTCTTATTAATTCTATAGTTTCCAAAGTGCTAAGTTAAAAAAAATCCTGAAACCTGCTACACATTCTTAACACTATCCACATTACATACATTATAAAATCCACTTAGAAAAACATGTAAAGTGAATTTAATATTTTTTAAAAAGCCGTGGAGCTAAAACTTGGTTTTTTAAAAAAAGGAAACAAATAACAAAACCCAGAAGGGCTGTTGTCAATGTAAAACTTGACTCCTAACCAGAGATACCAGAGATTCCCTTGTTGAATACAAAGTAAAGGAGCAGCAGTTGGGTGCGGTGCTCATCCCAGCATTTTGGGAGGCCAAGGTGGGTAGATCACCTGAGGTCAGGAGTTCAAGACCAGCCTGGCCAACATGGTAAAGCCCCATCTCTACTAAGAATATAAAAATTAGTTGGGCATGGTGGCACAGGCCTGTAATCCCAGCTATTCGGGAGGCTGAGACAGGAGAATCGCTTGAACCCAGGAGGCAGAGGTTGCAGTGAGCCGAGATCACGCCATGACACTCCAGCCTGGGTGACAGCGCAAGACTCTGTCTCAAAAAAGAAAAAAAAAAAGAAAAGCAGCAGCTCACGAGCAGGGTCGGAAATGTTCTGTGGTTCCTTAACACATGGTGAGGATTGATGTGTTCACATTTACCCCTTGCTCATGTTCAGATGCCAACATCTTGTTCATGCTCAGTAAGTGCTTGAGAAATGAACAGAGTACAGGCTTCAGGAGTGACTTCTATTCAGCAGCAGATGTATCATTTAACACTTGACTCAGCCCATCAGCAGCGCCTGTAATTAAAGTGCTGTTTCTAGGCACAAGGGCTGCAGTGCTTCCTCACTGATGTGAAATGGACCTGGGCTGCTGCCCATCTTGCCTCTAGGTATCTTTTTCACCATGGTTGTGTCCATCCCAGCCTGGCCCAGTTGTGGGTAGAAAGCCTGTCTGCTTGCTGGTTCAGTCCTGCTCAGTCCTTCAGCCTATCCCAACTGGTGTACAGAGCAGCCCATTTCTACCGGTGAGTGGGATCTGTAGTGACTTCCATTCTCTTCTACTGTAAGTCTGGTGAGCCCTAGGTGCCCTGCCTGCCCCATCTGAAAACATCAGTCCTATTTTACCCTCATCTTTCCTGAGACCTTGGGTGAGCAGTCCGTAGGAGAGACTTCATCAGCCCCGAGTCTGCACACTAATTTCCCACAGGGATTGGAGCCCTGCCCTGCCCCTGGCTAGGTGAGGATGCTGTCACCCTGTCTGTTGCATCCTTCTGCCTCCATGGGCTCTCAGGCCCCCTGGTGCTGTACAGGCTGGATTCCTGGAAGAATGTAGAGTCACAAGCCTTGGCTGTCCTCCTGTCTCCTGTACAGACTCAGGTCTAGGTCCAGGTTTACATCTCAGGACTTGGCAGAGTTCCCTCCCCTCAGCACAAATGAGTTGACTTTTCAGCTTCATGCAAAATAATCCTAATTACCCGTCCCTGATACAAGAACTATAGTTCTTCTAACTAAAAACACACTCGATACAACAGGAAAATTATTCGTGTGGATTCAGAGGTGTATCTCAACCTGTAGGACTGGTACATCTTTGGGGTCTCACTAAGCCATCTCACAACTGCTGTGAGTCTGATTCTTGGTATTTGATATACATAAAAAGGGAAGTTGGACTCTTAGCTCGTTCATAGGTTTATAGTCCTTCGCCATAATGGTTTTTATTAGTATTTTTGTTGAATTTTTTTAAAACAAATTTTATAGAAATAGTAGTCATGGAGCCACATTCCCAGTTACTCGTTCATTTGCCAATGCGAGCGTGAGATACAATTGCTCTTTTTATTAGCACCAAGCAAATGGGGAATGACAATGTTGGCCAATGCCTGAACTTTGGGAGGAAGAAAAGTCTAGGATGGGCCAAGCCACTGGAAGTCTGGTTTCTCAAGTTGACATGGGCAATAAAAAGAAACTGAGATGAAAATGTTCTAGGAGAAGTCTGAGATGGTGACTTCTTGCTCTTTTCTCCTTGCTGCAATATCTTCCTATTATTCCTTGGTTCCATAGCCAGGCTTTTTCATTAAAAAGATCAAGTTACTAGACAAAGGGCATGGAGGGCCTGTCTATGTGGAGATACAAATCATTTGAGCCCACTTTGCAAACTACCACCCTTGGGCCCCCACTTCTGCTCTTTGTCTTTCCCATCTCCTCTTTGTGATTTTCACTGCTCCCTACTCCCCGTGCCAGAACCTAGTGGCCACAGGCATAGATGGGTGTATATCTTTAGACAAAGCCCCATCCCTTTCACGGGCAAAGCTGTCGTCTTGTGGGCTCCTGGGTGGGATATTGAGATGCCTCAGGGAGCTGGGTGAGTTATGATGGTTTGCACATTTGTAGGTCACTTTGAATGGGTAATTAATTCAAGGATGGATGGCTTATTAATATTATAGGCAGTGCTAGCCAAAAAGTAGGTCTGGCGTTTGGTTGGCAGGGATGGA
>NW_012103310.1:4880-8000 GCF_000951045.1 Mandrillus leucophaeus | reverse complement strand
AAAAAAAAAAAAAAAAAAATCAATTTCAAGACCCAATAAGAAAATAGAGCAGCCAACCCTTTAGAACCCTAAGCCTAAAATGCAACAAGACACAAAAATCGAGCAACTTTCCTTTGCCATTTCCTCAAATATTAATGTCAGTCAATTTCTTGGTGGATTCCACCAACATATTATCTATGTTATAATATAATTCCAATGTGGGAGTAATGAAGCAGAACAGGCTTTCCCCACCCCAATTAATACATTCAGTACTTAGGATTCTCAGTTTTTGGAGCAATTTTTATTCCCATGAAGCTTGGCCGATTGGTTAAGGGGTAGAAGGTGGCCACATTAGTGTGGTCTTGATTAGTGTAACTTGGTACAGGCAATGTGAAAACACAGAAAGTTGCCTTTTAAAAGAGAGGGAGATTCTCTTGTGTTTTGCCAAAGGAGGCATTTAGGCCATTAGCTGAGTAAGGTAAATTCTTTGGGTTAAAGTTTCATTTGAAGATTACCCTTTACCAGCGGGTAATTGAAATGGGAAGCCTGGATTGGCCTAGCAGTGTTTTCTCACTGTCTACACAGACGAAACAGAACCAGGAAGAAAAATGACAGCGGAATGCTTTTTAGCTTTTGTTCCCTAGATGCATGTGGCAAGCTCTAAAAGCTCAAGTGCCAGGGCTGGAGTCAGGAAATGACTTAAAACTTGCTCAGAGTGTACCTATGTACATGCCTGCATTAGGGTTTTGGACTGATTTGTTGGAGGAAAACATGACTCCATTATTAATTTAGAATTGTTTTGCTGCACAGAAATTAATGCAGATATGTACTTGAAAATTTTTGGTATATTGATTAATTAAACAAAGAACACTAATTGAGTGCTTACTCTGTGTTGCAGGGTTGGATAATGAAATTATACGATACAAACCAGGGCCTGCAGGAGTTTGTGGTCTCAGGAGAGACAGATAAGGAAATAGTGAACAGGATGGAGTGTTCTCAGAGAGTTTTGTCCCAGAGGTCAGGAGGGAAGGAAGAGAAGAGCATGTTAGTGGAGCTTCCTGTTGGGGATCAAGTGGGACTTGAGCTGAGGCTAGACTTAGTGGAGCTTCCTGGAGGGGATCAAGTGGGACTTGAGCTGAGGCTAGACACTGAGCAGAGCAAGAGAGAATCCATGGCCTAACAGAGGGCCAATGGCCTGCACCAAATTGCAGTAAGGTTGGCGCTCTGGATGGCCTTCTTTAGGAATGGGGCATTCCTATTGCTTGTAATAAGAAGGAAATGGCTTCTAGTGTTCTCTTTCTCTTTCTCAGAGGATATTCTGTTTGAACTAATGAATATTTTAATCTCAGACATCTGGATAATTTACACTTTGATCCTTTTCTTCTTAAAGAATTATCTGGATATCTGGAAACTTATTTTTTCTCTGGTATCTATTTAGTATGTGAACAGCTGACTCTAGCAACTCTTTTTATCTAGCTGAAGAGTGTCATACTGTTTCCCTAATTGGCCCAAATGTGTCATATTAATACAATGCCTCATATTAAAGGGTCCAGCATTTCTTGTGCAAATCTGATAATGGTGGGCCATTCTTCTGAAATAATATGAAATTCACTTTGTGGTATTTTATGTAGAATTTTTGTGTCTGTTGTTGTGAGATTGGTCTATAATAGGATTTTTTTCCTCTTTTTTTTTTCTTTTGGATTTCCTCTTTCCTCTCTTCTCTAGTTTTGGTTTCAGGATTGGGCAAATTATGTATACAGTGCTGGTAGGCTTTCTATATTTTCTGTGCTCTGAAGTGATTTATATATCATAAAAATAATCTATTCCTTTTTTAAAAGAGTTTACCTAAAAACATGTTATGGTCTGTAACCTCTTGGAGATGAATTTTGGATAACTTTTGAAAAATTTTCCGTAGTTTTTGGCTTGTCTACATGAGATGCTTTTGCTGTTGTTTTGATAATGAACATTTTCTTGGAGGAATCTGTCATTCTGTGAATATATTATTCGCATCGATCTATAAAAATATGTTTTATAACTTACAATCTTTTTATTTGTGATCATTTCTACTTCATTTACATAGGTATATTTTTATTTTCTGATTTTATTAATTTAAGTGCTAGAAATGTGTGTGTATTTAGGTACATGTTTTCCAAAGAATCAGCTCCAGGACTTATCAATTAATTATATAATTTGTTGAATGACAATAATTTTGTGAAAAAGTATTTTCTGCCCTCTTTAGATTTATTTCCTTTTTGGATTATGGGCTTAGTTCATTTTTTTTTGTTTGTTTCCTTTTTAATACTAACAGAATTGAAATGTAAACTTTCTTATGAAAGCTATTTGATCCTATCTTGAGAGTATTGATTATATATTTTAAAATTTTACACACTTAAAAATACTTTGTGGGGGGTGCCCAAGATGGCCGTTTAGGAACAGCTCCAGCCTCCAGCTCCCAGCGTGAGCGACACAGAAGACGGGTGATTTCTGCATTTTCAACTGAGGTACCGGGTTAATCTTACTGGGGCGTGTCAGACAGTCGATGCTGGTCTGCAGGTGCAGCCCGACCAGGAAGAGCTGAAACAGGGCGAGGCATCGCCTAACCTGGGAAGCGCAAGGGGGAAGGGAATTCCTTTTCCTAGCCAAGGGAAATTGAGACACACAACACCTGGAAAATCGGGTAACTCCCACCCTAATACTGCCCTTTACCAAGGGTCTTAGCAAACGGCACACGAGATTATATCCCACACCTGGCCCGGAGGGTCCCACTCCCACGGAGCCTCTCTCATTGCTAGCACAGCAGTCTGAAATGTAACTGCAAGGCAGCAGCGAGGCTGGGGGAGGGGTGCCTGCCATTGCTGAGGCTTAAGTAGGTAAACAAAGCCGCAGGGGAGCTCCAATTGGGTGGAGCCCACCGCAGCTCAAGGAGGCCTGCCTGCCTGCCTCTGTGGACTCCACCTCTGGGGACAGGGCATAGCTAAACAAAAAGCAGCAGAAACCTCTGCAGATGTAAATGTCCCTGTCTGACAGCTTTGAAGAGGGCAGTGGTTCTCCCAGCACGGAGGTTGAGATCTGAGACCCGACAGACTGCCTGCTCAAGTGGGTCCCTGACCCCTGAGTAGTCTAACTGGGAGACATCCCCCA
>NW_012103310.1:2557-3045 GCF_000951045.1 Mandrillus leucophaeus | reverse complement strand
AGAGTTGGATGGGAATACAGGATTGGATAAGATATAGCGGTCTTGTAATTATCACAGGCTCTTCCAAAAACATGAAGATTCCCAGCATCTTCCTTTGCTAATGAAAACTCTGTGACATCTGCAATTGCATTAGTCTTTTAAATTTCCTTTGTAACCATTGTTTCACATAGTCTGGTACTTCATTAGTAATGATTTTCCTGACAGTTCCCTCAAACATCCTCTAAATTCAGGTAGAGGAAGATGGATTTTTAACTAATCTTTTTGGCATAAACATATGTCATATAGGAGACTAACTATTCTTTCTATTTTTCATTTGTTTTCTTTGGTAGTATCTGACATTAGGTTGTCAGTACAAATTAAAGTGGCGAGTGAGCAATAATTGCTTTGTGATGTAAAGAGTTGGGTAAAAATGGCTTTTTAACACAGTAGATGCTCTACTTCCACATCTGAAATGCCAGGCTTTTTCATTAAAAAGATCAAGTTACTAG
>NW_012103310.1:0-349 GCF_000951045.1 Mandrillus leucophaeus | reverse complement strand
ACTCGATCAACTGGAAGAAAGAGTATCAGTGATTGAAGATCAAATGAATGAAATGAAGCGAGAAGAGAAGTGTAGAGAAAAAAACAGTAAAAAGAAATGAACAAAGCTTCCCAGAAATACGGGATTATGTGAAAAGACCAAATCTAAGTATGATTGGTGTGCCTGAAAGTGACAGGGAAAATGGAACCAAGTTGGAAAACACTCTGCAGGATATCATCCAGGAGAACTTCCCCACCCTAGTAAGGCAGGCCAACATTCAGGAAATACAGAGAACGCCACAAAGATACTCCTTGAGAAGAGCAACTCCAAGACACATAATTGTCAGATTCACCAAAGTTGAAATGAAGGA
>NW_012103309.1:5223-5882 GCF_000951045.1 Mandrillus leucophaeus | reverse complement strand
CCCCAATCAGTCTTCATGTATGACTTTGTAACTTTACTTCAGCCTCTGATTGGGCCCCTCCCACAACCAATCAGACTGATCATGGCCCACTCCTTCATTTATATAGGGTGTAACCAGTTAACCAACGGGAAACTTCTAGAGTATATTTAAATCCCAGAAATTTCTGTAACCAGAGCTCTTTAGCCACTTGTTCTAACCTACTCCCACTCTGTGGAGTGTACTTTCATTACGTCTGTGCTTTTGTTGCTTCATTCTTTCACTGCTTTGTTCGTGTATTTTTTCCAATTCTTTATTAAAAACGACAAGAACCTGGATGACTCATAGTCAAGACTCTCCGTTGGTAAAACTAGCAATAGCTGACTTTCATAATTGTTATTTATTTTCCCATGCTGAGGAACAGCCCACTTAAACAGTTATTGGGAATATGTGTATGACCATGATTATGTCTTTTATGTAGTCACCTCTGTTAAAACGCTTTATTACCTCAAATGTTTTTTCTAATATATAATTTTGGTGCCTCTTAGGCTCACCCATTTTCTTCACAGCATTTTTACTTTGTTAGAAGACTTTTTAAACTTACTCATGTAGGAAAAAATGATAGCAAAATACGCATCACATTTTTTAAATGCAAGTACAAGACACATTTTTTTTTTTTTTTT
>NW_012103309.1:1738-3552 GCF_000951045.1 Mandrillus leucophaeus | reverse complement strand
TAGGCATTTTTTTGTGTGAATTATTTCTAATTATTCAAACATCTCCACCAGATTTATATATCAACAGAGAGGAAACATAATTTTTTCAGTGTTACAGAACTTTTAAATATTGTGTTAGAACTGAGTACACATTGCTCACATTTAAGGTCCCAGAAAACTATTTGAGAACTGATACATAAAGAAAAAAAATTAAGAGTCTATCCACCTTTTCCATTGTGAACTGTACTTAAGGATAACCAATTAATTAAGTTGTGAAAATTCTCCTCTAGATTATAAACGAAGAATAGTAGAGTCAGAATGTCAGCATTTTGTAACTTCAAGAAACATAATGATCTAATAGCAGCTAAAAACACAAAGGAGAAAAAGCTAGACTTCATGTGCCTCCTGGTGTTAGTACACAGCACCACACTTCAGAATCTGGTCAAGACTCTTAACAGTAACATGGCACAGAGAAACATGTTAAATAATACCACAGGGATGAAATCAACCAAATTCATACTGTGCATAAGCACCTGAATCATCAATAAATAAACTTCTAGAGAAAGAGAGGGATGTTGGAGGGGGGAGAGAGAGAGAGAGACTCTATATAAAGGAGACTCTTGCAATTCATCCAAATGCAATGTACAGATTTTATCAAGATCTTGATTCTTTTAAAAATTATCAAATAGAGACACTTAAACACTGCCAAAATATTTGGTGTTATTAAACAATTAATTTTATACGTTTTAGGCATAATAAATAACAATATTGTGGTTATGTTGAAAAAGTGTTATATGTTAGATATCTCTAATAAATATTTATTGATTAAAGTACGTATATTTTAAATTTGTATCAATTTTCCTTAAGGAAGAGGTGGAAGAAGGTGGGAGTACAGATGTAAGATTGAAATTGGGAGATGAGACAATGGAATTTTCTCGTATCAGTCTTTCAACATTTGTAAATATTGATCCATAATTTAAAAATTAAGTATAATTTTTTAAAAAATTTAAAATGCAAAGGGGAAATTGTGAGTCTTTTTGACTTCCTATAATTAATATCAAACACCCCAACATATTAATTTTTTTCAAATTTTTCACTCCCTGTTAGTGACATAGCAACAGTAAATCGTGTTTGTACAATTAAAAATGATTTCTCTAGGTTTCAGAAGACTCAGAAAGCGTGCCAGTTGTGTTTGTTGATAATCAATATCTTGCCTACTCTTCTAGACCTGTTGTTTGATTGTGGCAGTATAAAGCCTTAAAATATTATTTACCATATGCCCTTTCTAATAGCTTTCTATTTAAATTCTTCAGTGGAAGGCACTCGGGTGAAATTTGACAGACTGGGAAGAAGGAGAAGCCATTTAAAGGAAAACCTATTTTTACCCACAGAACATTTCTGACACCAAATGTGTATCAAGTTTTCCCACACCAACTGACTCACCAACTGTACAGATACCAACTTGCTTGTCCTACAGTTTAATTCTGCAACTACCTGGAGTTAGTGCATATCCAAGAGGTTAAGGGCTCAGCCCCACAAGTCTGTTTCCCTCTTCAAATGCCAATCACAAGTTACAGGTTGTCACCTATACTCCTGACTAACCAACTATAAATCAGATGTTCTCACAACCTCTCACCCCACCGGATGTCAAATAATTTGCTATAACAGCTCACAAAACTCAAGCAAATATTTACTTAAATTTACCAGTGTCTCATAAAGGATATTACAAAGAATACAGATAACAGCCAGATGAAGTGGTAGATACATAGGATGGGGTCTGAGGGTTCCTGAGCACAGGAGCTTCTGTGCCCATGGAGTTGTGATGTGACACTCAC
>NW_012103309.1:0-903 GCF_000951045.1 Mandrillus leucophaeus | reverse complement strand
TATATATATTATGTATATTATATATATATAAGAAGGTCTACCCTCTAGTACTGAAAGACAGAAAAGGCTGATTACAGATAAATTCATACCTGCATTATTTATGGATATCCAAACTACAACTCAACCAATTAAGAGCTCAGTTTTAGATTAACCCTATGCCAAATGCAAAGCAATGATAGATCTTTCTTATGTGAATTGAAGCATTCCATGGTTCACATTCAATTTGAACTTTGATAGCAATTTTGAGGATTCTATCAGGACCTGCGCCTGCATTAGGAATTGTGAAATGTTGTAAGAAACATTTCCTGGCTCACTTCAGTTTGGTATATAATAACTCAGCTTCACTGGTAATGGTATCTCAAGGTGGAAGCCATAAAACTTGCGCATGAAAGAATTACAGGGAAAGAAATATGAGCCTCACATTCCGACCCGAGGGTCCGAGAATGGACTTGTAGATCCAAAACTCAGGGAGACTTCTTCTTTGGAGGAGGATTAGGATAGGGAATTATGTATATGAGGGAAAGGAGTTAGGAGATGCTCTGTTTGACACATTTAAACCATTTTAGAGCCATCAAAGTTAAACATAATGTAGACTATAAAATTACATTTTGATGAGACATTATTTAACACATTGATCTTAAGATACTGATGCATAAAATAATGTGTATGTTTTTGGAGATAATTAATTTGTAATATTTTAGATATGGGGAATTATTTGTCATTAGGTTAATTGGTCATACAAATGTTCAAATAATCACATCAATTCTAACACAATCTTAAGTATTATATATAAAATATATAATATATAGATCTTAAGATACTGATGCATAAAATAATGTGTATGTTTTTGGAGATAATTAATTTGTAATATTTTAGATATGGGGAATTATTTGTCATTAGGTT
>NW_012103308.1:4088-4500 GCF_000951045.1 Mandrillus leucophaeus | reverse complement strand
GGGAGCAGGGGAGGCTGGGACAATTCTATGGCTTTTGATTTTTTAGGACTTTTCAAAAATTTTCTGTGCCATAATTTCAAAGATGGAATAAAATAGATGCCATTATTAGAGATAAAATGAAAATCATACAAGATGAAACAACATAGCCAGAGTTGTAAACGGGGCCCTGCTTCTCACTGCACAAAGGACTGAGAGTGATAAATATCTCCCCACCAGGTACACACCTGGGATGCCCTGACGTGTCCCCGCCCAGACCTTGGCCTCGTTCCACGCCTGCTTTAGCTCTCGGTGACTGAAAGGCCTCTCAATTCTGACCCCCAGAGGTGGCTCTGCCCATGGCCGGGCTGCTGCTGGTGAGGGCAGGGCCCTGGGCTCCGTGTCCATCCCACTGGGGGGTCCTGGGCTCCATATG
>NW_012103308.1:2750-3958 GCF_000951045.1 Mandrillus leucophaeus | reverse complement strand
TCATCACATCCGGGGTCCCTGGGCTCTGTGTCCACCGCATCGGGGGGCCCTGGGCTCCATGTTCATCACATCCGGGGTCCCTGGGCTCTGTGTCCTCTGCATCAGGGGGTCCTGGGCTCCGTGTCCACTGCATTGGGGGGCCCTGCGCTTTGTGTCCTCTGCATCAGGGGGTCCTAGGCTCTGTGTCCACTGAATTGGGGGACCCTGGGCTCTGTGTCCTCTGCATCGGGGGGTCCTAGGCTCTGTGTCCACTGCATTGGGGGGCCCTGGACTCCGTGTTCATCACATCAGGGGGGCCCTGGGCTCCGTGTCCATCACATCGGAGGTCCCTGGGCTCTGCATCTGTCACATCGGGGGTGGTCCTGAGCTCTGTGTCCACTGCATCGGGAGGTCGTGGGCAGGTTCTCACTCACTCTGCTGCACGTGTGGGTCAAGGGCATCATCCTTGCCTGGATGACTAAGCGGACCCTGACTGGACTCCGCAGCTCCCATCCCACTGCAGCGGCCAGGGCAGCCTCACAATGAAAGTCCTTGCCCTTCGGTGGCCCCACGTTTAACAGGAATAAAGTCCGTGGCCCTATAGTGGTCTTAATGCCTGTAAGGCCTGCGTGATCTGCATCCCGCGTCAGGCCGCCTCGCTCCCTCCAGCCCCGCCGGTCGGTCTCCTGCTCCTGAGTCCTTGGGTCACACGCCCAGGCTTGGGGAGCTCACCTCTCACCCCCTCGTGACACCACATGGTCGGCCCTGGGGACAGTGCTCCACGCTCACTTCTGTGTGACACGATCCTGCCCCTGGGACAGGAGCTCCTCGAGGGTCCTTGCCTGCTCATCCACTGACATGGCCTCACCACCCAGGACACTGGCAGGTATTGGCTGATCAATCGAGTTAGTTGAGCTGTCACTATGGAATACAACCCCCCTGTTTTGTTTGTGCTGCTGTTGCCATTTTCTCAAGGGAGGGTTGGGCCACTGCGTGTCCAAGTGTGGCTTAAGAATAAAACTTGTAATCATAGGACACGATTCAGTGTGCAAAATCCGTGCATCTGTTACTAAATTATCAGGGGCCGGAGTTTTAATCAAACTCTAAAGCATGTTCTCAAAGCAGATCCAACACTTTACATCAACTTTGTTATTCCATGTTTTTCCTGAAAGCAACTAATCACTGTAGCAGTCATCGGAGCTGTGTGTGTGTGTGTGTGTGTGTGTGTG
>NW_012103308.1:0-580 GCF_000951045.1 Mandrillus leucophaeus | reverse complement strand
GGGATTTGATGGCTCTGAATGCTGTACCCGATGACAGACTCACTTGTCTCCAAGTTTTCTGGTTCACCTGCCCGGGAGAAACAAACACCAGATGTTCTGATTCACCAGGGATAAGGCAGGAAGTGAAGGAAGATAATAAAGCAAAACCGATGAAAAGCCTGTGGTGCCCCGTGGAGACAGAACTGCCCTGGGAGCTCAGGACCCTGATGGACACCGGCTCCACAGTTTTCATCTCGCAGATGCCCTTCCCCGCAGCCCCTTCTCTCCCATTTTCTTCACAGCCCTAGCTATTTCCATACAATGCAAACCACCAGGAATCTACAGAATCCACAAAAAGATGCAAAAGCCCAGGGTGTTGGGTTCAAGACCAGAACGTCTACAAATCTCAAAATAAAGCCGGAAATACGAAGCCAAATGATGCTTTCCATGTAGACAGAAAATATGCCAAAACTCCCTTCAAAATCCTGACAGTGCACAATTTCACTCGCTCTGCAGCAAATCAACTCTATTTTGTTAGAACAAAAATGGAATCATCATCATTTTCTATATAAGCTGTCTCTTTAAATTATTATAACATTTG
>NW_012103307.1:2409-2986 GCF_000951045.1 Mandrillus leucophaeus | reverse complement strand
CACTGCTTGGACACTCCGTGTTAAAATTCTTGACATGTGGTCACAGAGCACTCTCTTTTCTCTGTTCTTTGCCTGTGAAATTTAACTATAACTACAGACTCATTAATAACTGGTCCTAATCCAGTGTTTTTGTCTCAATCATGCTACCACCAACCATCCTGTCAATTTTAACCACTACCTATTTCTAAGATCTGCCCCTTATTTTCCATTGTAACCACCATCACCAGAGTACAAGCCTCCAGTGTATATCTTAATCTTAGTAATGCAATATACATTCTAATTGGCCTCCCTGCATTCTAGTTTTCCCCTAATGAGTTTTCCACACCACATCTAGGTGATCTTTTCAAAATGTAAACTAATACCATCACCACCACACCTTAACACTTAGAAAAAAATTTCTACTGATTTTAGGATTACAATAGTATTTACCTTGCCCTTCAAGCTATAAAATCTTGCTCTTACACACCTCTAATTTCATCCCACACCAACACCCCACCTCAGTCTCTGTGTTTCAGTCACACTTTCCATCACGTCCTTAAAATTCCCCCGCTCATGAGCTGAGATCGCGCCACTGCAC
>NW_012103307.1:0-2169 GCF_000951045.1 Mandrillus leucophaeus | reverse complement strand
CACTGCTTGGACACTCCGTGTTAAAATTCTTGACATGTGGTCACAGAGCACTCTCTTTTCTCTGTTCTTTGCCTGTGAAATTTAACTATAACTACGGACTCATTAATAACTGGTCCTAATCCAGTGTTTTTGTCTCAATCATGCTACCACCAACCATCCTGTCAATTTTAACCACTACCTATTTCTCAGATCTGCCCCTTATTTTCCATTGTAACCACCATCACCAGAGTACAAGCCTCCAGTGTATATCTTACCCTTAGTAACACAATATACATTCTAATTGGCCTCCCTGCCTTCTAGTTTTCCCCTAATGAGTTTTCTACACATCTAGGTGATCTTTTCAAAATGTAAACTAATACCAGCATCACCACACCTTAACACTTAGAAAAAACTTTCCACTGATTTTAGGATTACAATAGTATTTTACCTCGCCCTTCAAGCTATAAAATCTTGCTCTTACACACCTCTAATTTCATCCCACACCAAGACCCCACCTCAGTCTCTGTGTTTCATTCATACTTTCCATCACGTCCTTAAAATTTCCCCGCTCATGAGCTGAGATCGTGCCACTGCACTCCAGCCTAGCGACAGAGCCAGACTCCATCTCAAAAAAAAAAAAAAAAAATCCCCCTGCTCCAGCTCCCACAGATCATTCCGGGGCTTTCCTCCCTACTCATTGGCCCAGTTAATTCTTCCTCATCCTTTAGATGTCAGCTCACTAATCACTTAATAGGAAACTCCTTCTATAACTACTCAGATATCGCTGCATGTTTTTGTGGCAAGTTGCAAACTTATTTAAAAGAATTTTAGAAAATAAAACTTACAAAACGTAAACTAATGTGCCAATTTACCAAATCCGTTTTGTTTTATCACCTCTCTCATGATCTTGTTTTTTTTTTTTTTTTTTTTTTGAGACAGAGTCTCGCTCTGTGGCCCAGGCTGGAGTGCAGTGGCCGGATCTCAGCTCACTGCAAGCTCCGCCTCCCCGGTTCACGCCATTCTCCGGCCTCAGCCTCCCGAGTAGCTGGGACTACAGGCGCCTGCCACCTCGCCCGGCTAGTTTTTTGTATTTCTTAATAGAGACGGGGTTTCACCGTGGTAGCCAGGATGGTCTCGATCTCCTGACCTCGTGATCCGCCCGTCTCGGCCTCCCAAAGTGCTGAGATTACAGGCTTGAGCCACCGCGCCCGGCCAGTAAATCATTTTAAGAAGCAACTAAGACTTTTTCATAAAGAGGTCCATGAAAAATAACAAATAAAAATATTACAATCAAATCAAACAATAAAATATCAGAACAAAACAAGAAAGGGCGCTGTACTTTGGAGTGTTTACAAAGTATAAGAAGAGCCTGAATAACGCAGGGAAGATAAATCCAGTCTGGATCAGAGATAGGTCCACAACAATCTAAAGGTTTTCATCAGTTTCTTAGCCATGAAGAAATTGAAAATTATTATAAGAATTATATGTATATTTGTCTCAGTTTTCCCTTACAATAACATACAAGGAACTATATTGAAAATCAGTGTTCATTATTCGCATTCCAGAGTGTTGCTTCACTGATCATCAACTAATCATTTCATTGTCTTTTCACAAAGTTTCACATCATGAAAACATCCAGATGTTTCAGATAAACATCTGGCTTTAGTGGACCCTACTGACTATTGTAGTAAAAATGCCTAGTTATGTTGCAAGAATTCATATATGATAATTTTCCAGTTCTCAATAGGTATTTTTAAAGTAATTCAAACTATTAGCAGCTTATTATTACATATTATATAGTCATGTTCAGAAGTAGGCTCACTACACACACACACACACACACACACACACACACACACACATTCTGACTACTGCAGAGATGAGCATTCAGAAATTTACACAGGAATGTTACTTTATTTTTTGCAAGAGACTAGGAGAAGACTCACTTCCAAAAATTAGAAGAAAGACTTCTCAATCGATTTTATTGAGTTGGTATTGCCCTCATACCAAAAGCAAGGACCATATAATTTTTTAAATGAGATATCAATATCCATAGTGAATACAAATGCAAACACCTTTACAAAATATTAGCTAATATAATTCAGCAATATAAAAAAGAATCAGACAGGCCGCGGTGGCTCACACCTGTAATCCCAGCACTTTGGGAGGCCGAGGTGGGCAGATCATGAA
>NW_012103306.1:8581-10426 GCF_000951045.1 Mandrillus leucophaeus | reverse complement strand
TTTTTAGTAGAGACGGGGTTTCACCATGTTGACCAGGCTGGTCTTGAACTCCTGACCTCAAGTGATCCACCCGCCTCAACCTCCCAAAGTGGCTGGGATGACAGGTGTGAGCCATCACGCCCGGCCTCTTTGAGAAATCTCCAAACTGCTTTCCACAGGGTCTGAGCTAACTGCATTCCCACCAATAGCATATAAATGTTCCCTTTTCTTCATGTCTTTGCTAACATCTGTCATTTTTTGACTTTTTAATAGTAGCCACTTTGGTATGAGATGGTATCTCAATGTGGTTTTTGTTGGCAGATGGGTCCATTTTATGTATGTATATACGTATATATTTATTTATGTAACTTTTTCAGATGACGTCTCACTCTGCCACCCAGGCTGGAGTGTCGTGGCGGCATCTGGGTTCGCTGCAACCTCCGCCTCCCAGGTTCAAGTGATTCTCCTGCCTCAGCCTCCCGAGTAGCTGGGATTGCAGGCACCTGCCACTATGACCAGCTAATTTTTGTATTTTTAGTAGAGACGGGGTTTTGCCGTGTTGGCCCCTGACCTCCACCCGCCTTGGCCTCCCAAAATGTTAGGATTACAGGCATGAGCCACCGCGCCCAGCTCGGTAAGTTGTTTAGTGGTGATTTGTGAGATGTAGGTGACAGAATCTTTACCTAGCCCAGTTCTCCAGCAAGAATCTGTCACCTGAGCGGTGTACACTTTACATACTATGTCATCTTTTATCCCTCACCCCCTCCCACCCTTCTCCGCTATGTCCCAAAAGTCCATTACATGATTTTTTTTGTTTGTTTTTTGGAAATGGGGTCTCGCTCTTGTCGCCCAGGCTGGAGTGCAGTGGCGCGATCTCGGCTCACTGCAACCTCCACCTCCTGGGTTCAAGCAATTTTCCTGCCTCAGCCACCTGAGTAGCTGGGATTACAGGCACCTGCCACCAAGCCTGGCTAGTTTTTGTATTAATAGAGACAGGGTTTCACCATGTTGGCCAGGCTGGTCTCCAACTCCTAACCTCAGGTGATCTACCTGCCTTGGCCTCCCAAAGTGCTGGGATGACAGGCGTGAGCCACCGTGCCCAGTCCGTTATGTAATTCTTACACTTTTGTGTCCTCACAGTTTAGCTGGGACTTGTGTACGTGAGAACATACAATATTTGGTTTTCCATGGCTGAGTTAGTTCTTCGGAAGATGGTGCCAATTCTGCACTGCTGTTTCTATACTTCTTCGGAGAGCCTGGCGGGGTCCAGCCCTCATTGCCCACAGCAGAAACTTCTTCACGAACCCACCCTTTACGGTGGCTCCTTCTGTCTGGTGTCTTTTCCCCACTCCCTCACTGAAACTCCCACGATCACTTTCCACATAAACTAATGGCATGGGGACAACCACAAAATCAAAAATAAATAAATAAATAAATAAAATAAAAAAATTGGGCCCGGCACGGTGATTCACGCCTGTCATCCCAGCAGGTTGGGAGGCCGAGGCAGGTGGATCACGAGGTCAGGAGTTCAAGACCAGCCTGACCAAGGTGGTGAAACTCTGTCTCTACTAAAAATACAAAAATAGAAAATAAAAAAAATAAAAAATTAGCCGGGCGTGGTGGCTCAGGCCTGTAATCCCAGCTTCTCAGGAGGCTGAGGCAGAGAATGGCTTGAACCCAGGAAGCGGAGGTTACACTGTGCCGGGATGGCACCGCTGCACTCCAGCCTGGGCGACAGAGCAAGACTCCGTCTCAAAAAAACAAATAAATAAAATAAAATAAGATTATTAAAAGTGCTGGCCTAGGTTGCGTGTGGTGGTTCACATCTGTTACCCTAGCACTTTGGGAGGCCAAGGTGGGAAGATC
>NW_012103306.1:7022-7316 GCF_000951045.1 Mandrillus leucophaeus | reverse complement strand
TATATATATATAAACTTGCCACGAGTTGCACCATGCATCTGAAGTGAGAGCCAGATATTTGCTTCTAAGCCACATCTTCTCTTCACGTATTTCTTCTCATTTTTCTTCCCACTCCCCAGCTGGCCGACCCCCTGGTTCCATTTCAGTTCCTCCCACCACCCCGATTTCGTCTGTTACCCGTCGGATGGTAAGTATCCTGCCTGACAGGCTCCCTGTGGACTTACGGCCCCATCTCTCTCTGTTCTTTTTTTTTTTTTTTTTTCTCACTCTGTCGCCCAGGCTGGAGTGCTGTGG
>NW_012103306.1:0-591 GCF_000951045.1 Mandrillus leucophaeus | reverse complement strand
CAGGCGTGAGCCACCGTGACCAGCCACATATTGTATATTATACATTTATTTTATTTTCTTTACTATACTTAAAGTTCTGGGATACATGTGTAGAATATGCAGGTTTGTTCTATAGGTATACACCTGCCATGGTGCGATCTCGGCTGACTGCAACCTCTGCCTCCCAGGTTCAAGTGATTCTCCTGCCTCAGCCTCCCGAGTAGCTGGGATTGCAAGCACGCACCACCACACCTGGCTCATTATTTTTTGTATTTTTAGTACAGAGGTGGTTTCACTATGTTGGCCGGGCTGGTCTCGAACTCCTCACCTCATCATCCACCCACCTCGGCTTCCCAAAGTGCTGGGATTTACAGACATGAGCTACCACGCCCGGCCACATATTATATATTATATATTATTTTATTTTATTTTTTTATTATACTTTAAGTTCTGGGGTACATGTGCAGAACGTGCAGGTTTGTGCCATAGGTATACACCTGCCATGGTGGTTTGCTGCACCCATCAACTCTTTACCTACATTAGGTATTTCTCCTAATGCTACCCCTCCCCTAGACCCCTACCCTGCTTAAATGTAAAAAAAAAAAAAAAAAA
>NW_012103305.1:5422-5760 GCF_000951045.1 Mandrillus leucophaeus | reverse complement strand
GCCTGGCCCCAATTTTCAATCATAAGGTACTATTCCCAAAGTATCAAATGCTAAATGTCTCATAATATAACACCTATGGCATTCAAATGCCCAACATCTCAGCATTTTGTCTTATTAAAGACTGCAAAAATGTACAAGACTTTAAAACTATGAAATAAGCTAAGTAAAACTAGGGAGATCCAAATAAAATTCAATGTACTTAAGATTCAGTGCAGCTATGATAGAATACTTAAGACTGGGTAATTTATTTTTTAAACTATTTTATTATTATTATTATTTTTATCTATTTTACTTTTTTTTTGAGACAGAGTCTCGCTCTGTCGCCCAGGCTGGAGTGC
>NW_012103305.1:1268-1647 GCF_000951045.1 Mandrillus leucophaeus | reverse complement strand
TCAGATAACCCACCAAAAGCCAGGCTACATGCAAAAGTCAACAAGGAGGACTACATCAAACTAAAACACTTCTGCACAGCAAAGGAAACAATCAAAAAAAAAAAAAAAAAGCAACCTACAAACTGGGAAAAATATTTGCAAGTCACTAGCCGATCAAGTGCTAATATCCAAAATCAGTGAAGAACCCTTACAACTGAAGCAGACAAATAACCTGTTAAAAAAGCTAACAAGGGACCTGAACAGGCATTTCTCTAAAGACAACAAAAACGATCAGCAGGAAATGAGTAGATGAAGGTCAAAACATGCAAAGTAGCAGACATGGGATGAACAAGGCCGGAGACCTAATGTATAACATGAAGACACTGTCTTTGGGATTTTT
>NW_012103305.1:0-1218 GCF_000951045.1 Mandrillus leucophaeus | reverse complement strand
TCAGATAACCCACCAAAAGCCAGGCTACATGCAAAAGTCAACAAGGAGGACTACATCAAACTAAAACACTTCTGCACAGCAAAGGAAACAATCAACAAAGGAAAAAAACAAAAAAAAAAAAAAAAAAGCAACCTACAAACTGGGAAAAAGATTTGCAAGTCACTAGCTGATCAAGTGCTAATATCCAAAATCAGTGAAGAACCCTTACAACTGAAGCAGACAAATAACCTGTTAACAAAGCTAACAAGGGACCTGAACAGGCATTTCTCTAAAGACAACAAAAACGATCAGCAGGAAATGGGTAGATGAAGGTCAAAACATGCAAAGTAGCAGACATGGGATGAACAAGGCCGGAGACCTAATGTATAACATGAAGACACTGTCTTTGGGATTTTTGTTGAATAAGTAGATTTTCACTGCCCCGTCACACAAAAAAGTACCTATGTGAGATGGTAGATATGTGAACTTGCTGACTATAATAACTATTTTACTATTGACGTGTACCTTTAACATCATGCAGTCAACCTCAAATATACACGGTAACATTTAGTTTTAAAACAGAGAAGTTTGACCAGGAGTGGTAGCTCACGCCTGTAATCCCAACATGTTGGGAGGCTGAGGTGGGTGAATCACCTGAGGTCAGGAGTTCCAGACCAGCCTGGCCAAGAAACCCCATCTCTACTGAAAATACAAAAGTTAGCCAGGTGTGGTGGCAGATGCCTGTAATCACAGTTATTCAGGAGGCTGAGGCAGGAGAATTGCTTGCCCCCTGGAGGCAGAGGTTGCAGTGAGCTGAGATTGCACCACTGCACTCCAGCCTAGGCAACAGGAGCAAAACTCCATCTTGAAAAAAAAAAAAAGTTTATCTCCAATCGGAAGAAAACCACTATTACCATGTTTTGTGTTCCTTTCCAAAATATTTTATGAATAAACAATTGTTCAATCAAATTTAATGTGAGATCTTATCCCTGAGAATTCGAAGCATGTAACACATTACCTATAAAAGTGTCTGATCTGCTCTTTTCCTGTTTGAATGCCCTTCATTTATTTCTCTTGTCTGGCTGCTGTGGCCAGGATTTCTAATATTATGTTGAAAAGGAGTGGTGAGAAAGGTGATCCTTATCTTGTGCTGGTCTTCAAGGGGAATGCTTCCACCTTTTGCCCATTCAGTATGATGTTGGCTGTGGGTTTGTGACAGATGGCTCTTGTTATTTATTT
>NW_012103304.1:9195-9764 GCF_000951045.1 Mandrillus leucophaeus | reverse complement strand
GCTAGTATTTTCTCTGCCTCTCATTTGGAAACATAGGAACTCTTTTAGACTGAGGTTCTTGGATAATTCAAGCCTGAAGATGGAAACTTCACAAGGGATTCTTATAAAGGAATGTGAGTTCTTAACTTTAAAATGAAATTCTGCATGTGAATCAAGCTGATGAGTTAACCATATAGGTAACAATTCACACATAATATTTTATATTACTACAATTGTAAGCAATGTTCCATCAACAACATTAATTAGTAGTAACGATCGATATTATGAAAACCTGGGTAGTTTCTATGTGAGGAGCTCAGCAATAGTCCAAAGGTCACGGTACCATGAGGGTGAAAATCAAAATCAACTCGGAAGGTAATTCCAAGTGGGTTTCAATTACCCACACACTCATCTCTAAGTAGTGGCTCTATTTTTTTTTTTTTAAAAAAACCTACTTATAGAAATAAAATTATATTAAGGTAGGGATTGTCAAACAGAGAGTGATGGAGTAGTGTGATGAGGGGCAAACTAGAATTGACCTAGGGGATTTCTTCCCAAAAACAAGTAACATTTTTTGTTACTTGAAACTC
>NW_012103304.1:8302-8706 GCF_000951045.1 Mandrillus leucophaeus | reverse complement strand
GCAAGCTCTGCCTCCCGGCTTCATGTCATTCTCCTGCCTCAGCCTCCTGAGTAGCTGGGACTACAGGCACCAGCCACCACACCCAGCTAATTTTTTGTATTTTTAGTAGATTTGGGGTTTCACCGGGTTAGCCAGGATGGTCTCGATCTCCTGACATCATGTTCCGCCTGCCTCAGCCTCCCAAAGTGCTGGGATTACAGGCGTGAGCCACCGCGCCCGGCCACATTGCATCTTGTGTTAAAATTCAAGTCACTTAGCTACAATTCACTTCTTTATCTTGAAAATACCACCTGCGCACACAGACGCTTTCATTTTTCTAGCCTGAAGTTTATCATGGCAAGAAACGCCTTTCAGGTTTTTTTTCAGTTGTGGCATTGATTCATTCACATCTGATTCTGCGGCTG
>NW_012103304.1:0-997 GCF_000951045.1 Mandrillus leucophaeus | reverse complement strand
TTTGGATTTCTAAATTAAGGATACTCAATCTGTGCTGGAATTTCCTCAGAGAAACATTATTTTGCCAGTTATTTACTTCACCCTAAAAAAAAGGGAGTGTTAAATATCTTTGAGGACTTCAGGGACCATGGCTCAACCTGAAACGAACCTATAAAGCTGGATAAATGTGTGACTCATTGCCACCTGCTGAACTATAACATTCTGTTTCTTTAGAACTCATTCTCCATGACAATTACATGTTTATTTCTAGGGTTAAAGAGTTAAAGATAAACAGGATTAAACATGGGGACAACCACAGGGTACTTCTAGGCACCGAGGCACTGCGTTCTAGAGCAATGTGGAGTTCTGAAAAGGGGAATCAGAGTAGGAAAGAGCCAAGCAGCTTGAAACAGGCATAAAGCTCTTGTGTTCTGAGCAGAAACAGAATCACAGGTAAGAAGAAAATGAGAACACAGGTGCCTTCCAAACCCCTTCCATATTTCCAATAAAAGCCCCCAGGATACCGAGGGAAGATCCCAACCTACAACCACCCTCCATTCTGCATCATCAGTTTCTTTCTCCTGGAGTATGACCTGGTTGTCAGAATCTACATACACCCTAATGTTTTCCATCTCCCAACTCCAGCTTTACTGAGGTATAATTGACAAATAAAAATTGTATATATTTACTGTGTGTACAGTGTGATGTTTTTGTATATGTAGACACTGTGAAATGATGACCACAATCCAGCTAATTAACATATCCATGATGTCATACAGTCATCTTCATGTCAGTTTCACAGTGCCTTGACATTTTTCACCTGTATTGGATAATTTGGTAATTTCTTTATCATTCAATTGCATTGTTTGAATTATGAAAGGCTTTAGCTACTTATGGACATGTTTTATCCCTTAGGCCCCAGAAAGCCTGGCTGTTGTTTTACAAGAAAATATAAAACTGCATCCATTCCTCCAACAATGAATATTTCCTTCCCTAATGTCACATTTCTGCCCCAATG
>NW_012103303.1:6833-9404 GCF_000951045.1 Mandrillus leucophaeus | reverse complement strand
CAATGCCTCGCCCTGCTTCAGCTCTCGCTGGTCGGGCTGCAGCAGCTGACCAGCACCGATCGTCCGGCACTCCCCAGTGAGATGAACCCAGTACCTCAGTTGAAAATGCAGAAATCACCGGTCTTCTGTGTCGCTCGTGCTGGGAGTTGGAGACTGGAGCTGCTCCTCTTCGGCCATCTTGCTCCGCCCGAAACTGTTTTATAGTGTGTGAATTCATCTCACAGAGATATGCCTTTCTTTTCATGGAGCACTTTGTTAACACTGTTTTCATGGAATCTGCAAAGGGACATTCGTGAGTGCATTGAGGTCTATGGCGAAAAAGGAACTATCCTCAGACAATAACTAGAAAGAAGCTTTCTGAAATACTGCTTTGTTATTTGTGAATTCATGTCACAGTGTTACACGATTCTTTTCATGGGGCAGTTTGGTAGCACTCTTTTTGGGGAATCTAAGAAGGGATATTTTGGATCACATTGAGGTCTGTGGTGACAAAGAAAATATCCTCAGAATAAAACAAGAAAAAACTTTTGGAGAAACCACTTTGTGAAGAGTTAACTCATCTCACAGAGTTACACGATTCTTTTCATGCATCAGTTTGGTAGCCCTTTTTTTGGGCAATCTGAGAAGGGATAATTTGGATCTCATTGAATCATATGGTGAAAAAGGAAATATCCTGAGATAAAAACCAGAAAGAAGCTTTATGCAAAAGTTCTTTGTGACGTGTGAATTCATCTCACAGAGTTACAACTTTCTTTTCATGGAGCACTTTGCTAACACTGTTTTCATGGAATCTGCAAAGGGATATTTGGGAGCGAGTTGAGGCCAATCGCAAAAAAGGAAATATCCTCAGTCAAAAACCAAAAAGAAGCTTACTGAGAAACCTTTGTGATGTGTGAATTCATCTCACAGAGTTACACTGTTCTTTTCATTGAGCAGTTTGCTACCACTGTTTTCTTGGTATCTGCAATCTGATATTTCTGAGCGCATTGAAGCTTAGGGTGACAAAGGAAATATCCTCATATAAAAACTAGAAAGAAGCTTTCTGAGAAACCATTTTGTGATGTGTTAATTCATCTCACAGAGTTACAGGACTATTTTCATGGATCAGTTTGGTAGCACTGTTTTGGGGAGTCTGAGAAGGGATATTTTGGATTGTTTTAATGAATATGGTGACAAACGAAATAGTATCAGATAAGAACTAGAAAGAAACTTTCTGACAAAGTTCATTGTGATGTGTGAATTCATCCAACAGAGTTATGCCTTTCTTTTCATGGAGAAGTTAGTTAACACTGTTTTTTGAAATCTGTAAACGGATATTTGGCAGCGCAATGAGGCCTATAGTGGAAAAAAATGTATACTTGCATAAAAACTAGAAAGAAGGTTTATGAGAAACTGCTATATGATGTGTGAATTCATCTCACAAAGATACAGCTTTCTTTTCATGGAGGAGTTTTCAAATCCTGTTTTTGTGGAATCTGCTAAGTGATATATGGGAGCACATTGAAGAATATGGTGACAAAGGAAATATCCCCAGACAAAAACCAGAAAGAAGCTTATGAGAAACTGTTTTCTGAAGTGTGAATTCATCTCACAGAGTTACACCTTTCTTTTCATGGAGCAGTTTGCTAACACTGTTTTCGTGGAATCTGAAAAGGGATATTTGCGAGTGCATTGAGGCCTATGGTGAAAAAGGAACTATCCTCAGACAAAAAACAGAAAGAAGTTTTCTGAGAAACTGTTTTGTGGTTTGTGAAATCATCTCACAGTGTTACATGATTCTTTTCATGGAGCAGTTTGGTAGCACTGTTTTTGGGCAATCTGAGAAGGGATGTTATGGATTGTATTGAAGCCTATGGTGACAAGGGAAATATCCTCAGATAAAGACTAGAAAAAAGCTTTCTGAGAAACTGTTTTGTGAAGAGTTAATTTATCTTACAGAATGACATGATTCTTTTCATGGATCAGTTTGGAGGCACTGTTTTGGGGGAATCTGAGAAGGGATATTTTGGATCGCATTGAAGCCTATGGTGACAAAGGGAATATCCTCAGATAAAAACTAGAAAGAAGCTTTCTGAAAAAGTTCTTTGTGATGTGTCAATTCATCTCACAGAGTTACACTTTTCTTTTCATGGACAAGTGTGCCAACATTGTGTTCATGTAATCTGCAAAGGGATATTTGGGAGCGATTTGAGGCCTATGGTGATAAAGGAAGTATTCTCAGATAAAAACTAGAAGGAAGCTTTCCGAGTAACTGATTTGTGATTTGTGAATTCATCTCACAGAGTTACAGTGTTCTTTTCATTGAGCACTTTGTGAAAACTGTTTTCTTGCCATCTGCAGTGGAATATTTTGGAGCGCATTGAAGCTTATGGTGATAAAGGAAATATACTCATTTAAAAACAAGAAAGACGCTTTCTGAGAAACTGCTTTGTGATGTGTTAATTCATTTCACAGAGCTACACGATTCTTTTCATGAATCATTTTGGTAGCAGTGTTTTGGGGAATCTGAGAAGGGATATTTTGGATCACATTGAAGACTATGGTGACAAAGGAAATATACTCATGTAAAAA
>NW_012103303.1:2742-4193 GCF_000951045.1 Mandrillus leucophaeus | reverse complement strand
TGAGCAGTTTGCTAACATTCTTTTCTTGGAATTTTCAATGAGATATTTCTAAGTCTATTGAAGCTTATGGTGATAAAGGAAATGTTGTCATATAAAAACTAGAGAGAAGCTTTCTGAGAAACTCCTTTCTGATGTGTTAATTCATCTCACAGAGTTACACGATTCTTTACAGGGATTAGTTTGGTAGCACAATTTTTGGGGAACCTGAGAAAGAATATTTTGGATCGCATTGAAGCCTAAACTGACAAATGAAATATTCTCATATAAGAAGTAGAAACAAGGTTTCTGAGAAAGTTCTTTGTGATGTGTGAATTCACCTCACAGAGTTACACCTTTCTTTTCATGGAGCAGTTTGCTAACACTGTTTCCATGGAATCTGCACAGGGATATTTGGGAGCACATTGAGGACTATAGTGAAAAAAAAATTCTCAGAATAAAAACTGAAAAGAAGTTTTCTGAGAAACTACTTTGTGACGTGTGAATTCATCTCACAGAGCTATGCCATTCCTTTCATTGTGCAGTTTGCTAACACTTTTTTCATGAAATCTGCAGTAGGATATTTGGGAGCGCATTGAAGCCTATCATGACAAAGGAAATATCCTCAGATAAAAAGTAGAAAGAAGCTTTCTGAGAAACTGCTTTGTGATTTGTGAATTCATCTCACAGAGTTACACTGTTCTTTTCATTGAGCAGTTTGCTAACACTGTTTTCTTGGAAGCTGCAATGGTATATTTCAGAGTGCATTGAAGGTTATGGTGAAAAAGGAAATATCTTTATATAAAAACAAGAAATAAGCTTTCTTAAAAATGACCTTGTGATGTTTTAATTCATCTCACAGAGCTACATGATTATTTTTGTGGATCAGTCTGTTAGCAATGTTTTTGGGGAATCTGAGAAAGAATATTTTGGAGGGGATGGAGCAAGATGGCCGAATAGGAACAGCTCCAGTCTCCAACTCTCAGCATGAACGACACAGAGGACCGGTGATTTCTGCATTTTCAACTGAGGTACTGGGTTCATCTCACTAGGGAGTGCCAGACAATCGGTGCTGCTCAGCTGCTGCAGCCAGACCAGCGAGAGCTGAAGCAGGGTGAGGCATCGCCTCACCTGCGAAGCGCAAGGGGAAAGGGAATCTTTTTTCCTAGTCAGGGGAACTGAGACACACAACACCTGGAAAATCGGGTAACTCCCACCCCAATACTGAGCTTTAAGCAAACAGGCACACCGGGAGATTATATCCCACACCTGGCCTGGAGGGTCCCACGCCCACGGAGTCTCCCTCATTGCTAGCACAGCAGTCTGCGATCTAACCACAAGGCAGCAGCGAGACTGGGGGAGGGGCGCCCGCCATTGCTGAGGCTTAAGTAGGTAAACAAAGCTGCTGGGAAGCTCAACTGGGTGGAGCTCACAGCAGCTCAAGGAAACCTGCCTGTCTCTGTAGACTCCACCTC
>NW_012103303.1:0-2692 GCF_000951045.1 Mandrillus leucophaeus | reverse complement strand
GGTGACAAACGAAATAGTATCAGATAAGAACTAGAAAGAAACTTTCTGACAAAGTTCATTGTGATGTGTGAATTCATCCAACAGAGTTATGCCTTTCTTTTCATGGAGAAGTTAGTTAACACTGTTTTTTGAAATCTGTAAACGGATATTTGGCAGCGCAATGAGGCCTATAGTGGAAAAAAATGTATACTTGCATAAAAACTAGAAAGAAGGTTTATGAGAAACTGCTATATGATGTGTGAATTCATCTCACAAAGATACAGCTTTCTTTTCATGGAGGAGTTTTCAAATCCTGTTTTTGTGGAATCTGCTAAGTGATATATGGGAGCACATTGAAGAATATGGTGACAAAGGAAATATCCCCAGACAAAAACCAGAAAGAAGCTTATGAGAAACTGTTTTCTGAAGTGTGAATTCATCTCACAGAGTTACACCTTTCTTTTCATGGAGCAGTTTGCTAACACTGTTTTCGTGGAATCTGAAAAGGGATATTTGCGAGTGCATTGAGGCCTATGGTGAAAAAGGAACTATCCTCAGACAAAAAACAGAAAGAAGTTTTCTGAGAAACTGTTTTGTGGTTTGTGAAATCATCTCACAGTGTTACATGATTCTTTTCATGGAGCAGTTTGGTAGCACTGTTTTTGGGCAATCTGAGAAGGGATGTTATGGATTGTATTGAAGCCTATGGTGACAAGGGAAATATCCTCAGATAAAGACTAGAAAAAAGCTTTCTGAGAAACTGTTTTGTGAAGAGTTAATTTATCTTACAGAATGACATGATTCTTTTCATGGATCAGTTTGGAGGCACTGTTTTGGGGGAATCTGAGAAGGGATATTTTGGATCGCATTGAAGCCTATGGTGACAAAGGGAATATCCTCAGATAAAAACTAGAAAGAAGCTTTCTGAAAAAGTTCTTTGTGATGTGTCAATTCATCTCACAGAGTTACACTTTTCTTTTCATGGACAAGTGTGCCAACATTGTGTTCATGTAATCTGCAAAGGGATATTTGGGAGCGATTTGAGGCCTATGGTGATAAAGGAAGTATTCTCAGATAAAAACTAGAAGGAAGCTTTCCGAGTAACTGATTTGTGATTTGTGAATTCATCTCACAGAGTTACAGTGTTCTTTTCATTGAGCACTTTGTGAAAACTGTTTTCTTGCCATCTGCAGTGGAATATTTTGGAGCGCATTGAAGCTTATGGTGATAAAGGAAATATACTCATTTAAAAACAAGAAAGACGCTTTCTGAGAAACTGCTTTGTGATGTGTTAATTCATTTCACAGAGCTACACGATTCTTTTCATGAATCATTTTGGTAGCAGTGTTTTGGGGAATCTGAGAAGGGATATTTTGGATCACATTGAAGACTATGGTGACAAAGGAAATATACTCATGTAAAAACTGCAAACAAGCTTTCTGAGAAACTTCTTCATGATGTGTTAATTCATCTCACTGAGTTAAAACTTTCTTTTCATGGAGCAGTTTGGTAACAATGTTTTCGTGGAATTTACACAGGGATATTTTGTAGCACAATGTTGCCTATAGTGCAAAAGGAAATATCCTCAGGAAAAAAAAAATAGAAAGAAGCTTTCTGTGAACCTGCTTTGTGATGTGTGAATTCACCTCACAGTGGCATAAAGTTCTTTTCTTTGCCCAGTTTGGTGACACTGTTTTCATGGAATCTGCAATAGGATATAAGGGAGTGCATTACAGTCTATGGTGACAAGAGAAATATCCTTACAGAAAAAGCACAAAGAAGTTTTCTGATAAACTGCTTTGTGATGTGTGAATTCATCTCACAGAGTTACATGATTCTTTTCATGGAACAGTTTGGTGGCACTGTTTTTGGGCAATCTGAGACGGTATATTTTGAATGGCATTGGAGCCTATGGTGACAAAGGAAATATCCTCAGATAAAAACAGGAAAGAATCTTTCTGAGAATGCTCTTTGTGATGTGTGAGTTCATTTCACAGTGTTGCACTGTACTTTTCACTGAGCAGTTTGCTAACACTGTTTTCGTAGAACCTGCAAAGGGTTATTTGGGAGCCCATTGAGGTTTATGGTGGAAAAGGAAACATCCTCAGAAAAAAATTAGAAAAAAGCTTTCTATGAAAATGCTTTGTGATGACTGAATTCATCTCACAGAGTTACACTCTTCTTTTCATTGAGCAGTTTGCTAACATTCTTTTCTTGGAATTTTCAATGAGATATTTCTAAGTCTATTGAAGCTTATGGTGATAAAGGAAATGTTGTCATATAAAAACTAGAGAGAAGCTTTCTGAGAAACTCCTTTCTGATGTGTTAATTCATCTCACAGAGTTACACGATTCTTTACAGGGATTAGTTTGGTAGCACAATTTTTGGGGAACCTGAGAAAGAATATTTTGGATCGCATTGAAGCCTAAACTGACAAATGAAATATTCTCATATAAGAAGTAGAAACAAGGTTTCTGAGAAAGTTCTTTGTGATGTGTGAATTCACCTCACAGAGTTACACCTTTCTTTTCATGGAGCAGTTTGCTAACACTGTTTCCATGGAATCTGCACAGGGATATTTGGGAGCACATTGAGGACTATAGTGAAAAAAAAATTCTCAGAATAAAAACTGAAAAGAAGTTTTCTGAGAAACTACTTTGTGACGTGTGAATTCATCTCACAGAGCTATGCCATTCCTTTCATTGTGCAGTTT
>NW_012103302.1:3670-3970 GCF_000951045.1 Mandrillus leucophaeus | reverse complement strand
AGGAAAAGGGTTAGAGACTGAAGTTGCTCAGACGAGATTTTTGGAGACCCTGGGCCCAAGCACAACTGCTTTAGGGTCCAGGGAGCACCTTGGGGCACTGGTTGTGGTCAGGACTGGTTACCTTGCCTCAGTGCCAGAACCACTGATGACATGGCAATGGGAAAGCTCCACCAAATGACCTTGTGGGCAATGTCCTGGCCAGGAGGGGGGCAGCTGGGGCAGGAAGTGGGGCAAAGGAGAAGCAGAAACTGCAGTGTGTCCACAGGCCTGAAAGGACACCCCATGTGACTCCTAGAAGCA
>NW_012103302.1:1098-1463 GCF_000951045.1 Mandrillus leucophaeus | reverse complement strand
TGCTGGTAAGTTCTGATTCTTGATCTTGGTGCTGGCTAGACAAGTGTCTTTAACTTATTATGAAAATTCATCAAATTGGGGATTTTTGATTTGTGTACTTTTCTAATCCTTCAATAAAAACGTTATAAAAAAAACCTTTACATAACTTTGCCCTTCGGCTGATTTGGATTGCACACTCCCTAATGGGGCCCTTTCTTCTCCTGAAGGCATCTTCCTTAGACTTATAGAAGAAGCCAAGGAGCTGAGAGCAGCAGAGACAAGAAACAGAGAGAGAGTGAGAAAGTCTAGAGTAAGTCTTGGCTCTTGCCTCTCTCGGAGCCCAGCTGCAGGCCCCCACTTCCTGCGATTTGGTTACTTAATCCAGG
>NW_012103302.1:0-1048 GCF_000951045.1 Mandrillus leucophaeus | reverse complement strand
TGCAGCCTGGGCGACAGAGCGAGACTCCGTCTCAAAAAATAAAAATAAAAATAAAAAAATAAATAAAATAAAATAAAATAAAATAAAATGAGATACAGTGAGTAAAATGTTTAGAATAGCCTCAGACCCCATTGGTGCTTAATCAAGTGTGTTCTGTTTCTGTTCCCTCTTAATTATTCAACACCATTAGTGAGCATCTTTTTTTCCTTTTGTAACCAGCCTCAAACTTGTTCATTTTTCCAGGTGTACATTGTCACTAGAAGCCAGGCATTTAAAATAAAAACGTGGTTATAATAAAGGATAGGTCATATTACACAGTAATTATTACTCTAGGAGGTTCAGCAAAGGAACAGCCCTTTCCCACAGCTTCCTCTTCATGTACGGGCCTTCCAAATCAATTTTTCTGCAAGAGGCCCCTTTTCTGGTGAGTTAAAAGCCAGCAACTCCCTCAAAGATCAGATGTAGGCAATGAGATGCTACCGAGTAGGGCAATACAGCCCACCTAGCATCCTGGCTCAGGTCCTTGGGTCCAGGATCCTAGATTTCCCAGTGGGTCACCTGTTGCCACCGCAGGTCTAGAAAGAGGACGTTTGGAAGTTTTGTTTTGGAATTTGAGCCCGAGGCACATAGAAGCCTTGAAGGCAGGCTGTAAATGTCCCCATTCAAGCCCAGTCCCTTATAAGCACAAACCACAGGTCACCTATTCCCTCTCCCTGGAATAAAACACCCTCAGGCCAGGTGCGGTGGCTCACACCTGCAATCCCAGCACTTTGGGAGGCCGAGGTGGGTGGATCACCTGAGGTCAGGAGTTCAAGACCAGCCTGTCCAACATGGTGAAACTCCGTCTCTACTAATAATACAAAAATTAGGTGGGCATGGTGGCGCACACCTGTAATTCCAGCTGCTCAGGAGGCTGAGGCAGGAGAATCACTTGAATCCGGGAGGCAGAGGTTGCAGTGAGCCAAGATAGTGCTGTTGCACTCTAGCCTGGGCGACAAGAGGGAAACTCCATCTCAAACAAACAAACAAACCAAATCCCCACCCTCCA
>NW_012103301.1:3873-5028 GCF_000951045.1 Mandrillus leucophaeus | reverse complement strand
GTTCAGGGCTTTGCATTTTTAGAGCATCATTTCCTGGAGGCCTCGAGACGTTTTGTAATGATCCCGAGTTCTCTCGACATGTCTCTGAAGGAGAAACAGACTGTTCTTAGGTTCATCGAATCAAGCAGCTCTTGGTTTTCCAGATGGTTTTTTTTTTTACCTCTTGAATTTCCTAGGATGCAAACGTACATCACACCTTAGCAAGTTTTCGGAAGACTTGTTCGGTGACTCCCACCCCTGCCTTTCTTCCTAGAATGCTGGCGTCTCATCTTCATTGCCTGGCTGGACGCGGACCCAGCCCTTTCTTCTGACAGAGTTGCTGCCAATCTCGCTTCTTGGCGCGTGGCTCACTCCTACCTTTTGCCACTTTTTCATAGTGTTTCGTGAAGCACAGAAGCTGCTCCACTTGATTTGATCAAACTTTACCACTCCCTTCCTTCGTAGTTTGTGGCGTTTGAGGAAAGGATATGAGGAAACTCTTTTCTGTCCTGAGTTCAGAGAGGCTCAAATGTTTTCTTCAAAACATTTACAGGGTTTTTTCCCCTCATTTAGGCTTTAGTCTACCTGGGGTTAATTCTTGTGTTCCGTGGAAAGCTGGGGTCCACTTCTGTCTTCCGTCCCTCCCCGTGAGCCCACGTCGCTGGTCCTTCCTCCGCCCACAGCCCTGCTGTGTCCTTGCTGCCATGCCCGTCTCTGTGAGTCATGAGCAAGGGGCCTCACGGGGGTCTCTCCGGGGCCTCAGCTCCGTGTTGGGGCCTCAGCTCCGTGTTGGTCTCTTTCCTGCGCGCCCACCTGCCCTGCGGAGAGGTTCTGTGCCACACAGCGGGTCACAGCATCTGCAAGTGGCTCCTCCATGCGACGCTCCTCAATATTGCCTGGGCTGTTCTCGGCCCTGTGTGGCCAGGAATGTGGTGGGTAAGGCCAGGAACATGGTGAGTTAGGCCGGGAACATGGTGAGTTAGGCTGGGAACGTGGTGAGGAACGTGGTGAGTTACGCCGGGAACATGATGAGTTAGGCTGGGAACGTGGTGAGTTAAGTTGGGAACGTGGTGGGTTAGGCCGGGAACGTGGCGGGTTAGGCCGGGAACGTGGCGGGTTAGGCCGGGAACGTGGCGGGTTAAGTCGGGAACGTGGCGGGTTAGGCCGGGAACGTGG
>NW_012103301.1:2128-3529 GCF_000951045.1 Mandrillus leucophaeus | reverse complement strand
AGAGGGATTGGAGTAGCCACAGCGGGCAGGAGCTCCCTCTGTGCCATCCACCATGAGAGGGACTGGAGTAGCCACAGCAGACAGGAGCTCCCTCTGTGCCATCCACCATGAGAGGGATTGGAGTAGCCACAGCGGGCAGGAGCTCCCTCTGTGCCATCCACTATGAGAGGGACTGGAGTAGCCGTAGCAGACAGGAACTTTATCCTGTGCCATCCACTATAAGAGGGACTGGAGTAGCCACAGCAGACAGGAACTTTATCCTGTGCCATCCACCATGAGAGGGATTGGAGTAGCCACAGCGGGCAGGAGCTTTCTCCCATGCCATCCACTCAGCAAGTGTCAGACTCCACTGTGCCACTTGTGTGTCCTATGCTGGGCCGCAGGGCTGTGAGATCCATGGGACCCATCCCTGAGTCCAAGGCTCCGGGTCTAATAGGTGCATCAGACGTGTGGCAGCCACAAGGAAGGGTCATGGAGTGAAGGAGGACATGATTCCCACCCTGCAGGGGCTGGATACACCATGTCCTTGTGAGGGTCATGGAGGATGTGAGTCCTGCCCTATGGGGGCTGGATACACCGTGTCCTTGCGTACGGCAGGAGTGCAAAGGACTCAGGCACAGAGCAAGAGGGCATGACCCAGCAGAGGCTGCCAGGCCCAGGGTGTTCCTGGGTGGGTGTACTGGGGAGTTGACCCCCACAGAGTGTGGTACCTGGCCCTGGCTCCCCATGGTACCCCTTCCCAGCCATCTCGGATGACTCTGCATCAAAACAGCCTCCCCCCTCCACCATCTCTTCCATCAGACACTACATCCTCCATGGGCATAATTATGTCCTAGCCATCCTTAAACCCCAGAGCCTGGCCCACAGCACACAAGTGAGCATTCCTCTGGGTGGGTGGGTGGAGGGAGGGATGTGTGGATGGGCAGGTGGGTGGACAGGTGGTGGTGAGTGGATGGGTGGGTGGAGGGAGAGACACATGGAAGGGCGGACGTGTGGATAGGTGGACAGGTGGTGATGAGTGGACAGGTGGTGGTGAGTGGACAGGTGGTGGTGAGTGGATAGGTGGTGGTGAGTGGACAGGTGGTGGTGAGTGGATGCATGGGTGGATGGGTGGAGTGACACATGGAAGGATGGATGTGTGGATGGGCAGGCGGGTGGACAGGTGGTGGTGAGTGAATGGGTGGGTGGATGGAGGGACGCGTGGAAAGGAGGACATGTGGATGGGTGGGCGGGTAGACAGGTGATGAGTGGACAGGTGGTGGTGAGTGGATGGGTGGAGGGATGCATGGGAGGGTGGATGTGTGGATGGGCAGGTGAGTGGACAGGTGGTGGTGAGTGGATAGGTGGTGGTGAGTGGACAGGTGGTGGTGAGTGGATGCATGGGTGGATGGTGGAGTGATA
>NW_012103301.1:0-1606 GCF_000951045.1 Mandrillus leucophaeus | reverse complement strand
TGCGTTCCACACCCGCGACGGGGGGAGGCCTGCATTCCACGCCTGCGACGTGGAGGGGCCTGCGCCGCCCCCTCCCCCATGCAGGGGGTCAGAGTCTTTCTCTGCACCTTTCCTCTCCAGGGAAGAGCTGCCGGTGCC
Organism: Mandrillus leucophaeus; assembly: GCF_000951045.1. Classification (NCBI taxonomy): domain Eukaryota; kingdom Metazoa; phylum Chordata; class Mammalia; order Primates; family Cercopithecidae; genus Mandrillus; species Mandrillus leucophaeus. Next base: position 1,468 of record NW_012103301.1, on the reverse strand, counting down.
TGCAATGGCGTGGCCGTGGTGACGGCACCACGTCGGAAGGACTCCTAATGTGGAACCCTGTTATGCTCCAGTCGTCTGGAAGGAATGCCACCATAGCCCCTACCTATTCCTCCTCCCCTTTTTATCAGCAAACTGACATCCCACGCGTTAAGCCTTGGTCCAGGAATAATCAGCACAGACCGGAGGTTTCCTTTGAAACTGCGTGTATGAAACACAGAACTGTATGTATCATTATATTGTGTGGCATGCTGGAAAGAAAGCAAAAGAGTTGCGTAGGTTAATGTGTGTTCCCGAATTTCTTCTGCCACCTGCACTCGGTGAGCGGCTCCGGGCCTTCTGTGTGTGTCTGCACCGGCCGTCTCTCCACGTACTCTCCCCCAGGGAATCCCAGCCGTCAGTGGCCAGGGAAGTTGGGTCTGGAAGGAGGGGACCTCTTGACTTCTCCAGGGGAGGCTCAGAGGCACAGTCCTCGCTGGCGAGCTCCAGGTGGAGGAAGGCAGACAACGCGCAGCCAGGCAGCGGGCGTGGACTGAAACCAGCCCATAAACCCCCACGCCGGCCCCCCACCACAATTAATTCATTAATGCCGGAAACCACCATTGCATTGTTTTCTTGTAATTATACACACCTCAAACGCTTGCTTTTGAAGACATTTAATTGCATGATTAGTTTTATGATTTCTGATTACGAATTAGGTTACTTTTTTGTGTATTTCATACATACCATTAGGCTTTATGGTACAGCTTTTGTAATTTCTCACCTAGCAGGGGTTCTCACACATTTGAAGGCTACATTATCCACTCAATAAACAGAGAGAGTTTAATTTTCTGTGTAAAGTATTGGTGTGGACTTGGGAAGATGATGTTTCAGATATTATGCTATCAAGAGTGACATTTAATTTTACAGGGGAAAAGTCTTGGTTTTCACTGTCATAACGATGTTCACAGAGCATGGCTTTAGAGATGGGAGGAGGCCAGGTCCGATGGGTCTGTGTCTGTGGCGTGGATGGAGCTGTCATCTCCCTTCTCTGAGGAAGATATTCCTAATCACTCTACTCTTTACTCCGACTTGTTAATATATTTAATTTACTTGCGCCTTGCCTCTTTCCCAAGAATAGTTAGAAAGCATTTTGGTGCTGTTGGGTTTCCTGTGCAAAGTTCCTTGGAGGTTCCATGCGCTCTGATCTGAGATCACAGGGCTGGGTGTGCATTGTGGCGGAGACAGGGGCACAGGACTCTTCAACATGCTCTTGTGAGGTCGGATAAGAAACCAAACACCGCGTGTTCCCACTCATAGGTGGGAATTGAACAGTGAGATCACTTGGACACAGGAAGGGGAATATCACACACCGGGGCCTGTTGTGGGGTGAGGGGAGGGGGGAGGGATAGCATTAGGAGATATACCTAATGTAAATGACGAGTTAATGGGTGCAGCACACCAACATGGCACATGTATACATATGTAACAA
>NW_012103300.1:7491-7754 GCF_000951045.1 Mandrillus leucophaeus | reverse complement strand
TGGACAGAGTCTCACTCTTGTCAAGGCTGGAGTGCAGGGGTGTGATCTCCGCTCACTGCAACCTCCACCTCCCAGGTTCAAGCAGTTCTCCTGCCTCAGCCTTCTGAGTACCTGGAACTAGAGGCGCCGCCGCCACATCCGGCTACACCTTGATCTCAGAGACTTCTGGCCTCCAGAACTGTGAGACAACAGGTTTCTGCTGTGGAAGCCCTCAGTCCCCTGCGGTGGGGTGGGGCAGCCCTGGCGGGGGGTCTGCGTGGCCC
>NW_012103300.1:2994-3956 GCF_000951045.1 Mandrillus leucophaeus | reverse complement strand
AGGTCGCCTTTTGTTAAAGGTTAAAGGTCGCCTTTTGTTAAAGGTTAAAGGCCACCTTTTGTTAACAGGACTTGGGCTGAGACAATGTGGAACTAGGAAGGGAGAGAGAGACACGGAGAGAGATTTAGTTTTAGGGAAACGGCTCGCGTGACCGTGGAAGCTGGCAGGTCCAAAGTCTGAAGGATGGGCCCTCGGCTGGAGACCCGGGGAAGAGCCCGCACTGAGGGTCTGGTCTGAAGCCATCGGACGCTGAATTCCTTCCTGCCGGGGGGGTTTATCTCTGTTCTAGTCAAGCCTTCAAGGGATCGGAGGAGACGCACCCACACTATGCAGGCTCCTCTTCTTTACCCACAGCTCACCCACCCAGCGCCTTCCAGAGGCCTCCAGAGTAATGTCCCGTCAAAGACCTGGGCACGTGGCACCGCCGAGCGGAGGAACACAACGGCGGAACACAGCGGGGGAAACACAGCGGCAGAGGGACACAGCGGCGGAACACAGCGGTGGGGGAACACAGCAGAGGAGGAACACAGCGGAGGAGGGACAGAACGGAGGGGGGACACGGCGGAGGAGGAACACAGCGGGGGAACACGGCGGAGGAGGAACACAGCGGAGGAGGAACACAGCGGGGGAGGAACACAGCGGGGGAGGAACACAGCGGGGGAGGAACACAGTGGGGGAGGAACACAGCGGCGGCGGGACACAGTGGAGGAGGAACACAGCGGGGGGACACGGCGGCGGAGGGACACGGCGGCGGAGGAACACAGCGGAGGAGGAACACAGCAGAGGAGGAACACAGCAGCGGAGGAGGAACACAGCGGAGGGGGGACACAGTGGCGGAGGAACACAGCGGCGGGGGAACACAGCGGAGGAGGAACACAGCGGAGGAGGAACACAGCGGAGGAGGAACACAGCGGAGGAGGAACACAGCGGAGGAACACAGCGGCGGAGGAACACAGCGGGGG
>NW_012103300.1:0-1666 GCF_000951045.1 Mandrillus leucophaeus | reverse complement strand
TGGCCTGGACACAGGGGTCCCCCATGGTCTTGGAGGGTGGCCTGGACATAAAGGTCCCCATGGCCTTGGAGGGTGGCCTGGACACAGGGGTCCCCATGGCATTGGAGGGTGGTCTGGACACAGGGGTCCCCAGAGCAGGACAGGAGTTCAGAAGTAGACCCAGGTACATATGGTCAATGGATTTTGAACAAAAGTTCCCAAGGAAATTCAGTGGGGAATGAATAATCTTTTTAATAAGTTGCACTGGAACAGTGAAAACTTGAATTCTGAAAGGAAACTTTGATCATAACCTCACATCATACATAAAATTAAAATACTAGAAAATGAGACATAAACTCATTTTGTTCAAAGATGGCATGATTGTGTTTGTAGAAGACCACAAGGAACTTATGGAAAGATTATGAGAATTAATATGTTGAGTAAGTGTGTCGGATACAAGGTAGTGAAACAAAAACACAATTTTATATCAGAAACAAACAGAAAATGAAATTGGAAAACTATAAATAAGTAGGAAAAAATCTAAGCAGGATATGTGAGAGCCTTACACAGAAAATCATGAGATACTATTGACAGAAATTAAGTCAATCCTAGACACATGAGAGGTATATTCTATTTTTACATTGAAAGACTCCACTTCAGTCTGTCCACCTCAAGTTCACTGGTAACTCAAGACGACTCCATTCAAAACTCCAGTAGGTTTTGTTGTGTTTCTGAGAAAATTTCCATCCTTATCTACAATTTTTGCAGGGATCCCAAGGAGGATGAATTGCACAGCTCGGGAATGAGGCTTACCATAAGCTAAACTAATAGGAAAATAGGCCCTGAGAAGATTAAACAGCGGCCATTTGTATTTTGGGTAAAGAAGAGTTCATGAGAATTTGTTCTTCCCAAGTCTAAAGTAAATGGAGCATCCTTTTTACAATTCCATTAATGCATTTCACTAAGAAGCATTAACGAGAAGACGATCGGCCGAGGGAAGCTGGCCAGGGCATTGTGGGCGTCTGGGTTTGGCTGGTACAACGTTTCACAATTGTGTTTTCTCACACACCTCTTTTCTCAGGAATGATTCAAAAAGCTGATTTCATCTCTCCCCTGGAGGTGTGAAGATATTACATAGAAATTCACTGTGGAAGGGGGAACAGAGGAAGAGAATGAGGTTTCTAATGACATGTCAAGCTGTCTGACTTTGTGCGGCTGAGTGCGTCTTTACTTCTCATGAAATGAATTTGAGGTCCATTAAAAAATGGGATGAATATAATCCTCAGAATATTAACGTAAGTAGCAGAAGATAAATCTCAAAAACGCTTCTGAGGCGTAAACAATTGTTTTATCACAACTGTTTTTGAAGGTAGCTAGACTTATGAGAGATTGTTATATCTAAAGTGCTACATAAGGAAATCCAACTTTCAGCCTCAATTATTTAATTTGGTAGACTAAAACATCCTCCTAGTATTGGAGAAAAGGCTAAAATTGAAAATTGCATTTTTTGGAAACTCAGGAGACACTGTTGTCTTTAAAGGTTGAATAATTTACATATAATTGCACTAGCGTGAGCTGTCTATCACTTTTACTCCATAATATAATTGAAATTTTAATGTTTCCATTAAAACAGTCGGCCGGGTGCGGTGGCTCAAGCCTGTAATCCCAGCACTTTGGAAGGCCGAGA
>NW_012103299.1:2957204-2999141 GCF_000951045.1 Mandrillus leucophaeus | reverse complement strand
CTCTTTTGTACTTAGTGAATATGATGTATCTAGTACACTACTGTAATTCTAAATCAAATTTTTTCACGTCTTTACACTTCTGTAAATAGGATATATCTTATAATTGATGGTATTTTTAAGTACTTTTTCTTAGTAGTACATATTATATTGATTTTTTTGTTTTACAATCAGTGGTGTTTTAGATTTGATGAAATGTGGTAAATAGTCAGAAAAGGCCTGATACTGTGAATTGAAGTCATACTTGGTGATACTGTGTCGAGCAGCTACTGAATTGTGTAGTACTCCTGTAACCTAAGAAAGCAGTTCATTCTCAATTTAGTTATCCTCCTTTTCAAAGGATACAGATTTTCAGAATTTTCAGAATTTTCAGCCATCTTATAAGATTATTTTCTTGTTTTTCTTTATGTGTTATCCTAGCTATCAATAAGACCATCTTCACCCTCTTCAGTGTTTTCATAACTGTATGGCTAGAGACAGGGATTTTCTGAGAATTTTGTTTAATGGGTTACTGCCAGCCTGACTGTAGAGTTTGCTCAATCCTGGATGTGATGCTGGCTCATTAATGAATTGGTCCCTCCTAAAATAAAATGTTTCCCTGTCCCTTCTGGGACTTGATTCCGATTTCAATTGTATTTCAAGAAGCAAATGATCTCTGGAGGAGAACTAGTCTCTTTACTGATATACCCTAGTGAAAAGACCCTAAGCTTTAGAGCCAGACAGATCTGGATTTGAATCGTGACTCTTCTGTTGACATGTTCCCTATGTGATGTTTCCTCTATTAATTTTACTCACTCTCAAGACTTCTAGTACTGTTACTACTGTTACTGTTACCACCATTACCAGGTTTACTGCTAAGAGGTGTTTTGAATAGACCTCTGAAATCTAACTTAGTGTTGCCATAATTTATCTAATGCTCCACCCAGCCAAAATGGCACAACTCAGATGAACCCTAGTCTCTTAGAGAAGAATAAGATCAGAGTGTAAAGATCATAAAGATGACGTGTTCATTTGCCTTTTTTAACATTACAGACCCACTTAAGAGCCGTAACTAGCTTTGAATTGAATTTCTATAAGAGAATATAAATATTCAGGTGAACTCTCATTTTTTTCTTTATTGAAAAATGTAAAAATTCATTCTTAATCATTTTTTTCTTTGGAATGTAATTAAAAGGCAGTGAGGCTGGCCTTGATACAAAGTGCACAGATGCCGTTCTGCAGAAAATGTGTCTTTGACAGATGAGATTCTTCCTGTGAATGTTCTGTTTATTGCTTTCATAAATATTCTGTTGTCAAAACATGACTTGCTGTTTATTAACAGCACTGACAGGAAGATTCCTATTAATGGCAGCATTCTTATTACCCATAGACCCTGTCACTTTTAACTTTGCAATTTTAAGAGAATTCTATTTGGTAATTACTTAAGATATTTCTAAGTTTATTGATCCTACCCCTGTTTAACTGAGTGAAGTCTGAGTGGCAGGTCTTCAGCCCAGTGACTGACACTGGGAATAATCATCAAATCTGCATCTTTGGAGGCAAGGAAAAACTTGCTACCTGTCAGCCTTGGTCTTGTTGCCCTGCAGCCTGCCAGAAAAACCCAGTGCATTGTGGCCAGGCACGGTGGATCACTTGAAGTAAGGAGTTCGAGACCAGCATGACCAACATAGTGAAACCCCATCTCTACTAAAAATACAAAAAATTAGCTAGACGTGGTGACCCATGATTGTAGTCCTGACTACTCAGGAGGCTGAAGCAGGAGAATCACTTGAACCTGGAGGGGTGGAGGTTGCAGTGAGCTGAGATCACGCCACTGCACTCCAGCCTGGGTGACAGAGCGAGAGTCTGTCTCAAAAAAAGAAAAAAAAGAAAAACACAATGCATTGAGCACCTGCTGAGAGCAGTGCAAGAGGGTTAAAATGCATGGGTATCATCCCTGCCCTTAGAAAGTTTACTGTCTAATACAGATACATGCTAAAATGTAGATGCATATTTTAAATAATCAGGTATATGGCTAAGCCAAACATACATGCTTCATATGCAACTGGAATAGTTGCTTTGGAATCAGAGGGACTTGAATATAAATCATACTAATTGTTTATCTTTTGAAAAATTATTTAATTTTTTTTTAGTTTATTTCCTTACCTGAAAAATAGAAGTAATACTGTCTATCTCATGAAATTGTGAAAATTAGCCTTGCAAGTTGCATACGTTTTGTGAATTCTCTGCATCTTTCTTTTTCCATGATTGATAACTGGCAAAGACATTTGCATTATGTGATCCTCAGAACAATCCTGTAAAGTAGCTTGGGCATAGGTTTCATCCTCATTTGTTGGAGAGAGAAACTAAGGCTGAGACAGGCTAAGTTTATTACTTGGATTCATTGAATGGTATAGTCAAGCCCAGGTCTCCTGACTCGTGTTCCAATGTGTTTTCCACTCTTTGATACCCATGCCTGAGTGACTAAAATTTAGAATTATACTTCTCAGTGCCCCTGTGCAGAGGCAGTAGACTGAGTCATATATTTGGAGATGATGTGAAGGAAACAGAAAGCCAGTGTTTTCCTTGTAATATGAATGGAGCCATATAAGATTATTATAGCCTTCAAGAAAGGCATGAGTGGGTGTTAGGGAATGGCCGAGAGATGCTCTAGCTCTGGTAGAAACACATGACTATGGTAGAGTAAGAGAAGAGGGTATTTGCATACTGAGTAGATGTGTTTAGAATCCACATCATACCTGAAATTATTTAGGCCTTTTATTCATGTTTCCGATTTCTTAACTTCATGCTCCTTCTAAGTTGAACTGTTCAGGTGATAATGTGGTACAGCAGAAAGAACATGGCCTTTGGAACCAAACTACAGTTCAAATCTCAGCACTGTCAATCCATGGCTGTATGATCTTGGGCAAGTGACTTAATTTCTCTTAGCTCCTGTTTCATTATTTATGGACTAAAAATAATAATCAATACTTAACAGTATAATTGTGAAGATTAGGTGAATTAACATATGGAAAATGCCTTTTACATACTAGGCACTTGAGAACTATTAGTTCCTTTAAGCTGTCCATCTATACTTGATGACATACAGTCTGCTATATCCTCCTAATTATATTCTGATCTTAGATTTCTACTAAGAGAGCTCACTGTTTCTTAGAATTGAGTAATTTTCTCTTTTTTGATAGCCTATTATGGGTCTTTTATAATTATTTCATTATGAAATAACATTAAGTAAGTAGAAGTTCGCAAGTTACACCCAAAATATAAAAAGGGGTCAGTTTTAATTTTCCACTACCAAGACTTTAATAGTAAAGGAGTTCTTGTCTTAATTATAAAATTCATTCTTTCTTTCCATAACTAGAATATATATAAGATAGAAAAAGTAATTGCATTGGTTAATAATAGATTATCATTCTTAACAAAAGGAAAGACATTTCTATAGGAATGCTCTTTAGAAATTTTATTTATTTTTTATAAGTAGAAATTGATGCCACTACAGTTCACTGTTACTTTGTGATTTATTACACACTGATATGACAAATATATTTCCTTAGATTCCTTAACTTCTATTACCTATATTCTTTTAAAAAAACTTGTGAAGATAGATGCTGTGAAATTCATGCTAAAAAACCACACGGTAAGTCTTATTTCTTTAATTAATTAATAGAATTTTACAAATAGTTGAGGTAAAGCGTTAGTAACTTGGATTACTCTTTTGCTTTCATTAGAGTGAACACTTCCCTTTTCTTGGCATCAGTGACAGTTACAGTCTCAGTGACTTCAGGTGTCGAACAACCTTCTACACAGCGCTCACTCGCCTTCTGATGGTAGATCTAGGTAAGGTTAAGAATTTAAACTCAATAAGGGATCAGCCATACGCTTGTGTGAATAAAGAAGTGGAATACTAGTGGGTACAACATTTAACTTATTAGAATTAGCCATTTCGGACAGTTTTCTACAACCTTCTAAGATTTGAGTGTTCACTTGTTAGCATTAGAGCCAAAAGACAAATCTTTGTACTTAAGGTGGCATTTTTCACTTCACATAACACTTGCACTGATTTTTTACCTCATAACTTACTTTCTGCCTGTCCTTTGACACATTGATTTTACTGCTATGAATCTAGGAATAATCTTAACAGACAAAAACTTTACACACAAGGTTTTTTTTGCTTGTGTGTAAAGAAGATTTTCGTCATAGTGATGTCTAAACTAGAGAAAAAGTGGAAATGATGTAACTGTCCAACAGTAGGGAATTGTAAAATTATGGCATGCCCACTTACTTGTGGAATGATTGGCACTCAATGAAAATGAATATTTAAAGACAAGGCGATAGGTGAAATTTTATATTATAACATTAAGTGAAAAGGCAAAATGTTACACTGGTGCAAATGGTATGACTATGTATGTTGGAGATGGGGGGACAATACTTCAGAAAAGGCTTAAATGGAATTCTTCAAAAATGGTTAGTACATTCATTGTGAAAAACCGTGTAGAGGGTCCTCAGAAAATTCGAAATAAAATGACTCTACAATCCAGCAATCTGATTACTGGGTGTATATGTATCCAAAGGAAATGAAATGAGTATATCAAACAGCTGCATTACCGTATGTTTATTGCATATTCACAATAGCCAGGATATATGGAATCAACCTAAGTGTCCATCCACAGATGAATGGATAAAGAAAATGTGGTATATATACACAATGGAATACTATTCAGCCATAAAAAAGAAAAAAAGTCTGCCATTTGCCACAGTATGGATGAACCTGGAGAACACTGTGTTAAGTGAAATAAGCCAGGCTATGGACAAATACTATATGATATCACTCATATGTGAAATCTGAAAAAGTTCATCTCATAGAACTACAAAGTAGAATGGTGGTTACTAAGAGCTGAGGACTTTGGGGTGATGCTGGTCAAAAGATACAAAGTTTCAGGTAGATAGAATAAGTTAAAGAGGTCTGTTGTACATAGATGGTGAGTATAGGTAATAACAATATATTGTATTCTTGAAAAATACTAAGAGACTGGATGTTAAAGGTTCTCATCACAAAAATGATAACTATAGAGGTAATGCGTTTGTCAGTTAGTTAGATTTAGTTACTCTACATCATACATATGTACCTCAGATATATTGCAGATTTAGTTCCAGACCATCATGATAAAGTGATACAATAAAGCAAGTCACACAGTTTTTGTTTTCCAGTGTATATAAAAGTTAAACTTACTGTACTGTAGTCTATTAAGTGTGTAATATCATGATGTAGATACAATGTACATATCTTAATTTAAAATACTTTATTGCAGCCTGGTGCGGTGGCTCACACCTGTAATCCCAGCACTTTGGGAGGCCAAGGCGGGTGGATCACCTGAGGTCAGGAATTCGAGACCAGCCTGACTAACGTGGTGAAACCCTGTCGCTACTAAAAATACAAAATTAGCCAGGCATGGTGGTGAATGTTTTGTAATCCCAGCTACTTGGGAGGCTGAGGCAGGAGAATTGCTTGAACCCAGGAGACGGAGGTTGCAGTGAGCCAAGATCACGCCACTGCACTCCAGCCTGAGCAACAAGAGCAGAACTCCATCTCAAAAAACAATAAAACTAAATTAAATACTTTATTGCTAAAAAATTCTAGCAACCATCTGAGCTTTCAACGTGTTGTAATCTTTTTCCTGGTGGAAGGTCTGGTCTCGATGTTGATAGCTGCTGACTGATCAGGGTAGTTGCCAAAGGTTGAGGTGGCTGTGGCAATTTCTTAAAATAAGACAACAATGAAATCTGCTGCATCAATTGACTTCCTTTCACAAAAGATTTCTCTGTAGCCTACGATGCTGTTTGATACAATTTGACCCACAGGAGAACTTCTTTAAAAACTGGAGTCAGTCCTCTCAAACTCTGCTGCTGCTTTATCAACTAAGGTTGTGTAATATTCTAAATCTTTTGTTATTTCAACAATGTTCACAGCATCTTTACCACAAGTAGATTGCATTTGAAGACACCACTGTATTTGGTCATCCAGAAGAAGCAACTCCTCATCCATTCAAGTTTTATGACGAGACTGCAGCAGTTCAGTCACATCTTCAGGCTCCACTTCTAATTATAGGTCTCTTGCTCTTTAAATCACATCTGCAGTTACTTCCTCCCCTGAAGTCTTGAACCCCTCAGAGTCATCCGTGAGAGTTGGAATCACTTCTTCCAAATTCCTGTTAATGTTATTATGACCTCCCCACCGAATCACAAATGTTCTTAGTGGTATCCAGAATGGTGAGTCCTTTCCAGAAGGTTTTTGATTTACTTTTCCCTGATTCATCAGAGGAATCTGTGGTAGCTCTAGCCTTACAAAATCCTTTTCCTGAGCAGTAGGCTTCAACAGTTGGCTTAAAATTTTCAGTAAACCATGCCATAAACAGATGTGCTGTCATCCAGGCTTTGTTGCTCTATTTCTAGAGCACAGGCAGAGTAGATTAAGCATAATCCTTAAGGACCCTAGGATTTTCAAAATGACAAATGGGCACTGGCATCAACTTCAAGTCACTGTCAGCATTAGCCCCTAATGAGAGAGTCAGCCCGGTCTTGGAAGCTTTGAAGTCAGACATTGACCTCTCCTCTCGAGCTATGAAAGTCCTAGATGGCATCTTCTTCCAGTAAAAGGCTGTTTCATCTGCACTGAAAATCTGTTGTTTAAGTGCAGCCACTTTCATCAATGGTCTTAGCTAGATCTTCAGTATAACTCACTGCAGCTTCTCCATCAGCACTTGACTGCTTCACCCTGCACTCTGAGGTTATGGAGGCATCATCTTTCCTTAAACCTCATGAACCAACTTCTGCTAGCTTCTAACTCTTCTTCTGCAACTTCCTCACCTCTCTGCTTTCATAGAATAGAGTTAGGGCCTTGCTTCGCATTAGGCTTTGGCTTAGGAAATGTTATGGCTGGTATGATTTTCTATGCAGACCAGTAAAACTTTCTTTATATCAGCAGTAAGGTTGTTTCACTTTCTCATTGTGTGTTTTTGCTGTCATTTTAGTTTAATCGCTTTAATTTTCTTCAGTAATTTTTCCTTTTCATTCATCACCTGGCTACCTGGTGCAGGAGACCCAGTGTTTGACCAATTAAAGCTTTTGACATGCCTTTCTCACTGAGCTTAATCATTTCCAGCTTTTGATTTAAAGTGAGAGTTGTGCAGCTCTTCCTTTCACGTGAATACTTGGAGACCATCACAGGGTTATTAATTGGCCTAACATCAATATTGTTGTGTCTCAGAAAATAGAGAGGCCTGAGAAGATGGAGAGATACAAAGGAGTGGCTGGTTTATGGAGCAGTCAGCATATACAATATGTATCAATGAAGTTGGCTATCCTATAAGGGCACAATTTGTCGTGCCCCACAACAGTTACAATAGTAACATCAAAGGGCACAGATTACCATAACAGATATAATAATAATGAAAAAAGTTTTAAATATTAGTAAAATTATCAAAATGTGGCCCAGAAACACGAAGGAGGTTCATGATGTTGGCAGAATGATGCCAATAGAATTGCTCGACTCAGGTTTGCCACAAATCTTCAGTTGTTTTAAAAAAAAAAAAAAAAAAAAGTGTAGTATCTGTGAAGCACAATAAAACAAGGCCTGTCTATATACCTCAAAACCTGTTGTATACAATAAATAACATAAAATTTTATCTGTAAATTTAAAAAATAATTAAAAATGCTAAATGTTGACTTTGGGTTGTAGCATGTAGGTAATTTTTTCTATTTCGGATCATTTGAATTTTTTTAGTGTATTCCTTTTATAATGGTAAAAATTAACTTTTTTTTTGAGATGGAGTCTCGCTGTGTCTCCCAGGCTGGAGTGCAGTGGCGTGATCTGGGCTCACTGCAAGCTCCGCCTCCCGGGTTCACGCCATTCTCCCGCCTCAGCCTCCCAAGTAGCTGTAACTACAGGCGCCCACCACCACGCCCAGCTAGTTTTTTGTATGTTTGGTTGGGGCTGGGTTTCACCATGTTAGCCAGGATAGTCTCGATCTCCTGACCTCGTGATCCACCCGCCTCGGCCTCCCAAAGTGCTGGGATCACAGGCTTGAGCCACCGCGCCCGGCAAATTAACTTATTTTTAAAATTTGTTACTAAAAAGCTAAAGTTAGTGAGAAGTATTTACAGATGGGCAGTACCTTAGGATGGGCATTTAAGCTTCTTTGTAGTGACTATGTTACTCTAGATTCCCATTTCTCATATTGGAATACTACAAGTTAGACCAGTTATACATGAGAGGGTTCAGTCAGTGACAATATCATCCTTAGACAATATAGTACCAATAATACTTTTTTTGTTTATCTTGCAGTCTATTAATACATCAACTTAAATATGAATATTTAAAAACATGTTCATACAAACAGAAGAAAAATAATTTTATTTTGCACATAAAAGGCATTGAATTTTGAAATGGAAAGGGGACCACACCCGTCTATGTTTCATGCTTTTTTCCCTGCTTTGCCACAGACTAAATCACCAGAAAGACAAACTGCCAAAAGTTGAGAGAAATGCAACTAGAATGATTAAAGAGCTTAGTGGGATTGATTTCTAAGGAAAGATTAAAAGAACCATGTATGTATAACTTGGCTAAGTGACAACTAGGGCTGGAGGCAAAGAGAACTGTCTATAAATATTTGAAGAGTGTAAACCAGGCATGCAAAACCCAATCATCTGCTACCTTAGGGAAGTGGGAGATGTAACAGAGTGACAGCTTTTCGTACCGCATCCTGGCCTATTTTACCTCTTGGCTGCTGTGTTGGAGAGAAGAGGAGCAGCCCAGACTGTGTCATTGTCCTTGACAATCATTTAGAAAGCACAGCGTGCTAAACTCTGAGGGCAGGACACAGATGAATCAGGCATACTGGGTCCTGGCCTCAAGGAGCTTGTCTTCTCGCTTTCCCAGTTGTCCAAGCATTAAAGAGACCTCGAAACACTTGTCTGGACTTAATTTATTTTCCAGGCCTTAAAAATGCTCTTTTAATAACCCTGTCACACAGAGTGAAAGAAGTGAGGACACCAAAGTTAAAGAGAAGTATCTAGAGGAGAGTTTTTAAAACTAGGTCCATGTCACTCACATTTTCAGAACCTGGGAATGGAATGGGTTAACGTTTCCTTTTTGATATGGTCATCACAGATATGGAACCTGCTATGAATCTGTGGTAGGTTAAACAACAGGATAGCACTATCAGAGCCTGCGCACAGCCCCAACTCTGTATTCACAGTACTACTGTACTTATTACTGCATTGATAATTGATATTCAGGATGATGCCCAGAAAGACATTGCACACTTTTTGGAAAGCAGATTTGCTCTTATTTAGTATTGCTTAATGTAAACTATGAGGTATGAGAAACTGAAATAAACACATATAATTTAAATGATGGATTTTATTAGTTTTCCCAGGATTCTATTCCTTTGACATACTTAACCATAACAATATAAAGAATAAATTCACGTTTTTAGTTCAAAGTTTTTTTGTTTTTTTTTTTTTATGTAAGTATCTGTTGTATTACAAGCACTTTTTAGACAGCTTGAGAGAAACAGAAAGAGATAGGCTATGGTGGAAGTGCTTAGTGCATGGTAGGTGCTGAATATAAGTGAGTTGAAGCTGGATATAAAAAAATTTGAAATCGTAGTAGCTACCACCATAGAACTTCCACATGTTTGAAAAGAAACTCCTTCCTTATGTATCAGTAATTTTTACTTTTTAAAATAATGAAATGTATGTGATAAGCATCAAGTTATGATTAAGAGCATCAAGTATGATTTGTTGTATAAATTACCAGAGCTGCTTTCTCTTGTTAAAAACTAGAGTTGTTTCAATGAGAACACTTGGACACAGGAAGGGGAACATCACACACCAGGGCCTGTTGTGGGGTGGGGGGAGCGGGGAGGGATAACATTAGGAGATATACCTAATGTAAATGACGAGTTAATGGGTGCAGCACACCAACATGGCACATGTATACATATGTAACAAACCATGTTGTGCACATGTACCCTAGAACTTAAAGTATAATAAAAAAGAAAAAAAAACCACTAGAGTTGTTCTTCTTCCCAAAATTATGTTGGGCACCTTCCCGGTATGGACTACCTCATTTATATTTTTCTAGCACCAGTCAAGGTCTTTACATTGCAGATGCTCAGTAAATGCTTGTTGAATGAATGACAAACCAGTGTACAGTAACCAAGATACCGTCATTGTGGCTCCTGGAATCAGCTCTGACTGCCAGGTTCTTTCTGGACGTAGCTCTGATCATTGGCCTCTCCAAGACAAAACAAATCAAGTGGCTGATTACTTTCACAAGTGATTAGCTACACTTGGCCACTCTTGTGCCCGATTAGTCTCTTGTTGCTCTCTGTTCAAAGTGTTATTACTTTATAGACGATGATTTGTTGAGCATTGTTGAACACAGTTTTTATTATTTGAAGCCTTGTCTCACAAACTAGGTTGACTGGAACATGGCTGTCAGAATTTCTGTATATATGGCTTGATAGTTTTCTATTGTGTGTTCATTGTCATGGAAACAAGGAAGAAAAAGATAGTGCTGTTGTCAAGAGCAGCATAGATTCATATATTAAATGAAAAAAATAAAAACAGTAGATAATGAGAATCCTCCTCAAATTAAAAAGAAAAATGAAGACAAACTTTTTATATCACTGATTTTGGAGAGTGGGAGTGGTGATAAGAATCACATAGAAAAAAAACACCTACTTCCTTGCAAAAGTGTCGGATGTGATTCTTGGATGGAAATATAAAACATTCTGATTGAATCCTACAAAAATAAATTGAATATGTCTTGTGTATAAGCCTTGCACATTGGAGTGATTAGAAAGGGGGAAAGAAATTGGGTGTCACATTAATTGGTATTTACTTTGAAATGCATTTTGGTTTCTACTCAGTGATTTGCACTTTGTATGAATTTAATTAGATGCTATGTGCCCCAGGTTGTGTTTCAGATGAAAATGTAGGGGGTGGGGGTGGTTGGCAATAAACAGTTGTACCATTTTATCTGATTGCTTTAGCTAAACTAAACAAAATGTTCACTTGCATAAAAAACAGAATTGAAAGCATTTCATCATTAGAATGGTGGTGTTTCAAAACATGTGAGAGATATTGGCAAGTTTTTTTGGTGTTCCAAGAAATGATCAAAATGAATGTAGAAAATCCCTTCATGTGCAGAAAAAAATGGATGACCAACCGTATGTGCACGCATGTTAGCCCTTCTAAGAATCACTTAAAGTTCCCTAGGTTATTTAAAATTAACTTGGTCGATCTAATAAACTAAAGGAAAGATAGTATTACCCGAGCCAGTAAATGGAGACCCTCCAAGGAGCTATTCAGTATAAAATACTTGAATACATAAAAATCTTCTATTTTGTTTAATTTGAATGCAGATGAATTTAGTTGACAAATACTGAAGAGGGTAAGTGTGGCAAGGTGCTATAACAACACTTTTCATTTTGTGAAGGACCGAAATTATTATTTGCAAATTCAGTTTTTACCAGCCACAAATTTGAAAGTGCTCAGTGTCACCATGGTTGATTTTCCTTGGACATGTCATGATTGCATCTTATGTTGTACTACTTAGAGGAGAGGCACGTGGATAGGATTTGAGTGAGCAATGCATTCCTCAGGTATTTAAACTCTAAGAAGCAGCCATATTTTTAATTACTAGGGGGATACTAATATTAAAATGATGTTTATGGATGTAAAGAGTTCTATCTTTAGGGGAGAGGGTAGCACAGTATCCATATGCTTTGTCTTATAAGAGGTAATTGGCATCTGAAGATATCACTAGCTTAAATTTAAGAAATTTTAAATAACGAATGACTTGAATAACAAAGGAAGAGTATTCTAGAAATAGCTACTAAAGATAAAAGTAAAAACACAGAGGAAGGAAATTTTTTCTTTTCTTTATTAATAATAGTTAACATTTTAAAAAATATATAGTTTATAAACCACTTTAACAGGCATTTATCCTTTTTGATCCTTACAACTGCCCACATTAAATAGGTATTATTCCATTGTTTATCTGTTAGAAAACTGAGGTTCAGAGGCCGGGCGCAGTGGCTCACGCCTGTAATCCCAGCACTTTGGGAGGCCGAGGTGGGCAGATCACGAGGTCAGGAGATCGAGACCATCCTGGCTGACATGGTGAAACCCTGTCTCTGCTAAAAATACAAAAAAAAATTAGCTGGACGTGGTGGTGGGCACCTGTAGTCCCAGCTACTTGGGAGGCTGAGGCAGGAGAATGGTGTGAACCCTTGAGGCGGAGCTTGCAGTGAGCCGAGATCCCACCACTGTACTCCAGCCTGGGCAACAGAGCGAGACTCCGTCTCAAAAAAAAAGAAAACTGAGATTCAGAGAGATTAAATGACCTGCCCAAGGTCAGTCATGTAAGTAGTAGCCCTCTGACCGTATATTTTCATCCACTTTCACTAAACTATTACTTCATCTTTTACTTTGTCAACCAATTAAGAAATAAAACTTTTTCCTTCATTTTTATTTGAACTATTTGGTCCGAATGATTGATTTGGGGCTTGCAGGCAGTGAAAGAAAAGGAGAGAGGATTACTTCCTAAGCTTCTATGAAATAAACAGATAGATGCATGTTTATTGTTTGTGCTATATTACAGTTTGATGGTCAGTGAAAATCCAGTGTGGTTTTTAAAATTTGTTCTTATGTCCAATGATTGGCCAAAGCGTATTTCTTCTCATGGATAAAGGAACACAGAGGTGGATATCTCAGGAAGGCTTAGCAAGTGAGGGGCTTGATCAGAAATAGCTGATAGATCGGAAGAATACATCAGTGTATCAACTGTGTCCATGACTTGGCAGAGATTATCTGAAAAATAGACATAGGGGATGAGGGAGTGGGCAGTAAGGGGTAAAGAAGCAGCTGGAAATACTTAAAATCTATAATGAGATAATTAAGACTAATTAGCTGGCCCTGTAGGCAGAAAGCAGCCTATTAAGTCCAGATCCAGTTTTAATAACTTACCTGGTTTTGAGGCTAGACAGTCCAGAGCACCCCAGGGAATGAAGTGTTTCATGGATGAGACTTTTAGGGTGGGATTCTTTGAAAATGGGTAGCTGTAGTCTGCAGTGGGCAGTGTATTTTTTTTTCTGGGAACTAAAATAAACACTCTGGTTCCCTAGGGGGACGAATTAAAGGCACCTCAGTTTTCTCATCTGTTAAATAGAGAAAACTACATAGAAGAGTTATCATGTGGTTTTAATAAGAAAGATATACAAAAGGGCCTAGAGCAATTCCTATCACAAAGCAAGTTCTTAGAAAATATTAAGAAACGTTTGTTGAGTGCACTATTAGAAGAAGCATTGACTGCTGCTGGGACCTCAAAATGAGGCAAGTTTGGTGCTCTTAATGCCATCTACTCTGCCCTCAATATTTGGAGCTATTTTCCTGTGGAAGCAAGATCTGATGATACTTCCCAACACATACCAAAATATCCTGCCCTGCCTGAAGCCAGAAGTCATTTCAAAACTAGCTAGAACTCCTAGGCAATTTAGAGGGAAACTGAAATGAAAACCAAATTGTGGCCCAAGTTTCAGGGACCAGTTAAGCACATTTCTCCAAGTTTTACTGTAATATAACTTAGAAGTGGTATCTTAATGAAACATTGGGAAATAGCAGATGATCTGGGCCTAGACCTGCAAGTCACCAACTTTTATGAGATCGCCCATTGTTACTTGGTTTCAAATGGACTATTTTCTTCGCCCTGTGCCTGTATCTCCTTGTTTATCTCTCCTCTTAATTTTCCTTAATTTGGACCAGAGCTTCATTATACCTACTTTCTTGCAAAAGTGTTGGATGTGATTCTTGGATGGAAATATAAAACATTCTAATTGAATCCTAGAAAAATAAATTAAGTATGTCTTGTATATAAGCCATGCACATTGGAGTGATTAGAAAGGGGGAAAGAAATTGGGTGTCACATTAATTGGTGTTAACTTTGAAATGCAGTTTGGTTTCTACTCAGTGATTTGCACTTCGTATGAATTTAATTAGATGCTATGTGCCTCAGGTTGTATTTCAGATGAAAATGGGGGATGGGGTGGTTGGCAATAAACCTGACCTTTACTGACTATATTGGTTTTCTGTTATTATTGCTGTAACAGATTACCACAAGGAAGTAGCTTAAACAATACTAATGTATTATTTTATAATCCTAGAGGTCAGATGTCCAAATGGGTCTCAGTGAGCTAAAATCAAGGTGTCAGCAGGGATCTAAGGAAGAATCTGTTCTTTTGCCTTTTGCGGCTTCTGGAGACCACCTGCTTTCCTTGGCTCATGGCCTCCCTTTCTCCATCAGCGTCAGGCCGAATCCTTCCCATGCTGCCATCTTTGTGGTTCTCCGACTTCTGCTTCTCTTTTCCACTGTTAAGGACTCTTGTGATTAGATTACATTGGACCCACCTGGGTAATCCAGAATACTTTTCTGTTTTAAAGTCAGTTTATTAGCAACCTTAATTTCCCTTTATCATATAACCTAATATATTCACAGGTTCCAAGAATTAGAATGGATGTCTTTGAGAGGGTAATTATTCTGTATTCTACCTGCCATATTGGTTTATCACAATTGCCAAAGTGTTTCACACAGTACTTATACAGCAAATCCTCAGTAACTGTTGGCTACCATCATTTACAGTTACCATATCATTTCTATTACTTACTTCTCCTTGCCCACTTCCCCCAACTCCCCAGTAATCCAGCTGCTGTTTGCATTCAAATTTAAGGAAATGAGAAGTTTCACTGTTTTGTATACACTTCGGAGGGGGAGCAAACCCAGATTTTTGTTGTTGGTGTTGTTGTTTTAGATTCATATGCCATAAAATTCACTTTTGTAAAGTACATAATTCACTGGTATTTAGTATATTCAGAATATTCATAAAATTGTGCAGCCATAACCATTATCTAATTCTGCAACATTTTCATCACCCCCAAGAAACCCTGTACCATTAAGTAATCGCTCCTCTTCTCCCCTCCCCCAAACCCTAGAAACCACTCATCTGTTTTCTGTCTGTATGGATTTGCCTATTCTGGGCATTAATATAAATGGAATCATACAATTTGTGGCCTCTGTATCTGGCCTCTTTCACTTAGCATATTTTCAAGGCGCATTCATGTTTTGGCATGTATTAATACTTTGTTCCTTTTTATGGCTGAATAATATTCCATAGTGGATGTACCACATTTTGTTTAGCCACTCATCAGTTGATGAACATTTGAGTTTTTTTCTACCTTTGGTTATTATGAAATAATACAGCTGTGAGCATTTGCGTACAACTTTTTGTGTGGACATGTGTATTCAGTTTTCTTGGGTAAATACCTAGAAGTGAAATTGATGAGTCAACTGGCAACTCAAATTTTTTGAGTAACTGCCAAACTGTTTTCCACAGTGACTACACCATATTACATTGGTTGTACCATTTTACATTTCCACCGATGGAGGTTTTAAATTGTACAAAATAATAAATGAAATGTCCTACAAATAAAGTATCTGTCAGCCAACATACTTAAACAGTTACTCTTATATTTTAATGTGATGTCTCTGAAGGAAACAAAATGTTTAGAACTTACAAAATGAATAACTTTCTGTTTAAACATATTCTCAGAGGCACAGTGGAGGTGATTAGCTTTGGGTTTCACCTAAAAACTAAGAAATTTACAATTTTTATCTATGCATGACTGAGAACTTACGATGTTATGTTCACATTTACTTTTCCTGATGGCAATGAAAATATTAATCTATAAATTGGCACTTTACCTTCAAATCATATTGGTTTCTGGACCTTTGTCTTATTAAGAAAAAAACTAACAGCTTCAATTATTATTCATAAAATAATCATATATACATTTGGAACACTAAATATATGACTACGTACTTGAATGTGAAGTTGTAAGAGAGTGAGCTCATGTTTTCTCCTTTTGCATCAGAAATAGTAAATGATACCTGTATGGTAATACAGATTAGAAAAAGTCTTTAATAGTAATGTTGTATAAAGTTGTTTGCATGATATAAACAAAAATATCCAGTTCTCCAGCTTTGATGGCACAGCATATCACGTTGCAAGAGCAGAAACAGTGCTAACTAAAACAGTAAACATTTTTATAGTATAATGCACCAGTGTCTTATATTTGCCTACTTTAAACCCAAGTGATTGTCTAGGAATTCCATTTTCCTCACCAGAACTAAGCTGGCTGATCTTCACTCTCTCCTGACTTCATGCAGCTCCAAATTCAGGATTCTGTGACAATAACATTAGTCCCCATCTCTGATGTCTTCCACCTTACCAGAGACCTGGAAAAGCATGAGCTTGGGAGTAAAGCAGACGTGGTTGGGAATCCTGGCTGACATTACCGGCTGGAGGATGTTGGGCAGGCTACCTAATTCCTTTGAGTCTCTCTGTTCACATGTAAAACGAAGAAAATCATACAACTTCATGAGGTTGTTCTGACCATTAATGACTTGCAACAGTACTTTGAAAACAGTAAGAGCCACATAAGTGTTTTTTAAGCAAATAAAGTACCAAATCCATTGCCTGCATAAGAACTCAAGGAATAACAGTGTTATTCAGTCACTCCACAAATACTTCTTGAGTGCCAGACCCCATTCAAGGCACTAGGGATCCTCTGTGATGGAAATAGAACAAGTTCCTTCCCAAGGAACTTACATCCTAATAGAGAGGATAAACAACAAATGAATAAATATGTCAATGAATAGCCAGTGTAGTAAGTCCCATAAGAAAAGTAAAGCAGGTTATGGGGTTGGAAAGTGATGTGGGGAGAGGGGGAAATGTGGGTAGCACTTTAGATAGAGTGGTCAGGGAAGGCCTCTCTGAGGAAGTGAGAGTTAAGCAGAATTGCTGCTCACATTACTGCATTTATAGTATTTGCTCCTTGACTTCTCCCTGCACATTTTGGTAGCTTGTCTCTTGTGCTCCTGGTATTCCTGTTTGCTTTAAAATTTGAATGGAGAAAGAAATGGAATCAGGAAGTTTTTTTTATCTGTAGCTCAGAATATTAAGTTAGGAGTTGAAATGTTAAAAGTCTGAATTTGTCTTTGTTCTGAATAAGCATCCTTACCTTGGAAAACTTTGTTCCCAAAGGAAGGGCACTGGGCTGGCAATCTTGCAGTTATACTCTTCTTGATTACCATAATCACCTCTCTAAGTCCATGTTAGACTCAAGACAACAATAGTGCTAATGGCTGTCACTTATTAAGTACCAGACACTGAGCAAGGCGGGGGGCGGGGGGGCGGTTACAGATGTTTTGTCATTTACTTAATTCTCATGGCTAACTTTATGAAGTAAATATTATGTCTCTTAATTACAGGTGAGCACACTAAGGCTTTGATGAGTGAAGTGACTTTACCCAAAACCAGACAGCTAATAGTAGCAGAGCCAGGATTCAAGCTTAGATAAACTTTTTTTCTTTTTTTTAAGAGATGAGATCTCACTGTGTTGCCCAGGTTGGTCTCAAACTCCTGGACCCAAGGGGTCCTCCTACCCCAGCTCCCAAGTAGGCAGGATTATAAGCATTCACCAGTGCTCCAGCTAAGCTTAGATAAACTTTGTGATTTCAAAGCATCCATTCTTTATAGCACCGTCATCTGCCTGCAGTGATAATTTCCACTGTTCTCATTAATAATTCCATGTTTAGAATATACTTTATCTTAGAAGAGTAAGATTACATGGGTTAAGTATAATGTACATATATTTTATGTATTTAGGATTTGACAATGTATATTTCAATTATTTATTGTATTATTCTATATCAGGTGTTAAGAAAATAAAGACGTTCTAAAATTCACCTTTATTGAGAAATTACTTTTTATCTAAACACAGTATTTCCCTAATAATGCCAGGCTCTATTCTGTGCTAATACTATAATACTAGTACCACCATTACTATTTATTGAGCATCTTCTATTTTCCATATATTATAACATTTAATCTTCACAGTGACCCTCGAAGATAAGTATTTTTATACTTATTTTATAGATTAAGAAACTGAGACTCAGAGTAATTAGTAAAATATCCGAAGTTAAATAATATACGGTGGAGTCAGACACCTGGGCCTGTTTACTGCAGAGCTCTACATCATTCTCCTTCACTGAGAAACACAAAGATACAGTCTCAGCGCTGTAGAAGCTAATCTGAAGATACTATCAGCGTAAGCTAGTAGAGCTGATAATTCACGTGTATACTTTATAAATTTTATCTCATTTAGTTCCCACAGTAACCCTGATCAAATGGTAGTTGTGGTATAATGTAGGTAGTATTGTTATTGCTATTATTAGATATGTGCTTAAATATCTGCAATTCAAGGCAGACTGGTACGATGGTTAAGAGCCAGGCAAAATGCTATGGGAATCCAAAGGGAGAAGGGAGATAACTTGATTGGGAGTTAGGAAAGCTTAGCTTAGACATTGGGAAAGATATTATTTCACCTAGGCCTTGAAAAATGACATCTGTATGGGTCTGTGTTGTCACCAGTTAACAGAGAAGAGGAGTCACTTGGTCACATAGCCAGTTGACAGAGAAGAGATTCTAATTTGGTCTGCCTTACTCTTCACTCAGGACACTGACCTTCGTTTAGAACAGCACACCAGTAAAGATTAGTTAGCCTTTTGGCCTCTGTTTGTAACCAAGCTAAGTCCCCAATTCTGTTGTACTCTTGAAACAATGTGAAATTGAAGGAAAGAGATAAATCACAGAAGATCAGAGTCAGCCAGATCAGCCATTCCTTAAGAGTCAAAGGATCTTGATCCTGCCAGGACCTCTGTTTCTTTGTCTGAACAATGACTATAGGCCAGTGTTTTTCAAACATTCACAGGCATCTGAATCATCTGGAGGGCCTATTAAAACAAAATTGCTGGGACCCACCCCCAGAGTTTCTGATTAAATGGATTGGGATGGAACCTGGGCATTTACATCTAACAAGTTCACAAGTGATGTCGATGCTGCTAGGTCAAGGACCAAACTTTGAGGACCTTCTCTGAGAGCTCATTTCCTCTCTCATACTCTATTTAAAAACTCTACTAATAGCATAGAAATTAGGCGGTCTGAACCATGTCGTTCCACCTCCAACTAAGTATTCCACCTTAAGCAAGACACTTAATCTTTCTCTGCCTGTTTCTTAAGTAGAGTGCAGCTCATAGCTCCCTGTGACTTAGGACGAATGAGTGGATTCAATCTCTCATTTAAAAGAAACCCCTTTTGAAAAAGGATACTACATAAATTATCAATTGTGCATATCCACGTGTGAAGTGAAGATTCTGCTTTGACAGAATCCTTGAGGAAACTTCAGTCTACCTTTAAAGTAAAAAGTTAATAGGAAATGTCTCTTTTCCCGCTTCTCTGTTTAAAAAAAAAAAAAAAAAGGAAGCTTAGTGTAAGAAGAACTGTACCCATGAAGAATGTATTTAAAATCCAAATGACCCATAAGGACCCCATCCTTTTTGGCAGATAAAAGTTTCCCTGCCATTTATTTAATAAATTAATTAAAAAGAACATAAATAAAAGAGAATAATAACTTAGAGCTATCTGGGCACCTGAGTCTATGAGCCTTTAGGGCCTTGGCACCCAAAGAGAAGGGGAAAAAAACACTGCATCTCTGAGGCTTTGAAAGTGGCCTTCCTTGAGGCATTAGAGAAGCTCTAGGGGCCCTAGGAGCTAAAGGACTGAGATGCCTGGGGCATGAGTCTGTTAGATCCCCTAAAGAACCAGGGGAAAAAAATGACTGGTAAGTAATTCTGCTATTTCATTTGGTGCAAAAGAGAAGGCAAAACACCCGAATATTCAGTGAGCAAAAGTACAAAATGTGGCATGGATGTGAATGCAGGCTGACCCCTTCTCGGGAATATTTCTAAGCCTAAATGAAGCACTCAATGCTGAGGACAATGTACAATTCTATGCATTTTAAACCATAGTGACCCTTTTGTTTCTCTGATAGGCGAAGATGAGGATGAATTTGAGAATTTCATGCTACCTCTTACAGTTGCTTTTGAAACAGTATTACAAATATTCAACAACAACTTTAAACAAGAAGACGTAAAGGTAGGTTTGTTTCCAAATATGAGGAATGACAGTTTTGTTTTTTCTAGGATATCTAGATCCAGAAAAGGGCTTTGCATATCTGTGTGTGCTCTTTGCCTCCTCAGACCTGCTTTCCCAATTGCATGTCTTTAATTTTTACTTTTATTTAAGCGTTTTTCTAGTTTCTTATACAAATGAACTTTGAGGTCAGCAAATAGTTTTGAACAGTCAGTTCATGATTAGATGACATAGATTTGTCTCCTCTGGCAGTTACTATCTTTAATAGGATATTTCTTGTGGGTACACCACTTTAAACACCCCTATTCCCTCATCTGTCCTGCACTGTTATGTTTCAACATATCTATATAGAGGAATGCACAAACATACACATACTAAAACACTATGTCTCTAAATATTTTTTTAAACAAGAATTTATATAAATCAAGACTTTATTAAATGGCTAGGCATATATGTATAAATAGGAACTGGTCTTGAAGTATTGCATTCTTAAACGGAACAAAGTGATTAGGATAACTGATAGCTAAATAAGGTTTTTATGTGCCTGTGGGAGCCATATTAGGATTGATTTGACAAGTCAGTTCAGCTGTGGCAACAGTCATAATATCTAAGACAACATTATGTTTTATTAGTAAAATCCTTAAGTGTAGCAAGCTGTCTATGACAAAACAGCCCCATATTTTAAGGTGGGGGATGGGAAGTACAAGCTCTGCTAAATAGAAATAGTATCTTCTGAAATTACAATGTATCAGGGCAATATTAAATAAATTGACAATGATTATTATCTTTAACAGACTAATAAATGCACTCCAGAGAATGTAGACACCTTTGTTGGTGATAATTGAGTCATATATTTCATAGTTATTTGAAATCTGTTAGAAATATTAACCATCTTTTGCATAGCATCTCTTCACCAAAAAAAAAAAAAAGAACCAGCAGTAAGAAGCCAAATAGAAAAATGATGGCCTTTGATAATTATCTTTACGTAATTCTTCTACCAAAAAATAATCAGCCAAATGCTATACCTCTTAATTTAAAAGAATTTTTGAAATTAATGTTTATCAGCATGCTATAGTTACAGAATTTTAAAACCAAAAAAAGGATCTTACAGATTCTCTTTGTGTTTATACTCTTCCTGAAATTCGTCAGCAGAGTTTCCACTCAGGTTAGCTGTATCTTTTAGATGTCTTCCAAATATTTTCAGTGACCAACAAAATCTTTGCAGCTTTTAGGTTGCTATTTCTGCCCTTTATCAAAAAGAAGCAGAGAAGTTGAAAAACATCATCTTTATAAAAATTACATCTGTCTCATCTGAAGATTTCATTATATTCCAAGACCATTTTGTTGTAATCCCATCTAGTTTGATAGAAACCATCTTCCTAGAGTCATTTTTAATGGAGTTCCAGTGATATATCCCTAAACCAGCAAGTTCTTAACGACCCTGGAAAGTGACTGCTTGATTACACTTTAACGGTATTTGCAAATAAAATCACAAGTAATTAAAGGGAAATCTCCAGGCTTTTGAGCAAGTTTGATGCATGATAACTGCCTGATTCAGCTTCATCTAGAGTAATGCTGTGTAGGCAACAGCTACTGAGATCAATAGCAACGTAATGATAGTGGCAGAATTAAGTGAGTAACCTGAGAACTGTGCCTCAGAATGCATGCAGCTGCCACGAACCAAGGCCACACAGTGCACTCCGTGCTTCCGTCCTAAATGTTCATCAAAAGACGCCCTGCAGGAAAATGGAGTTAGATGCTCTTTATTGCTGATCGTGTCTCTTGCCACATTTATCAGGGAAATTGGATTAGCAGTTGGCAGCTGCAGGTAGACAAGATTCTGCAGTGATTAAATATGCAGCTTGGCTGCATTTGTTGTGACAGACCTTTAGTAAATTCTACTGTAAGCACCATCTGTCTAATTTGTATAAAGAAAACTTGGTGCTTTAAGCTACCGATAAAAAACTAAATCTGTTGCTTTATCATAAACAAAACTTTTGCACTAAATGCTTTTAAATGTAATTTATTAGGTTAAGGCTATTTTTCTATCATGATGAATAAATAATACGTGCAAAAGTGCTTTCAGGTACTTCATTCTGCAAGTACTAGAGATAAAAACATTTCTGTTTTGTTCTTCAATAAAGTATTTAGTATTCCAATCCACAGGAGGTGATGCTGTTAAAATATCTCTATGAAAATGCCGCAGGACTGCCAAATTCATTTAATTTGCAACTCTTACCAGGATTTTCTAACTCCCTATTTATAGATATTTTCAAATGCAGATTTCAGGATAAACTTAAACATTAAGGACGTGTGTTGCCAAATTGAAATATAGTTGTGAGGGGAGGAAATGCAGCAAAAGTCTTGAATTTGTAGCTTTATTTTCTTACTTACTCTTAACAAAATTAAAGAAAACATTGAAATTTTGTCTTGGGTTTTTCTCTTCAAAGTAAAGGGAAAGAGGAAAAAATACTCTGACAAATCCTAGCTTTAGAGTATTCTTTCAAAACATATGTTTCCCCCTATAATTGTGTCCATGGTAAAATATACTCCAGTACTCCCCTGACTCATGCATCGCTTTTGATTTGGTCATGACATCATCAGTTTCAAGGAAAATGAATGAAAACTTCTCAGAGAAAGAGGAGCAGTTAAATAGGAACCTGCTATCTTTAGTCCTTTCGTAAAAACTCCACAATGTTAAATTATTTAAAATCCTTGATTTTCAGCATGCGCACATTAAAAGTTTTCGCACTAAGTGCCAAATGTTGCAAACAGCACTTTAACAGAATGATTTTGCTTTGATCCCTGTAGCAGTTCCTGAATAATTTATCACAGGTTATTGCCTTAATTCTGGAGAGGGATAGAGCAATAAAGGCAGATGAAAACACTCCAGTTGAAACACCTTGGGGCCTGCTCATTCCTCTGACACGGCTCTTTTGTTGGAACTATTTAGAGGTTATTAAGATGTGTCTTCAGAATTAAGAGTATGCTGTAAGGATGAAGACAGCCATCTTAATTCTAAAGACAAAGCACAATGACCCTTCACCTTCTTTTTCTTTGTTGTTATTATATAGTAGAATTATGAGGATAATATTATAGCTGCCCCCAGTAGTGCCACTACAGTAAAGGGTCTGTCAGACTTTCCATTAGAAACCCTGTTTTGGGGGTCAGGGTGGAAGGAGCCTCGTTTCAGCTGTTTCCCAGCCCATTCGTCTCACACTTGGCACACAGACAACTGTTCACCATGCAGCAGACTGAAGAACTCAGCAGTTACTCCCTAACTATCCAAAAAGGAATCCATACGGTTAGATCCCCAGATATATCCCACTCCCCAAAACAGCCTCACTAAAAATACAAGAGCCTCTCATTCTTCAGATCAATCTTGTGTTGACCAACTGTAAGAGAAAGGCAACTTTTAAAATAAAACTCTTTGCACTATTTTAAATGAGATGGTAAACTGCAGCTCCTCCGTTCCTCAAATTCAATAAGATCACCTCTCTCAAATTACTTAGTAGGCTGGTTGAACTCTTAGTTAACAGCTTTTCTTTTTAGTATCAGGGCTGGATATGTTTTGGCTATTAAGAAAACACTCTCTTTAGTGTTGTTTGTGTATCCACGTAGATTATTACAATATGATCTGCTGCTTTGAGATAAAATATATTGTTTGAGCATAAGAAAGCTATTTCTTATTAACACTGAATTTTTCTGTTCAGCTGAATTCATTTAGAACATTATTATATGCTTCCTCTGTAGTAACATTTTCTAGAATGATACATAGATATAATTTCATAGCCACATTTTGCCACTTAAAAAAAAAAAAAAAGTCCATAGATTTGAGTCCTATAGACCACTTCTATTAATTTGACATCGTTTAAGGCATGAAAAAATTGTGATAAAAGTTAATCTTTTTGTATAACGAGGATAGTCTAAAATATTTCAAGAGCCCCTTATACTAGACACAAAGAAAGTAAAACTCATGGTTCTTGTTGACTAATTTAGATTTAAATGGTAGATATCTCATGTGTATGTGGAAGCTTAAAATTTTTTGAAGCATACCCTGAAACTTGTAAGTGTACCTAATAAAAATAGAACAAAAAGCCTACTTTAGTAGAAAGATTGCAAAGCCAAAGAGTCAGAATAGAAAAGTTTGAAGAAGGCTTCTTAGAAGATGTATTTTGTTCTGGAGGCTGCCAGGAATGTGAAAAGCTGAGAAAGAGAGGAACAGACTCCAGGTGGTGGAAAAAGGCTATATAAAAAGGCAAAATGTTTAAAAACAAATGGCAGGTTACATGAGGGAGCTACAAGGAGGCCAGCTGGTTGTAGAAAAACAAGAACTGGTGAGAGTATGAGAAAAAAAGGAGTAAGTCATTTAATAGAGCAGAAACAAAAATTCAGAGTTTTCAAGACTCAGAAATTCAGATAACCATCATTCTGTGAACTGTTAGACAGTATAGAAACTGAATATTCCTATAAATAACATCCAGTTATATTGAGTCACCTCTTAGGCAGAAAGAAAGGAGAGGATGAGAAATCCTAGATACTTCCGGGAGTTAAACTATTATTTGCTACTTTGAAATTAAATTAATTAAATCAGCCATTAAGATGAGGGTCAGGATTCACTGTTTGCTTAATAATAATTTGAACTCCTTCCTAAAGAGGTTTTCATTTATTACTAAAGTGTGAGTAAAGAGAAAATCTGGTAGAAAAAAAAGTTCAGAGACCATTTTCTAGCTGAGTATTTGCAATGAAACAGTATCTTTAGAAGTCACAGTTGTATATCTCAATTATCCCACCCCCTTGTTTTGTAATTATGTTTATTTGTGCTCTTTGTTCCAACATTCTAGCATCTGTTCATGGGTTTTCTTTTTCTCTTCCCAAGCATCAACCTAAGGACAGCTTAATTAAGAGTCCAGAGTACAAGTCCGATCTCTTCTCTTCAAGAGTCAAGTTTTTGGTTTTTTTCTCTAAAACTAAATATTTATGAAACATTTACTGTGTATCAGGCTCTGCTAGGCATTTTCACATGAATTTATCACATTTATTTGTCACAGCGCTTCTGTGAGAAATGCATTATTAGCCCCTTTTATAGATGACAAAAGTGAGCCTGATAAATTGCCTTGCCCTAAGTCTTAAAGCTGAAATTCAAATTCAAGTCTTATGACATCAAATATAGAACTCTTTTCCTTACATCTTCCTCACTTGGGGAATGTGACTGCCATTCCCCGTATATCATAGTACCAGTAGGTCACTTGGCCAGTTTTATTTTGTCCTAAAGTTATTAAGGATATTCATTAGGAATTTTTAAATGCCAGTGCCTTTCTAGGATAGACTCTAAATTATGTTGTGGGACCGATTGCATGCAAGCCGATGTTCAAGATTTGCTGTTATTAAATAATGGCTAGACCCTGTACATATCTATTTTGTGTAATTATCAATCCTGATCTTTTTTTTTCTGATTTGGCATTATTCAGAAGCAAAGTATATTAAGACTCTTAAATGCTTAGCTACGCTACTGGAATTATGACTTAGCTAAATTTATAAGAAGTAAAGTGGAGTTATCAGCAGATTTGATGGTCTGTTTGTTTAAAGAGTCTATGCTTTTCTGTAGAAAGAGGTCTGAAGGAGACATTTTAGCTAATGAATCAAAATCAGATATGTGGTCATTATTGCCTGATTATTACTCCATCTGCTCTGCGCTAACGTGAAAATCAATTACTGTGTCTCTTTCCCACTGACAGCGTATGTTGATCGGGCTGGCAAGAGATCTTCGAGGGATTGCCTTTGCACTGAACACAAAGACCAGCTACACCATGCTGTTTGACTGGATGTATCCTTATTACACTGTGACAATACCAGCTCTGTGCACAGAGGGATGCCAGGCCCCTCGCTTTCGTTTAATAGTATGGCACAGTAGGGAAGAGGAAACAAAGCTAAATGAACTAATGTGTAATCAGCTAAAAATTACAGCACAGTGGCAGCAGAGCAGATAACTGAGCACAGTATTTGGAAACCCAGCTCAGAGAGGTCACTTTTTTGGTGCCGTTAAATATTGATAACTTAAAAATGACTTCCCCCAAATGGTTGTTTATGTTGGAGTTGAAGGGATAATCTGGCTAACATCTTTAGGGATCAATGAATCCTACCACTTGGCATTTTTGAGGGGAGATTTGAATCTCCATCTCAATTAGCAAGGCCGGGAAGATCATTTTATCTCTTCAAGGCCTAACTCATCCTGCCACAGTTTTTCATTATCATGAAAATAATTAATGGACATGAAAAGGGGAAAATAAATAGTCAGGATTTGTCATTTGGTGTAAATTTTGAATTGACCTTTGCCAAGGGTTAGTACAGACAGGAAAAAAAAAATCCCCCACAGAAACGCCTTATCATATAAGAGTTAAAAGAGCGTAGACTTTGGTGATAAAATCCCAGCTCTTCATTTACTGTGTTGTGAACCTTGGCAAGTCATTTCACCTGTCTTGGTTTTCTCATTTGAAAACAGATATAATTCAGTTTCATGGTATATTGTAACCATTAAAATAGGTAAAGTATACTCTGTATAATGTCTGGCACATTTTTAGTAGTTGTAAATGGTCATTAATATTGTTCTAATAGTATTGTATGACTAATCTTTGATCCCAACAGGAAGTGATATTGTATGCAAGTCATGTAAGTGTCATATAATGCTTTCATGTCTTTTATACATGAAACCATCAGAGCATGTGAAAAAAATTATATAATCTCAAAGCTAATTTGCTTTTTAATCTAAACTATTTCTCAGTTGCTTTGCTTAAACCCTTCTTATCCAAAGTTTCCTGTAAATTAAATTGCAATGGAAGCTTCTTAAAGGTAACTTTCAACTACTATGCCACAGTTATGGCCAAAAATATAACTAACAGGGGATCTAGGCATGTTTTAGGAAGAACTCTACATATTATAAAAATTTTTAAACATTAATTTGATACTGATGTATCTTTAATTATTATTAAAATATACTTCATCAGATTTATGTACCCAGAGAAGGGTTACAGATAAAATTTTTATGTCATTGAGTAATCATGCACATGGTTTGTATCTACATATAATATGTGTAGAGATTATGAAATTTCAACGTGGAAAGTCTTAAAATTCTCTTAGTGACAGTTAAACTGGAATTATATGTGACCCTTTTATTTCTGCCTTTTTTTTTAATTTTTAAGAGGCAGGGGCTTGTGTGTTGCTCAGGTTGGACTCAGAACTCCTGGGCTCAAGCGATCCTCCTACCTCAGCCTCCCGACTAACTGGGACTGTGGGACTACAGGTGTGCTCCACGGCACCCAGCTTGACTCTTTTATTTCTCTAAACATAAAGAGCAACTCTCAAAATCAAAATTTTCATTATTTGAAAAATAATAAAAGTCTACTTTGGGCACTGTAATATCGATGGTGTCTTGAAACCAGTCTACAACTCTAGGCTATCTAGTGATTAACATTTCATGTTTTTCTCTTCAACAATTTCAACCAAGAGTTAAGATCAGAAACCTTCCCCTCAGTGTCAAAGAAGAACTATCTACCATAACTGATACCACCCAAAATTTAGAGAAGATACTGTATTGTTTTCCATTTCCTTATTTAGCTCCTTTGGGGGTAGCAGGGGAACCCTTCTGAAATGAAACTTTTGTCCAGCAGATGGCAGAAAATAGCAAACGGAAAATCTTGGGACTTAATGTTTTGTTTTGAACTAGAAACCTTTGTCTCCTCCATTTGACCATAGATGTTGAAGCTCTCAGGGTCAGGGGCGGAGAGAAGTGTCAGTTATGCCGGAAGCTGTGTTAGATTGCCAAATGGGGTGGTTTGGTACTGACGTTGCTTATAATAATTGAGTTTCAGTAGCAAATCAGCTTCCTTGGGAAAAGGCTAGGGGCTTTTCATAATTGTATTGACAACAAAATGAATATGATAAATGGTGTTCATTCAGTTGAGACAAGATTTATAGTTTTCCTTTGGGCGAGGGATGAAGAGCAAATATTTATAATAATAGTAAAATTTGTTTAAAAGTTATATTGTTTGATAATTCAAAAAGCTTTATTAAAATATTTTGAAATACTTTAAGCAGTTTCAGGTGATAAAGTACAGATTCTTTTCAAAGTATTCAAGTAATGCAAAAATGAATAAGTATGATAAAAAAATGCCATGGATATGAAAGTCATTTATTCTTCCTGAAATATTGATATGTCAAACCGTCAGTGATGATTTCCACATTACTGCTGGGGAAAGTTTATTTGCCTTTTATCCACATAAATGTGTGTTCTTTAATTTGTTATACAATCCTTAGCATGCAGAAGAAACATCCTGTAAGAGCACATGTCATCTTAAAGTCAAAATGCATTTTATTTATGGCGATTATTTGATAAAATGCTATTTTAGTGGTTAGCTATTTAATTCAAAAACATTTCTATAAACACTGACTGCATTAACTGCCACACAAACTACATTGCTTTTCACTCTGTCCTTCCAAAACTAAATTGCCTGAAACTACACAGCAACCATCTTGATAAATGGTTTCCAGGGCTGGAGAATTGAAAGAGGATCATTGACATACTTCTTTGCCCCTGTGATGGGAATGCAACAATAAGAAAACACCTTATCTTGCAGTGCATCTAATCTCCTTCTTTAAAATTTTCCTAGATCATACTTAATCTGAAGTATCGAAAATCCAGATGGAAGCTGGGAAAAAAATTAAGAATTTGTATGACATTATTTCCTCACATGCAGTCTTTTAACTGTTAAAGTCTGATTATTGAGCTCACCGATTTTTAGTCAGGAAGTCAGTCCTGTTATACAATGGCAAGGCAATATAACAAGATACGTAGAAGAGATACAGACTTCAGAATAGGACAGTCCTAGATTCCAGTCCTGGATTCACCACTTAAACTGTGAGTCTTGAGTAAGCTACTTAATATCCCAGAATGACACGCCTGTAATCCCAGCACTTTGGGAGGCGAGGCAGGCGGATCACGAGGTCAGGAGATCGAGACCATCCTGGCAAACACGGTGAAACCCCGTCTCTACTAGAAAATACAAAAAATTAGCTGGGCGTGGTGGTGGGCACCTGTAGTCCCAGCTACTTGGGAGGCTGAGGCAGGAGAATGGCATGAACCCGGGAGGCGGAGCTTGCAGTGAGTGGAGATCATGCCACTGCACTCCAGCCTGGGTGGAAAAGTAAGACTCTGTCTCAAAAAAGAAAAAAAAAAAAAATCCCAGAATCACAATTTTGCTTTCCATAGAACAAGACTAATAATACCTATCTCACAGGTATGTTGTAAGAAGTGTCATGATTCTGTGATTAATAAAGGGCCCAGTACAGTGGCTGCCATAAACTAAATACTCTACAGCTGCTGTTAGTTCTTTTCCCTGATACATAATGAGACAAAGAAATCCCATTTGCTCACTTATTCAGCAAAGTGGGCTAAGGGCTGTGCTAGGTTCATGAGGAATATAGATCTGACCCCAAACAAAGTCAGTTTCTTATTTATATAAATCACTATAACCAAATATAGAAAGTGCTAAGAGCCATAACAAAGAGACAAACAGGACAGTGCATGCATTTAGCTGGGGAATCAGAAAGGGCTCTGGAAAGGCGAAGGTGTTTCCTTGGGTCTTACCAAATAAGTAGGATTGGACCATATGGAAATAGGAAGAAATACAGGTTTTCGGTTGGTCTAGGCATCAGGTTGAAGGAGTCAGTAGCAAAGATGTTTTATTACAGATACCATTCATTTCATGGTTGGAAATGTAGTTTGTTTGGGACTCTTGAATATCAGTCTAAGGAATTTAGACCCTTATTCCATAGGTAGTATAAAAAAACTAATGGTTTTGATTGACTAACAAAATCAGAATTGTTTCTAGAAGAAAGTAATTGGCAATATCATTTTGGGCAAACTGAAATAGAGAAGAAAGTAAAGCTGAAAATTCACTGTTTAGCAAGCGTTTTTTTTTTTTTTTTTTTTTTTTTTTTTTTTTTTTTTAGTTTTGTTTCTGTGCCAGGCAAAAGGAATGTGAGAATGAATAAAATGATTGCTCTTTAGAAGCCCGCTCTCTAGTTGATTACACATGACTAATAAACAATCAAATGTCAGTGTGTTATAACAAAGATGCATGCAAAGGGCTATATGAGCATGTATGAGAAAAAGAGCAGTGCTTTTTGCAAGATAGAGAAAGCTTCTCAGAAGAAGTGAAAGTTAAGCTAAGCCTTGAAAGATGGATAGGCATTTGCCAGACACAAGAGAGGAAAGGTTTCCAGCAGCAGTCCCCTTGTGAACAAAGGTTCAGATGTTTACATATTCATGGAGTACACTGAAGCTCTGAACTGGCAAGCTATTTCTATTCTGGAGCCACATCCGCAAACCCTGGTCTCCTAACACTTTTAATGAAAACTCTTTTGCCTTCTGGTATTAACAACTGATGAATGGGTGGATGGACGGATGGATGGATGGATGGATGGATGGATGGATGAATGGATGGATGGATGGATGGATGGATGGATGGATGGATGGATGGATGGATGGATGTTGTAAAGAAGCAAACCTGATATTTTTCACATTTTCATATTTGGTATCCTATCAGGCAATGTCATATCATTAATGCCTTTGATTTTTTAATTTATCTGATGTGGACCTTAGAAATTCATTGAGAAGATAGTGAAAGCAATTAGATCTGTGCTTCTTCTACCTAACGGCTCCCATTCTCTTCTTCCTACTCATATATACATAGTCCTCACAAGGCCACTGGAAAATTAAACTCCTAGAGTGGGTTCTGGTTGTCATCCTGTAATTGAGCCTGGCACTCTCACTCTGCAGCCCTTTTAACCTCTCTGTTGAGTAGACCTCTACTCTGCTTTCCAATAATCCCTCATTTTCTCTGTGGCAGTCACCTCTGTCAGAAGCATATTAGAATTGGCACCACTCTCATTCCACACAGAAAAAGGAGCATCCCCTTATATCTCCCTGCCTTATCCCATAGTGAATACTGTGTGCTCTGAAAAATATCATGGTCCTGATGCCATTATAGAATGCCTTGCAGAGGCCTATGTGTGCCTCTGGTATTCTTTGGTTCTGAGATTTGGGTTGAATCCATTTTCTCATGAGCCTTCCAGATGCATTCCCACTAATGAGTTTGTGCTCAAGAAGTCCCTTGGTGGAATATTTTCTCACCTGTGCTCCTGTGGCATTGGTTCAGAATTTCTGTACTCAAAGCATCCTTATTATAT
This sequence comes from Mandrillus leucophaeus, assembly GCF_000951045.1. NCBI lineage: Eukaryota > Metazoa > Chordata > Mammalia > Primates > Cercopithecidae > Mandrillus > Mandrillus leucophaeus. Next base: position 2,967,786 of record NW_012103299.1, on the reverse strand, counting down.
GTCGGTCACCCTGATTTGAGCATGTGTTCCCCAAGATTAAAAGCTATATCTTCCTGGCCAGGGATGGTGGCTCATGCCTGTAATCCCAGCACTTTGGGAGGCCAAGGTGGGCAGATCACGAGGTCAAGAGATCGAGACCATCCTGGCCAACATGGTGAAACCCCATCTCTACTAAAAATACAAAAATTAGCTGGGCATGGTGGCGGGTGCCTTAATTAGCAGAGCAAGACTCCATCAAAAAAAAAAAAAAAAAAAAGGTTATATCTTTCTTAACTCTGGATCCTTAGCCCTTAGCACAGTACATAGCACATGGTATCTACATCTGTCAAAAATTACAGCTTTTCTAGTCCATAGAAACAAAACAGTAAGTTGTCTGATAACAGTCAAAATAAAGTGAATCATGTGGACTGACTTTATTTTTGTTATTTTCATCCAACTGAAACCTTATTCTTACATATACACTCACTTCTTGTCCCCCTTCCCTGCCTTATTTTCCTTTGTAGTACTTTTTTTTGAGACAGAGTCTCACTCTTGTCACCCAGGCTGGAGTGCAGTGGTGCAGTCTTGGCTCACGGCAACCTCTGCCTCCCGGGTTCAAGCGATTCTTGTGCCTCAGCCTCCCGAGTAGCTGGGATTACAGGCAAGCGCCACTATGCCTGGCTAATTTTTGTGTTTTTAGTAGAGATAGGGTTTTACCATGTTGCCCAGGCTGGTCTCAAACCCTTGGCCTCAAGTGATCCACCCACCTCGGCCTCCCAGAGTGCTGGGATTATAGGTGTGAGCCACCGTGCCTGGCTTTCTTTGAAGTACTTTCTAATGTATATTTATTTTGTTTATTTTCTGTCTTATTAGAATATAAATTCCATGAGGGCAGGGATTTTTTTTTTTTTTTTTTTTTTTTTTTTACTGGTGTCTCTGGAGAGTGTCAAGCAATGCTTGTTATAGAATAGGACTTCAGAAAATAGTTGATAAGAAAACTGTTTTAGTATATACAAATGCAGCCTTAGCATGGTATGTATGTCTAATAGGAGAAAGTATTGCTTTTTGCACTTTTAGGAGGCATACCACTCTTAAAGTTATAGATGGCTTATTTTCATTGAACACCATGTGAACTGTTTTCTAAAACTTCAAAGTGAAATACACAATTAAATAGTTCTAATCAAATAAGCTACACTTCATTTTTAGGTTGCACGTTTATAGCAACAAATAATGTATTGAAATCTATTTTGTGCCAGGCCATGCATTCAATAAGTACTTAGCATATGCCCTCAAAAAGCTTATAATATGAGAGATATACAAGTACTATTATTATGCTAGCACCAGGTTCCACCACCATACACAGGAGACACTCCTAACCCTTTAGGGAGAGGTAGGAGGCAAGTGCATGTGATGTCAGAGAAGGCTTCCTGGGATAATTGACACCCATATTGAAGTCCGACATTCAAATAGAAATTAGCAGGAAGATGGTAGGGTCTCTGCTCTTTAGAAATGCACTATCTAATGGGGCAGACAAATAACACAAGCAACCAAGCCTAACATACTGTGTTGTAAGAGATATGGTCATGAGTACTCATTGAACGTAGATGAGGAAGAGACTGATGCCTTTGGATAAAATAGAGAAAACATCCCAGGGGAGATAAAACTTGAGCTAGGTATTGAAAGACAGGGATATGTTAGACAGAATAAGTGGTTTATGAGGGAATAGAGACAAGAGCTGGCATTAGTGGGTTTGCAGGGAGTTATGAAAAGCTAAATCATGAGCAGAAATGCTAAGAGATGAAGCTGGAGGTAGGCAAGAACCAAATCTTAAAGGACCTTGAACACCATGCTAAGGAGTTTGAAATTTATTCTAAGAGCAGGGAAGAAAATTGTGATGACCTCACCATGGAGATTTCTACCCAGAAGCACACCGAAAAGAAACACCATTAAGTGATTTAGTTTAGCATTTTGATCTGAAACAAAAGACAAGTATGTTGGAAAACATCAGAAAGAGACTTGAGGATTGGGAAAAGAAAAGAGAAATGAAGACAGTGACATAGTTTTTTTCTGCTACAGTTTGGGGCCTTAATCCTATATTCATGTGTCTACTTGGCAAGGAGATGCCCAGTGTCGATTAAAGGGCCAGTGGAGCTGAGTCAGTTTTCCAGGTTCTGATGGCCTTCGGCGTAGATTTGTCAGAGGCATATACTCCTTAGTGTTAATAACAATGTTAGAGAATATCTCCTTGTGTGTACATGGGACTATCTTTAGTGACACTTATGTTGAGTAGATTAATAGTTACCCAAAGCTTTTCTTCAAGCCAGCATCCCAGATATTCCTTGGAGCTACAGTGAGACAAAAAAGAGCAATTCAACAACATTTTTTTAAAAAGAGTAATTTTGAAACTGAGAGATATGTGAGGTTTATTATTACTAGTTCCTTCTACTTTTACATATTTTTTAATTTCATAATAATATTTTTCTAAGTAGTATAGTAACCAAGAAACTGATAATAACTCAAATATATGTTTATCCTCATTCACTAAACTTATTTTCCTTTCCTGCAACATTAGGCATAAATCTTTAAATGTGCTGCTTATATGATACTTGAAAAGTGTGTATTTTATTCAGTATTCTAACAACAAAGCAATATAATGTGTAGGATATGTTACAAATAAGAACAAATCACTGACAGCCCCAAAAATATATGTATATCTGTGCAGGTTAGGGAGAGCAATTTATAAAATGCCATTGTATAGTATAAACATAGAACGAATTAGTATAAACATAGAACAAATGTGGATTCCCCTTTGTGTGTGTGTGTGTGTGGCACTAATTTTCAGGAACAGTATTTCTTTAGGCCCTTAAATTCTTTAACAGGCTTTATAAAAGGTACCCAACATATCTTCCCATTCTTCAAAACGCTGTTGAACGGTGGTATGGAGAGCCAGCATGTACAACTCCCATCTTGAAACTTATGGCAGAACTGATGCAAAACAGGTAAGCAGGGTGACCGGCAGTGAAAAAAACAGGCTATTAGCAGAAATCTCCAACAGTCTGACTTTCTTTCTTGGTTTGTGTATTTTCAAGGTAGTTAGCAAGAGCCCAGGAACCAAGACTTAAGATGATTAGTGAAAACAGAATTAGAGACGTAAGATTGAGGCCTTTTGAGAGAAAGAACTACAGTATACTTGGCTGTCTATGGGGACTAGGGAAATAGAAAATAAATTGGAAGACTGCAGCCACCATTATTTAAAATATTCAAAGGTACAAAATGAAGAGAGGGCAGCTATTTTAACTATTTCAGTGCTTAAATGCAATTCTATAGAATTTTAACGCAGGAAAGAAGTTTAGAGGTCTCTGAATTGAGATGCTTTATTTGATGGATAAGGAAACTGGTCCTCACAGCAATTCATGGGAACATAGTTTGCCTCAGAAGCTCTGGGAATTATTCCTGCTTTCACTTCTAAGCTATGCTTCTTTCTTTATGCCAAGATGCGTGTATTTGGATGATTTATACACTCACAATTTTCATTGAGAAAGCAACTATAACACTTCTCTGAAATTGCCCGATTGACCTTATAATTTGCATAGACTGGCAGAAATTCAAATATTCTGCATATAAATATTAACAAAGATGTAGCTAAAAAAGAAAATCTGGCAATAAGCTAATTGGGTTTAAAATATGTCATTGTGGATATAGCTTAGCACCAAATTACCTGTCCCTTAGCCATCCTGTTTCATCGTTGCCCTTTGTAAACTGTGTGTTTAGAAGGGAGGTGTCCAGACAGGGAAAAGGTATGGGTTGCAGCTCTAATGTTACCTCCGGTGCTGAGTTTTTCACAGCAATAATTTAAAATTTTTACCCTAAAACAAGAAGTGAAAAAAGACCTTGCAAATAAAGAAATATTAGTATCTATCTTTTTTTTTAAACTGTTCATTTTTAAAAGCCACCCTCATAGGTGTCTTAAAGGAAGGGTGGCTTTGTATTTTATATTAGAAATTTAGTGTGCTTTTTAATTATATTTCCATTTTTCAACCAGAAAATTGATATGATTTATTACTGATACAACATTTAATACTAAAGGGAAAAAAATCATTGCATTTTATATTATAAAGTATTTTATGTCAGCCATAGGCAGATAATTTTTTTTTAATTTTACCTTAAGTTCTGGGATACAGGAGCAGAATATGCAGGTTTGTTACACAGGTGTGCATGTGCCATGGTGGTTTGCTGCGCCTGTCAGCCCATCACCTAGGTTTTAAGCCCCGCATGCATTAGGTATTTGTCCTAATGCTCTCATCCCCTTGCCCCCCATCCCCCAACAGGCCCCAGTGTGTGATGTTCTCCTCCCTGTGTCCATGTGATCTCATTGTTCACCTCCCACTTATAAGTGAGAACATGTGATGTTTGGTTTTCTGTTCCTGTGTTAGTTTGCTGAGAATAATTGTTTCCAGCTTCATCCATGTCCCTGCAAAGGACATGAACTCATTCTTTTTTATGGCTGCATAGTATTCCATGGTGTATATGTGCCATATTTTCTTAATCCAGTCTGTCATTGATGGACATTTGGGTTGGTTCCAAGTCTTTGCTATTGTGAATAGTGCCACAATAAACATACGTGTGCATGTGTCTTCATAGCAGCATGATTTATAATCCTTTGGGTATATACCCAGTAATGGGATGGCTGGGTCAAATGGTACTTCTGATTCTAGATCCTTGAGGAAATGCCACACTGTCTTCCACAATGGTTGAACTGATTTATACTCCTGCCAACAATGTAAAAGCGTTCCTCTTTCTCCACAGCCTCACCAGCATCTATTGTTTCCTGACTCTTTAATGATTACCATTCTAACAGGCATGAGACGGGATCTCACTGTGGTTTTGATTTGCATTTCTCTAATGACCAGTGATAATGAGCTTTTTTTTTTTCATATTTTGTTGGCCACATAAATGTCTTCTTTTGAGAAGTATCTGTTCATATTCTATGCTCACTTTTTGATGGAGTTGTTTGTTTTTTTCTTGTAAATTTGTTTAAATTCCTTGTAGATTCTGGATATTAGACCATTGTCAGATGGGTACCTTGCAAAAATTTTCTCCCATTCTGTAGGTTGCCTGTTCACTTTGATGATGTTTCTTTTGCTGTGCAGAAGCTCTTCAGTTTGATTAGATCCTGTTTGTCAATGTTGGCTTTTGTTGCAATTGCTTTTGGTGTTTTCATCATGAAGTCCCATGCCTATGTCCTGAAAGGTATTGCCTAGGTTTTCTTCTAGGATTTTTACGGTTTTGGTTTTTACATTCAAGTCTTTAATCCATCTTGAGTTAATTTTTGCATAAGGTGTAGGGAAGGGGTCCAGTTTCAGTTTAATGCATATGGCTAGCCAGTTTTCCCAGCACCATTTATTAAATAGGAGATCTTTTCCCCATTGCTTGTTATTGTCAGATTTGTCAAAGATCAGATGGTTGTAGATGTGTGGTGTTATTTCTGAGGCCTCTATTCTGTTCCATTGGTTTATGTATCTGTTTTTGTACCAGTATCATGCTATTTTGGTTACTGTAGCCTTGCAGTATAGTATGAAGTCAGGTGGCATGATGCCTCAAGCTTTGTTCTTTTTGCTTAGGATTGTCTTGGCTACACGGGCTCATTTTTGGTTCCATATGAAATTTAAAGTAGTTTTTTCTAATTCCGCAAAGAAAGATACTGATAGTTTGATGGGAATAGCATGTAATCTATAAATTACTTTGAGCAGGGTGGCCATTTTCATGATATTGATTTCTTCCTATCCATGAGCATGGAATGTTTTTCCATTTGTTTGTGTCCTCTCTTATTTCCTTGAGCAGTGGTTTGTAGTTCTCCTTGAAAAGGTCCTTCACGTCCCTTATAAGTTGTATTCCTAAGTATTGTATTCTCTTTGTAGCAATTGCAAATGGGAGTTCACTCATTATTTGGCTCTCTGCTTGTCTACTGTTGGTGTATAGGAATGCTTGTGATTTTTGCACATTGATTTTGTACCCTGAGACTTTGCTGAAATTGCTTATCAGCTTAAGGAGTTTTGGGGCTGAGACAATGGGGTTTTCTAAATATACAATCATGTCATCTGCAAACAGAGACAATTTGACATCCTGTCTTCCTATCTGAATACCCTTTATTTCTTTCTCTTGCCTGATTGCCCTGGCCAGAACTTCCAATACTTCGTTGAATAGGAGTAGTAAGAGAGGGCATCGTTGTCTTGTGCTGGTTTTCAAAGGGAATGCTTCCAGTTTTTGCCCATTCAGTATGATATTGGCTGTGAGTTTGTCATAAATAGCTCTTACTATTTTGAGATATGTTCCATCAATACCTAGTTTATTGAGAGTTCTTAGCATGGAGGGATGTTGAATTTTATCGAAGACCTTTTCTGCATCTATTGAGATAATCATATGTGACTTTTGTCATTGGTTCTGTTTATGTGATGGATTATGTTTATCGATTTGCATATGTTGAACCAGCTTTGCATCCTAGGGATAAAGCCAACTTCATCGTGGTGGATAAGCTTTTTAATGTGCTGCTGGATTCAGTTTGTCAGTATTTTATTGAGGATTTTCGCATCGATGTTCATCAGGGATATTGACCTGAAATTTTCTTTTTTTGTTGTATTTCTGCCAGGTTTTGGTATCAGGATGATGCTGGCCTCATAAAATGAGTTAGGGAGGGGTCTGTCTTTTTCTATTGTTCGGAACAGCTTCAGAAGGAATGGTACCAGCTCCTTTTTGTACCTATGGTAGAATTTGGCTGTTAATCTGTCTGGGCTTTTTTTGTTTGGTAGGCTATTAATTACTGCCTCAATTTCAGAACTTGTTATTGATCTTTTCAGGGATTTGACTTGCTCCTAGTTTAGTCTTGGGAAGGTGTATGTGTCCAGGAATTTATCCATTTCTTCTGGATTTTCTAGTTTATTTGTGTAGAGGTGTTTATAGTATTCTCTGATGGTAGTTTGTATTTCTGTGGGATCAGTGGTGATATTCCCTTTATCATTTTTATTGTGTCTATTTGATTCTTCTTTCTTCTTTATTAATCTAGATAGTGGTCCATCTATTTTGTTAATTTTTTCAAAAAAAAAACAACTCCTGGATTCATTGATTTTTCAAAGGATTTTTCATGTCTCTATCTCCTTCAGTTCTGCTCTGATCTTAGTTATTTCTTGTCTTCAGCTAGCTTTTGAATTTGTTTGCTCTTGCTTCTCTAGTTCTTTTAATTGTGATGTTAAGGTGTCTATTTTAGATCTTTCCAGCTTTCTGTTGTGGGCATTTAGTGCTATAAATTTCCCCTTAACACTGCTTTAGCTGTGTCCCAGAGATTCTGGTACGTTGTCTCTTTGTTCTCATTGGTTTTAAAGAACTTATTTTTTTCTGACTTAATTTTATTGTTTACCCAGTAGTCATTCAGGAGCAGGTTATTCAGTTTACCTGTGGTTGTGTGGTTCTGAGTGAGTCTCTTAATGCTGAGTTCTAATTTGATTGCACTGTGGTCTGAGAGACTGTTTGTTATGATTTCTGTTCATTTGCATTTGCTGAGGAGTGTTTTACTTCCAATTATGTAGTCGATTTTAGAATACGTGCAATGTGGCACTGAGAAGAATATATACTCTGTCGATTTGGAGTGGAGAGTTCTGTAGATGTCTATTAGGTCTACTTGGTCCAGACATGAGTTCAAGTCCTGAATATCCTTCTTAATTTTCTATCTCATCGATCTATCTAATGTTGACAGTGGGGTGTTAAAGTCTCCCACTATTACTGTGTGGGAGTCTAAATCTCTTTATATGTCTCTAAGAACTTGTTTTATGAATCTGGGTGTTCCTGTATTGGGTGCATGTATATTTATGTTAGCTCTTCTTGTTGCATTGATCCCTTACCATTACATAACGCCCTTCGTTTTTTTGTTTTTTGTTTTTTATTTTTTTAAGTCTGTTTCATCTCAGAGACTAGGATTGCCACGCCTGCTTTTTTTTTCTTTCTTTCTATTTGCTTGGTAAATATTCCTCCATCCCTTTATTTTGAGCCTATGTGTGTGTTTGCATGTGAGATGGGTCTCCGGAATACAGTACACTGATGGGTCTTAACCTTTTATCCAATTTACCAGTCTGTATCTTTTAATTGGGGCATTCAGCTCATTTACATTTAAGGTTAATATATGTGAATTTGATCCTGTCATCATGATGCTAGCTGGTTATTTTGCACATTAGTTGATGCAGTCTCTTCATAGTGTCATTGGTCTTTATATTTTGGTGTGTTTTTGCAGTGGCTGGTACCAGTTTTTCCTTTCCATATTGAGTGCTTCCTTTAGGAGCTCTTGTAAGGCAGACCTGGTGGTGACAAAATCCCTCAGCATTTGCTTGTCTGTAAAGGATTTTATTTCTCCTTTGCTTATGAAGCTTAGTTTGGCTGGATGTGAAATTCTGGGTTGAAAATTCTTTTCTTTAAGAATGTTGAGTATCGGCCCCCACTCTCTTCTGGCTTATAGGGTTTCTGCAGAGAGATTCTGCTGTTAGTCTGATGGGCTTCCCTTTGTGGGTAACCTGACGTTTCTCTCTGGCTGCCCTTAACATTTTTTCCTTCGTTTCAACCTTGGAGAATCTGATGATTATGTGTCTTGGAGTTGCTCTTCTCGAGGAGTATGTTAGTGGTGTTCTCTGTATTTCCTGAATTTGAATGTTGGCCCGTTTTGCTAGGTTGGAGAAGTTCTCTTGAAGAATATCCTGAAATGTGTTTTCCAACTTGGTTCCATTCTCCCTATCACTTTCAGGTACACCAATCAGTGGCAGGTTTGATCTTTTCACATAGTCCCATTTTTCTTGGAGGCTTTATTCTTTCCTTTCTTTCCATTCTTTTTTGTCTAATCTTGTCTTCACATTTTATTTCATTAAGTTTATCTTCAGTCTCTGATACTCTTTCTTCCACTTGATCAATTTGGCTGTTGATACTTGTGTATGCTTCACGAAGTTCTCATGCCATGTTTTTCAGCTCCATCAGGTCATTTATGTTCTTCTCTAAATTGATTATTCCAGTTAGCAGCTTCTCTAACCTTTTATCAAGGTTCATAGCTTCCTTGCATTGGGTTAGAACATGCTCCTTTAGCTCAGAGGAGTTTGTTATTACCCATCTTCTGAAGCCTCCTTCTGTCAATTCGTCTGTCTCATTCTCTCCAGTTTTGTGCCCTTGCTGGAGAGGAGCTGCGATCATTTGGAGGAGAAGAGGCATTCTTGTTTTTGGAATTTTCAGTGTTTTTTCTGCTGGTTTTTCCTCATCTTTGTGTATGTATCTAACTTTGATCTTTGAGGCTGATGACCTTTAAATGGAGTTTTTGTATGGGGGTCCTTCATGTTCATGCTGATGTTGTTGCTTTGTGTTTGTTAGTTTTTCTTCTAACAGGTCCCTCTTCTGCAGGTCTGCTGCAGTTTGCTGGAGGTCCACTCCAGACCCTGTTTGCCTGGGTATCATTAGTGGAGGCTGCAGAACAGCAAAGGTTGCTGCCTGCTCCTTCCTCTGGAAGCTTTGTCCCAGAGGGACACCAGCCTGATGCCAGCCAGAGCCCTCCTGTGTGTCGACCCCTGTTGGGAGGTTTCTCCCATTCAGGAAGCACAGGGGTCAGGGACCAACTTGAGGAGGCAGTCTGTCCCTTAGCAGAGCTGGTGTGCTGTGCTGGGAGAATCCCTGTTGCCAGGATCGGCTGCTCTCTTCAGAGTCAGCAGGCAGGAATGATTAAATCTGCTGAAGTTGTGTCCACAGTCGCCCCTTCCTTCAGGTGCTCTGTCCCAGGAAGATCGGGGTTTTGTCTACAAGCCCCTGACTGGGGCTATGACCTTTCCTTCAGAGATGCCCTGCCCAGTGAGGAGGAATCTAGAGAAGCAGCCTGGCCACAGCCGCTTTGCCACACCTAGCCCAGACCTTCCAGCCTCCTTAGCACTGTCAGGGGAAAACTGCCTACTAAAACCTCAGTAATGGCGGATGCCCCTCCTCCCACCAAGCCCGATTGTCCCAGGTCAACTTCAGACTGCTGTGCTGGCAGTGAGAATTTCAAGCCAGTGGTTCTTAGCTTGCTGGGCTCCATGGGAGTGGGACTGCTGAGCAAGACCACTTGGTTCCCTGGCTTCAGCCCCCTTTCCAGGGGAGTGAATGGTTCTGTCCCACTAGGGTTCCAGGTGCCACCGGAGTGTGAAACATTACTCCTGCAGCTAGCTCGGTGTCTGCCCAAACAGCTTCCCAGTTTTGTGCTTGAAACCCAGGGCCGTGGTGGTGTAAGCACACAAGGGAATCTCCTGATCTGCGTATTGCAAAAACCATGGGAAAAGCATAGTAACCCGGCCGGGTAGCACATTTCCTCATGGCTTCCCTTGGCTGAGGGATGGAGGTCCCCAGCTCCTTGTGCTTCCCAGGTGAAATGATGCCCCATCCTGCTTCTGCTCATCCTCCGTGCCTAACCAGTCCCAATGAGCTGAATTGGGTACCTCACTTGGAAATGCAGAAATCACCCACCTTCTGCATTGGTCTCGCTGGGAGCTGCAGACCGGAGCTCTTCCTATTCGGCCATCTTGGCCCCTCCCCAGATGATTTTTTTTTTTTTTTT